>NC_044036.1:311735935-312035935 GCF_901765095.1 Microcaecilia unicolor
CTTGTCCAGTGGTTTGAGAGATTTACAGAGAGCAGGTACTTGTCCAGTGGTTTGAGAGATTTACAGAGAGCAGGTAGTCGTCCAGTGGTTTGAGAGATTTACAGAGAGCAGGTAGTCGTCCAGTGGTTTGAGAGATTTACAGAGAGCAGGTGGTAGTCCAGTGGTTTGAGAGATTTACAGAGAGCAGGTAGTCGTCCAGAGGTTTGAGAGATTTACAGAGAGCAGGTAGTCGTCCAGTGGTTTGAGAGATTTACAGAGAGCAGGTAGTCGTCCAGTGGTTTGAGAGATTTACAGAGAGCAGGTAGTCCACACTTATTTGCTCATCTGGTTAGTGTTAGATTAATGAGTTGTTTAAGGTTGTTGTTTGTATTCTGAGTTTCTCCCTACTTCTTGTCTCCATAAATACTGAGGAGCTGGACTGGATGCCAAGAGATGTCTCAGCTCAGTTTTCAGTTCTCTATCTCCACCTGCTGGTTGATGTACACAACTATCCCACAGGTTCTAGAATAGTGGGAAGGACTAATGGAAAGAAAATCGGATAAGACCTGTTTTCCCCATCTTTAGTCAGTGACACTGTTCTGAAGTCTTGCCCTTTGAAGACCTTGGCCCAGGGTTCTGGGTATGCTGTGTGCTTTCTTTTCAGTGCTTTAAATAAAATAAAGAGAAATTCAGTTTGGCAGCCATATGGATTCCTGTGATATAGCTATATTCTGGCATATGCAGGGTAGCGAGTGCCACTCTGGTGGTTTGCTCGCTTGATTATCATTGCAGCTGCAGTGGTTGATGGGGCATGGGTGCATTACAAAGAGACTTTCTTCTGCTTGGGCAGGTGTATATTGGATTGTTCCAGGGAGCACTTCTGGAAAAATTGTTTTCTCTAACTCCACCTGCCGGTAGGAAAGAATAACCTCCATTGGTTCAGAACAGTGTCGCTGACTAAAGAAAAGAAAATGATCTGGTAAGACATTTCTCCTTTCTCTTTGTGTATGTACAAGCTTGAGACATGAAGTGACTTCACTAGGGATGAGGGGGGAGGGGGGAATTGGCAATTTGATTGGCTGAGAGAGTAGCTCTTTGAATTGTGGGATCCATTTGTTTCCTGTAATGAATTCATAAACCCATCAAACAGTGACCTGAACCAATTGCTGAGAAAAAAAGCACATTGGCATGATGTGTAAAGCAGGGGAAGTAGTGACATTGTATAATCAAATTCTTCTCACATACAGCCATTTGTAATGGAACTGCTATTTTTAATAGAAGCTGTAAACAAATCCTGTCACAACAGCAGCAGAAGCCAAGAGTACATTTCTCCATTTAACCATTGTTCAGGACAGTTAGTTTCTTTATGCCAGCTGAACAAAATCTGTTTTGGAAAAACTATATTTTTGAGCAATATCTTTCCTGGATTCACATTTTTGGGTCATTTAACCTATCACTGTCCAGATACTTTCCAAGTTTTAAATATTCTAACATCAGAAACTTAGATGTATTCAAGGCTTAGCACTGTGTATCAACTGTTCCTTGTCACTTGCAGCAGATGAATCCAGGAACTAGTGGGTTAAGTCCGCCTACCAGCAGGTGAAGGTAGAGATAAACAAACTAAAGGCAGTGATGCCAGACAGCCAGTTCCTTCCTCAGTTACTATGTCTCTATCTCAGCAGGTGGTGGACGGCTTTTTCTCCAGCTCCTGGGCCCAAGGCCTCTGAGGGTGCTCCTAGGCTGGTGGCCAGTTTGAGCCGGGGGTGGCGGACTGTTGGTGTCCCCTTTGGCAGCATACGCAGTTGCTGGGTCCCTGCCGCACCTCAAATTCCCTCTGAACAGGCTTTTGCTGTTCCTTTCCTTCCCTGTTTGTTTCTGCCTCCTCACTTAAATTCTATGGGTTTTTTTTTTTTTGGTTTTTTTTATTTAAAAGAGAAACACAGAAGCACAGGGAAGTGTGTTTTTGCTGAGAGCAGGTTTGTGTTACTGCTGTCCGAGTCCTGTTCTCTGTTGCCTGCTTGTCTGAGCCTGCCTCGAAGTGGAGTCGGAGAGTTTTTTTTTTCTTTGGCTCAGCTGTCAGTTCTTGTGCTTTCCCGGTCCAGGGTAAGTCCCGCTGGGTTCCTGTTCGGGGACGGGCAGCGGAGGCAGTAAAACGCAGTTCCCGATGCGCAAAACGGCGTTCGGCGGCGGGCCTCTGCAGCGCGGGCTGCGCTGATTTGGTGGGATTCGACGGAGCGGTGGCCCCCCTAGAGTGTGCTTTCCCGGCCAGAGCCTGGCAATCATCGCACCATTTTGCGATCGGTTGCGGAGCTGGCTCCGGTAGCAGTTTTGGGCAAAACTTCTCCGCTGGTAGGGGAGTCGGTGGTGCAGGTGCCATGGCTGCGACCTCCATTGCGGGGGAGGGGTTTGTGCCAGAGTTTTTGCTACTCCATCAGGCGTTTTTGTTGAAAAGGGCCTTGCCCCCACCTCAAGCGACTGCGACAGCTTCGGCCTTTGATTCTCTCAGGGGGTCTGGGGGGTAACTAAGAGATTCTGGGTTTTTCCCCCCAGAGGATTTCTCCTTCCTTAAAAAGCCTAGGCTTTCTTTGAGGTCTGAGGAGGGGTCCTGCATACGGTCGCCTGCAGCTTCCTCCATGGTGGCTCTCTCGTAGCAGACGGGGGTGGAGGACTGTGTCCTCACTGACCAACCGGAGGACTCTTCTGCCATGAGGATTTTCCATAAGGAGGAGTTGTCCTTTATCTCTCAGGCGCTGGAAACCCTGAATATAGAGGACACTGAGGTTACGGCTTCTCAGGCGGTCAACCTTAAGATGGCTAGTACCAGATGACCTAAGGCCTTTCCAGTACATGAAGCTATTGAATAGTTGATTTCGGCCCAGTGGGCGTATCCGGATGAGGTGCTGAAAGTAGCCAGGGCTATTGCCAGGCTGTATCCAGTTTCAGCGGACCGTTTAGAGCAGTTTGCTCTACCTAGGGTGGATGCCCTGGTGACGGTGGTCACTAAGAAGACTAGTCTTCCAGTGGAAGGTGGTGTGGCACTTAAGGATATGCAAGACAGATGACTAGAGTCCTCTTTAAAATGTGCCTTTGAGGTGGCCGCTTTGGCACTTCAAGCTTCTGTTTGTAGTTCTTATGGGGCTAGAGCTTGTCTCAGTTGGCTACATTCTGTTATGGATTCGATTTCGGAGTCTATACAGGGAACTCCTCAGATGTCGCTGATGGATATTGGGCTGTTGTACTTGGCGGATGCCTTGTATGATTTGGTTCGTGCTTTGGCCAAACTCATGGCCTTGATCGTTTCCTCTTGGTGTCTTCTGTGGCTCCATCATTGGGCCGCAGATATGGCCTCTAAGCAACAGCTCATTAAATTGCCTTTCCGAGGGAAATTGCTTTATGGGGAAGACCTAGAAAAGATTGTTAAAAGATTTGGGGGATTCCAAATCTCAGCATCTTCCGGAGGATAGACCCAAATCTACTTCCAGGCAGAGAGCCTCGAGGTCACGTTTCAGAGAGACGCAACGGTATCGCCCGGGGCGGTCCAACACAGCCTTTCAGCGTCCTCGTTTTGGGCAGCATTTTTCCTTTTGCAACGAGAAGCGTCCGGCTGGACCCCCTTCTCGTCAGGGGGCTCCTTCTCGGGCCTCCCAATGATGGGGCGCAGGTCCACTCGGGAGGAGAGCAGATAGGTGGTTGGCTTTTTCTGTTTCTTCCAGAGTGGGCCAGAATTACTTCGAACCAGTGGGTCCTTGATGTGGTGCGAGAAGGTTACAAGCTAGAATTCTTCTCTCCCATCACAGACTTTTTTCTGGAGTCCCGCTGTGTATTGTGGGCCAAGAGGACAGCGGTTCTGCAGTGTTTGCGAGACCTGCTAAGGATAGGGGCTGTCGTGCCTGTTTCTCCTCTCGAAAGACGCACAGGTTGGTACATCTTCTTTGTGGTTCCAAAGAATGGAGGGGCTTTTCGGCCTATTCTCGATCTCAGAAAAGTAAACAGTTTTTGCAGGTTCGTCACTTCCGCATGGAGACATTAAGGGCAGTTGCTGCTGTTCAACCAGGCGAGTTTTTGACGGCTCTCGATTTGAGGGAAGCTTACCTGCACATTCCCATTTGGCAGCCTCATCAGAGATGTCTCAGATTTGCGGTGCTGGGTCAGCACTTCCAGTTTCGGGCCCTTCCTTTTGGAATGGCCACTGCCCCGCACACTTTTTTCAAGGTCGTGGTGGTGGCGGCGGTGTTTCTGCGGAAGGAGGGGATTTGAGTGTATCTATATCTTGATGACTGGCTGATTCGGGCGACGACAGCAGAGGAGAGTCGAGTGATCACCGACCGAGTGAAGTTGTTGTTGGAATCCTTAGGTTGGGTTGTCAATATGGACAAGAGTCATCTGGTTCCTACTCAGAGTCTGGAGTATCTTGGAGTGCAATTTGATGCGAAGCGGGGGAAGGTGTTTCTCCCAGAGGGCTGTAATGGAATAGAATTTTAAAAGATTGTTTTTCAACCCTGTCTGGATCGACCAGTGCACTTGGGGTCTGTATTGTTGATTAGAAGTAATTCTGTTTAAACATGATTAAGTGTTACCTTAAAGGATTGCTTTTCTATCCTGCTTTTGTCCGATAATACCCTTTGAAATCTTGTTTTTCTGACTGAAAGTAACTTTCCTTGTGAATATAAAAATGTTGGAATGTGAAAGATAAGGCATGTCTCTAACCGATTCAGTTTGTGCAGGGGGGAAACAGGATATGCTCGAAGCCAAGAGACGAACCACCTGGCCAGTGGGCTGTTTACTTTTGCCGGAAGCATGTGACTGCATCCTCATGTGCATTCTGTAATTTTCCCTTGGAGGCATTCCTGTAACTTTCCATAGTTTTGGACATGAGATCAGCGCCTAATAAAAAGGAGGGCCTTGTCACAGCACAGTGGGGTTTATCTGTGAGCAACGTATGGGCTGCGCAGAAATCTATTCCTGGTCCAAAAAGCTCCTAGCGCTCTCGCTGTGTAACGGACCTCCCAGCTGATGAATAAGAGCTTGGATGATGGAGATCAGTGATGATTGTATGTATGTAATTATTGTTTCTTTCTTGGTCAAAGAACTCTGCATTGCTTAGATGTAGAGACCAGTGATGTCATGATTGTTTATACAGCTAACCATTGTGTTTCTAGAGCTAATTGTTGTATATGTGCTAACCAGTTTATATGTGTATATATTAACCAATTGTAGAATCTAGCTTCCTCTAATAAAGGTTTCATTTACTCATTATGAATCCAAAAGAATCCACGGTAATTATTGTGTAGTCTGTGTTAGTGAGACAGGCTGTAAATCCATAGCAGATCAGGGGCTAAGGATCAAATTGCTTTCTCAGGTACGGACCTTATTGAGTTGTCACGCTCCCCGAGTGTGGGACTGTTCAGCTCCTCGGTTCCATGACGGCGACCTTGGAGGTCATTCCATGGGCAAGGGCTCACATGCGGCCTCTTCATAATTTCCTTTTGAGCAGATGGTCGCCGACGTCGAGCCAGGCCAGGGACAGTCTCTCATGGTGGTTCCGGTCAGCCAGTTTGCAGAAGGGTGTTTCTCTGGCGTCTCCCAATTGGGTAGTAGTCATGACGGATGCCAGCCCTTCGAGCTGGGGAGCCCATTGTCTTCATCGAGTAGCCCAGGGATCGTGGACACCTCTTGAAGTGACTTAGCCGATAAATTGTCTGGAGTTGCGAGCAGTCGTGAATGCACTGCAGAGTTTTCAGGACTTTCTGCAGGGGCAGGCGGTTCGTGTATTCTCGGAGAACACCATGATGGTGGCCTACATCAGTCGGCAGGGGGGCACTCGCAGTCTTCCCTTGGCAGTGGAAGCGTCTCGTCTTCTAGTATGGGCGGAGGCGGGACTGGTGGTTGGGAGGCGGGGTTAGTGCTGGACAGACTTGTACGGTCTGTGCCAGAGCTGGTGGTTGGGAGGTGAGGATAGTGCTGGGCAGACTTATACGGTCTGTGCCAGAGCCGGTGGTTGGGAGGAGGGGCTGGTGGTTGGGAGGCGGGGATTTGGGAGGCGGGGATAGTGCTGGGCAGACTTATACGGTCTGTGCCCTGAAGAGCACAGGTACAAATCAAAGTAGGGGATACACAAAAAGCAGCAAATATGAGTTATCTTGTTGGGCAGACTGGATGGACCGTGCAGGTCTTTTTCTGTCGTCATCTATTATGTTACTATGTTCAGAGTCTGTCAGCAGCGCAAGTTGCAGGTCAAGACCATGTTCAAGCGGATTTTCTCATCCGGACTCTTTTGGACGCAGCGAAATGGACGCTGTCGGACTCTGCTTTTTGGCTGATCTGTCAACGTTTGGGAAGACCAGTTATGGATCTCATGGCCATGGCTTGCAATGCCAAAGTTCCCCAGTTCTTCAGCCGCAAGCGGCATCCAAGATCCACAGGATTGGGCGCTGTTCTCCAGCCATGGCCAGAACAACAGCTACTGTATGTTTTTCCTCCGTGGCCTCTGATAGGGAGAGTTCTTTGCTGCATAGGGCGGTATCGGTGGCCAGTCGTTCTAGTGGCCCAGTCTGGCCCTGACAGCCGTGGTATGCGGATCTCGTTCGAGCTCTCTCAGAGCCACCATTGCGACTTCCGGTGACTCCCGATGTGCTGCATCAAGGGCCAGTTCAGATGGAAAATCCCTCCCGCTTTGGTCTTACGGCCTGGCGAGAGGCGGCAGCTGAGGAAGAAGGGGTTTTCAGGACTAGTCATTGCCACTCTTGGGGGCACGGAAAAGCAGCGTACGCGCGAGTGTGGAAAGCTTTCTCGGCGTGGTGTGCTGAATCGCCTTTTCGGGTGGACATTCCAATTATTCTGGAGTTCCTTCAGAACGGTCTTCAAAAGGGATTGGCATATAATTCCCTTCGAGTGCAGGTGGCTGTGCTACCTTGTTTTAGGGGCAAACTGGACGGTTCCTTTTTAGCAGCTCACTCTGATGTGGTCCGTTTCCTACGCGGGGCTCTTCAGCCTTCTCTGCGGCAGCCATGCCTGGCATGGCATTTGCATGTGGTACTGTGAGCCCTCCAGGCCCCACTGTTTGAGTCGTTGAATAAGGTTCCTGAGAAGGATCTAACACTTGACAGTGTTTTTGGTGGCCATTGCTTCGGCTAGGAGGATTTCTGAAATTCAGGCTTTGTCTTCCAGAGATCCTTTTTTGCAGTTTTCTGAAGCAGGGGTGTCAATCCGGACGGTGCCGTCATTTCTACCTAAAGTGGTTTCGGCTTTCCATGTCAATCAGGCGTTTTATCTTCCGTCTTTTCGAAGAGAGGATTATCTGGGGGAGTTTGCCTCGCTACATTTCCTGGACGTGCGGAGAGCCTTGTTTCAGTACTTGCACATCTCTAACAAGTTTCAACGCTCGGATCATCTTTGTGCTCTTGTCGGGATCGAAAAGAGGCGAGGCGGCTTCTAAGGCTTCCATTGTTCGCTGGATTAGGGAAGCCATTGGAGCGGCATATCTGTTACAAGGGCGGGTGGCTCCAGTGGCCCTGAAGGCTCATTCTACTTAGGCACAGATGGCTTCTTGGGCAGAGGCGTCAGCCTTATCTCTGGAAGAGATTTGTCGAGCGGCTGCTTGGGCGTCTTGTCATACGTTTGCGAAGCATTACAGGCTAGACGTGTCTGCTCGAGAGGATACGAGTTTTGGGGCGGGAGTGTTGGCGCGGGGAGCGTTGGCTTCTCACCATACTTAAGGAATGCTTTGGTACATCCCACTAGTTCCTGGATTCATCTGCTGCAAGTGACAAGGAAGGTAAAATTGTCTTACCTGAAAATTTTCTTTCCTTTAACGCAGCAGATGAATCCAGGATCCCTCCCTAGTTCAGCCGACATTTTTTTCATTTTCTGCGCAGTGTGGCTATTTTTTCCTTCCGGGTTCTCTTTTGCAGAGTTCAGACAGATATGGGAACATAGAAAGGATTCCAATTTCTGGATCAAGTTGCAGTTATTTCGATGTTCTTATTTGTTTCTCTGATTTTCATAGTGAGGATGGTTTCTGCTTGTTGGTTTCATATTTTTGGCCTTGGCAAATGCTTACGAGTGACATACTAACTGAGGAAGGAGCTGGCCTTCTGGCGTCACTACCTTTAGTTTATCTCTATCTCCACCTGCTGGTAAGCAGACTTAACCCACTAGTTCCTGGATTCATCTGCTGCATTAAAGGAAAGAAAATGATCAGGTAAGACATAATTTTACCTTTTACATAGTTTCTATTCCTTGGTTCAGAGGAGCTTCTTTAATTTCCTGTTACACCCAGCCTTATAATGCTTCATCTTCCTAAGGGGAGGAGTTTCTTCAAGGAGCTTTTTAATTTATGAATGTGAAGCAGAGTTCCTCTTTTCCCCAACTTTGGTTGTAACTGTACTTGCCTGAAATACAACACCTGTTTCACCATGAAATTTTGCATCTTTTGTTCATCATTAATAGACGTAAATGATGTCTGGCGAAGTACATTTTATTTGTGGTTGTCTTACGATTTTGCTGTATTTAGGTGTATAAATAACATCTCTTTAAATACCATCTCTTATTCTATACTTGATTAGAATATTTTAGAATTTTGTTTTAAACTTTTTTCTCTGCTTCCCATACTATAGTACTACAAATAAATGAATTAGAAGGAAAAGTTTTTTTTTTTTTTTCAGATACCATAAAGGCTAGCTACAATTGACATCTTGTTGAGAGTAAAAACATAAGAAGGTATCTACAAAACTTAGAAGCTTGGGCTAATATTTAGCAGTTAAACTTTAAAGTGAAGAAATGTAGTGTGTTACATGTGGGGTGTATAAATCCATAGAAATTTTGCATGCTAGGAGTCAAAAGGCCGACATGCACAGACTAGAAGAGACATCAGGTTGATGGTGTCTGAGGATGGCAAGATGGCAAAGCAATGTGACAAGGTGGTGGCTGATGTCAGAAGTATGCTCGACTGCATAGAGAGGGGCGTAACCAGCAGAAGGGGTGAACAAACGTGGATAAAGGTGAGCCGGTTGATATTGCATATCTGGATTTTCAGAAGGTGTTTGACAAAGTACCTCATGAAAGACTCCAGAGGAAATTGGAGAGTCATGGGATAGGAGGTAGTGTTCGATTGTGGATTAAAAACTGGTTAAAAGATAGAAAACAAGAGAATAGGGTTAAATGATCAGTATTCTTAATGGAGAAGGGTGGTTAGTGGGGTTCCCCAGGGGTCTGTGCTGGGACCGCTGCATTTTAACATAAGTAATGCCATACTGGGAAAAGACCAAGGGTCCATCGAGCCCAGCATCTTGTCCACGACAGAGGCCAATCCAGGCCAAGGGCACCTGGCAAGCTTCCCAAACGTACAAACATTCTATACATGTTATTCCTGGAATTTTGGATATTTCCAAGTCTGTTTAGTAGCGGTTTATGGACTTGTCCTTTAGGAAAACGTCCAACCCCTTTTTAAACTCTGCTAAGCTAACCGCCTTCACCACATTTTCCGGCAATGAATTCCAGAGTTTAATTACACGTTGGGTGAAGAAAAATTTTCTCCGATTTGTTTTAAATTTACTACACTGTAGTTTAATCGCATGCCCCCTAGTCCTAGTATTTTTGGAAAGCGTGAACAGACGCTTCACATCCACCTGTTCCACTCCACTCATTATTTTATATACCTCTATCATGTCTCCCCTCAGCCGTCTCTTCTCCAAGCTGTATAGCCCTAGCCTGCTTAGTCTTTCTTCATAGGGAAGTCGTCCCATCCCCGCTATCATTTTAGTCGCCCTTCGCTGCACCTTTTCCAATTGTACTATATCTTTCTTGAGATGCGGCGACCAGAATTGAACACAATACTCAAGGTGCGGTCGCACCATGGAGCGATACAACGGCATTATAACATCCTCACACCTGTTTTCCATAACTTTCCTAATAATACCCAACATTCTATTCGCTTTCCTAGCCGCAGCAGCACACTGAGCAGAAGGTTTCAGCGTGTTATCGACGACGACACCCAGATCCCTTTCTTGGTCCGTAACTCCTAACGTGGAACCTTGCATGACGTAGCTATAATTCGGGTTCTTTTTTCCCACATGCATCACCTTGCACTTGCTCACATTAAACGTCATCTGCCATTTAGCCGCCCAGTCTCCCAGTCTCGTAAGGTCCTCTTGTAATTTTTCACAATCCTGTCGCGAGTTAACGACTTTGAATAATTTTGTGTCATCAGCAAATTTAATTACCTCGCTAGTTACTCCCATCTCTAAATCATTTATAAATATATTAAAAAGCAGCGGTCCTAGCACAGACCCCTGAGGAACCCCACTAACTACCCTTCTCCATTGTGAATATTGCCCATTTAACCCCACTCTCTGTTTCCTATCCTTTCACCAGTTTTTAATCCACAATAGGACATTTCCTCCTATCCCATGACCCTCCAATTTCCTCTGTAGCCTTTCATGAGGTACCTTGTCAAACGCCTTTTGAAAATCCAGATACACAATATCAACTGGCTCCCCTTTGTCCACATGTTTGTTTACTCCTTCAAAGAATTGAAGTAAATTGGTCAGGCAAGATTTCCCCACACAAAAGCTGTGCTGAATCGGTCTCAGTAATCCATGTCCTCGGATGTGCTCTGTAATTTTGTTTTTAATAATAGCCTCTACCATTTTCCCCGGCACTGACGTCAGACTCACCGGTCTATAATTTCCCGGATCTCCCCTGGAGCCTTTTTTAAAAATGGGCGTTACATTGGCCACCCTCCAATCTTCCGGTACCACGCTCGATTTTAAGGATAAGTTGCATATCACTAGCAGTAGCTCCGCAAGCTTATTTTTCAGTTCTATCAGTACTCGGGTGAATACCATCCGGTCCAGGAGATTTGCTACTCTTCAGTTTGCCGAACTGCCCCATTACGTCCTCCAGGTTTACCGTGAAGTCAGTAAGTTTCTCCGACTCGTCCGCTTGAAATACTATTTCCGACACCGGTATCCCACCCAAACCTTCCTCGGTGAAGACCGAAGCAAAGAATTCATTCAGTCTCTCCGCTACGTGTTTGTCTTCCTTGATCGCCCCATTTACCCCTCGGTCATCCAGCGGCCCAACCGATTCTTTTGCCGGCTTCCTGCTTTTAATATACCGAAAAAATTTTTTACTATGTTTTTTTTGCCTCTAATGCTATCTTTTTTTCGTAATCCCTCTTGGCCTTCTTTATCTGCGCCTTGCATTTGCTTTGACACTCCTTATGCTGCATCTTGTTATTTTCAGACGGTTCCTTCTTCCATTTTCTGAAGGCGTTTCTTTTAGCCCTAATAGCTTCCTTCACCTCACTTTTCAACCAGGCCGGCTGTCTTTTGGAGTTCCGTCTTTCTTTTCTAATTCGCGGAATATGTATGGCCTGGGCCTCCAGGATGGTATTTTTGAACAGCGTCCACGCCTGTTGTACAGTTTTTACTCTTTCAGTTGCCCCCCTAAGTTTTTTTTTTTTTTTTTTTTTTTTTATCGTTCTTCTCATTTTATCATAGTTTCCTTTTTTAAAGTTACACGCTAACGTATTTGACTTTCTGTGTACAGTTACTTCAAGGTCGATATCAAAACTGATCATATTATGGTCACTGTTATCAAGCGGCCCCAGTACCATAACGTCCCTCACCAGATCATGCGCTCCACTAAGGACCAAGTCTAGAATTTTTCCTTCTCTCGTCGGCTCCTGCACCAGTTGCTCCATAAAGCTGTCCTTGATTTCATCAAGGAATTGTATCTCTGTAGCGTGTCCCGATGTTACACTTACCCAGTCTATATTTGGATAATTGAAGTCACCCATTATTATCACATTGCCCATTTTGTTCGCGTCTCTGATTTCTTTTATCATTTCTGTGTCTACCTGCTCATCCTGGCGAGGCGGACGGTAGTACACTCCTATCACCGTTTTTTTCCCTTTTATACATGGAATTTCAACCCACAATGATTCAAAGGTGTGATTTGTGTCCTGCTGAATTTGTAATCTATCTGAGTCAAGGCTCTCGTTAATATACAATGCTACCCCTCCACCAGTCCGGTCCACCCTATCACTACGATATACTTTGTACCCCGGTATGACAGTGTCCCACTGGTTATCCTCCTTCCACCAGGTCTCAGTAATGCCTATTATATCCAATTTTTCATTTAGTGCAATATATTCCAACTCTCCCATCTTATTTCTTAGACTCCTAGCATTTGCATATAGACATTTCAGAGTATGTTTGTTCTTATTTGCATGATGCTTAGTACCTGACACTATTGATTTGACATCTTTTGTCTGATCTTTAGTTGTATTTAAGGGCACCTGGTCTACCACGGTCTGTTGTGCAACCTCACTATCCAGAAACCCTATCTTCCCTGTTTGTGAGGTATCTTTGCAAGATACCTTTTCCCGAACCATGCGCTATTGAGCGACTGTTGGCCTTCCCCCCATTTCTAGTTTAAAAGCTGCTCTATCTCCTTTTTAAATGCCGACGCCAGCAGCCTGGTCCCTCCCTGGTTAAGGTGGAGCCCATCCTTTCGGAATAGGCTCCCCCTTCCCCAGAATGTTGCCCAGTTCCTAACAAATCTAAAACCCTCCTCCCTGCACCATCGTCTCATCCACGCATTGAGACTCTGGAGCTCTGCCTGTCTCTTGGGCCCTGCACGTGGAACAGGTAGCATTTCAGAAAATGCTACCCTAGAGGATCTGGATTTGAGCTTTCTACCTAAGAGCCTAAATTTGGCTTCCAGAACCTCTCTCCCACATTTTCCTATGTCATTGGTACCCACATGTACCAAGACAGCGGACTCCTCCCCAGCACT
Organism: Microcaecilia unicolor; assembly: GCF_901765095.1. NCBI lineage: Eukaryota > Metazoa > Chordata > Amphibia > Gymnophiona > Siphonopidae > Microcaecilia > Microcaecilia unicolor. The sequence continues at coordinate 311,748,716 of NC_044036.1, forward strand.
ATCTAAAATCCTATCTAGGTGACGCGTGAGGTCCGCCACCTTCGCACCAGGCAGGCAAGTCACCAGGCGATCCTCACGTCCACCAGCCAGCCACCCAGCTATCTATATGCCTAATGATCGAATCACCAACTACAACAGCTGTCCTAACCTTTCCCTCCCGGGCAGCACTTGGAGACATATCCTCGGTGCGAGAGGATAGTACATCCCCTGGTGGGCAGGTCCTGGCTACAGGAGTACTTCCTACTTCACCAGGGTGATGCTCTCCTTCTAGGAGACCTCCCTCCTCCAAGGTAGCACAAGGGCTACTAGACTGAAGGTGGGACTTCTCTACAACATCCCTGTAGGTCTCCTCTATGTACCTCTCTGTCTCCCTCAGATCCACCAAGTCTGCTACTCTAGCCTCAAGAAAACGGACACGTTCTCTAAGAGCTAGGAGCTCTTTGCATCGGGCGCAAACATATGACATCTCACCAACTGGGAGATAATCATACATGTGACACTCAAATCAAAAGACTGGATAGCACCCCTCTCGCTGCTGGACTGCTGACTCCATCTTAGTGTTTTTGAGTTTTTCAATAATTTAAAACTTGCTACAGTATTAAGGATATTAGCCTAATATAAAAGTGTCTTTTTCTTTATGTAGTATATTGTATGATTTATTTAGTATTTCCTTCTTAGATGGTGATGAAATGTATTTAAAACTATAAGAGCACTCCTTGCTTGTTACCCTAATTACAATAACTGACTATAAATGAGGAGTTGTCCTAGGGGTGGGTGGGGGGGGGGGGGATACTAAATTAGATCCTGCAGTGGCTGTTGGATTCTATCTGTTAATGCTGTGGTACAAAGCTTTTAAAACTAAGTGGAAAAGACTATGGAGATTAGCTGTTTTCTTTAGCTGTTGAAATTTGCTTTTTAATTTTGCCTAACACTAACCTACAATTCCTCCTTTAAACCCCAATCTTTAAGTTCCCAAAGCACAAAGCAAAGTAGCGTTCACTTACCAGAGAAATGTCCTCTTCTCTCAGAACTTCTCAGAAAGAAAGTTCAGTGGGACCTTTCCTCTTTATAAATGACCTAGAGATGGGAGTAACTAGTGAGGTAATTAAATTTGCTGATGACACAAAGTTATTCAAAGTCATTAAATCACGGTAGAATTGTGAAAAATTACAAGAGGACCGTACGAGACTGGGAGTCTAAATGGCAGATGACAGTGTTTAATGTGAGCAAGTGAAAAGTGATGCATGTGGGAAAGAGGAGCCCGAACTATAGCTATGTCATGCAAGGCTCCATGTTAGGAGTGACAGACCAAGAAAGGGATCTAGGTGTCGTCATTGATACGTTGAACCCTTCTGCTCAGTGTGTTGCTGCGGCTAAGAAAGCAAATAGAATTTTAGGTATTATTAGGAAAAGGGAAATGGGACTTATATACCACTTTTCTGAGGTTTTTGCAACTATATTCAAAGTGGTTTATTTTTTATTTTATTTTATTTTTTTTTGTTACATTTGTACCCCGCGCTTTCCCACTCATGGCAGGCTCAATGCGGCTTACATGGGGCAATGGAGGGTTAAGTGATTTGCCCAGAGTCACAAGGAGCTGCCTGTGCCTGAAGTGGGAATTGAACTCAGTTCCTCAGTTCCCCAGGACCAAAGTCCACCACCCTAACCACTAGGCCACTCCTCCACTCCATATATATTCAGATAAATAAATATATTCAGGCACTTATTTTGTACCAGGGGCAACCATTCCTCCCCGCAAAAACATTCTGCAATCTGGTACAATCCACTGTACTCACCCACGCTGAGTACTGCAACAGCATCTTAATTGGATGTAAAGCCCAAATCCTGAAAAACAACTCCAAACTGCCCAAAACACGGCAGCCAGAATCATCTTTGGTAAATCACGATTCGAAAGCGCAACACCACTCCGTGAAAAACTCCACTGGCTCCCCATCAAAGAATGAATAAACTTCAAAGTTCACACACTGATCCACAAGATCATCCACAGAGAATCTCCAAGCTACATGACCAATCTGATCGACCTTCCAGCCAGGAACGGGTCTAGATCTTCTCGAACATATCTCAACCTTCATCTTCCCACGTGCAAAGGTCTCAAATACAAAACCTACTACGCATCCAACTTCTCCGTTATAGGTAGCCAACTCTGGAATGCCATACCAAGATTCATCCGAACAACCAACGAACATCTACCCTTCCGAAAGCTGCTGAAAACCTACCTCTTCAAACAAGCCTATCCAAACGACCCGAATTAATTTACGAACCTAATCCACACCACTAACAGCACCTATACCTCTATCCCCCTTCCACATCTCTTCTTCCTGTCCTACACTATATAACCACCATAACCCTTCTATCCTTCAAATGTGTTACTTCTGTGATACTCTGTAACCCATAATTTTTAAGCTGCACTGAACCTGCTATCGAGTGGGAAAGAGCGGGGTATAAATACAATAAATAAAAAATAATAAATTAAGTGACTTGCCCAGAGTCACAAGGAGCTGCAGTGGGAATCGAACTCAGTTCCCCTGGATCAAAGTCCACTGCACTAACCACTAGGAAAGGAATGGAAAACAAAAATGGGATGTTATAATGCCTTTGCATTGCTCCATGGTGCGACCGCACCTTGAATATTGTGTTCAATTCTGGTCGCCGCATCTCAAAGATATAGTGGAATTAGAAAAGGTACAGAGAAGGGCGACAAAAATAATAAACGGGAGGGAGACGACTTCCCTATGAGGAAAGGCTAAAGCGGCTAGGGCTCTTCAGCTTGGAGAAAAGGCAGCTAAGGGGGGGGAGATATGATAGAGGTCTATAAAATGAGTGAAATTGAATGGGTAGATGTGAAGTATCTGTTTACGCTTTCCAAAAATACTAGGACTAGGGGGCATGCAATGAAGCTACAATGTAGTAAATTTAAAACGAATCGTAGAACATTTTTCTTCACTCAACGTGTAATTAAACTCTGGAATTTGTTGCCAGAGAATGTGGTGAAGGCGGTTAGCTTAGCAGAGTTTTAAAAAAGACAGTCCTTTTGGTGGCCATTACATTGGCGAGATGGGTGTCTGAGCTCCAGGCGCTGTCCTGTCGAGACCCATTTCTGCAGTTTTCAGAGTCCGGAGTTATGATACGTACTGTGCCGTCCTTCATGCCTAAGGTGGTTTCAGCGCTTCACCTAAACCAGCCTATTTTCCTGCCCTCCTTCTCTAAAGAGGAGTTTCCAGAATTCTTTGGGCAATTGCACCTCCTAGATGTGCGAAAGGCTCTGTTGCAGTATCTGCGCATGTCAAATGCCTTTCGGACCTCTGATCATCATTTTATTGTGTTATCAGGTCCGCGCAGAGGGTCTCCAGCATCTAAAGCCACTATAGCCCGTTGGCTCAAGGAACTTATTTTTTCAGCATATCTGCTATCTGGCCGGCCTCCGCCTGAAGCCTTTAAGGCACATTTCATTTATATACTGTTATAAGTTTCATTTCTTCTGGAACATGTGATTCTTCTTATTCATACTTATTGTACATAAGAGTTATTTCCGGTTTTCTTCATTATACATAAAAGGTTATATTTGTCTTTATTATTATTATTATTATTATTATTATATATAAAAGGTTATTTCCTATATTCTTACCAGCCTCTCCTGTTCCAATTCACATGCACAGTAAGCCTATGTTTTGAATAGATTTTGATGAACAGTGACAGTTGATGGAGCATACTGTCACAGTCTAAATGGAATAAGGGAAGGAGGGAAAAGGGTTTTGGTGATCTTAGAAAGAAAGGGATGTAGAGAAGCTTTAGGTGGCAGTTGCTTGGATGGGAGGGCAATGGAGAGAGGCTGTTGCTTCTATAGGTAGGTGGGCAATGGACAGATGCGGAGGCTGCACCCCTCTCCCCCCATCAGTCCCCAGCATCCACAGCCTCAACTCTACTACCTGTTGCCTGCCCACCTGTTCCCTCAGCAGCCTGAACTGTAACCTCTCTGTTGTTAGAGGAAGTCTTTGGGCTGTGGGTGCTGGATAAATGGGTGGAGAGACTAAAGCTACAGCCACTGGAGGTGAATGGAACTGCGAGTGCACGGTTACCTCAATACCTTTTTCTACTGTAGTGAAGAGTGGTCAACTTTTATTTATTTTCTCTTGCTCTTCACAGAGCTTTTTGAGTGCCTTTCAACTTTTTTTTTTCCCCCTATTTGGGTGACTCCTTTTCTTTCCCTTATTGTTTTAGCTTTTTTTTTTCCTGCTTCTAAGTTTTATTTATTTTTCTGCATCACTGGACTGTTATAGGCCTTGGCTACGGCCGCGCTTTCCCTTTCTTTTTCTCTGATTCCTTTCCTCTTTTTGTGACACCATTGAGTCATTTGATTTGGCTACAGAGGTTTTTCCTTCCATGTCCACTCAAGTTCCAGTGGCTTTAATAGCTATACCTGGTGCAATTTAAGTATGCTGCACCATATTACTTGAAACAAGCTTTGTCCATCTACCAGCCAAGATGGGTATTAAGATCAGAGACTGCCATGCGACTGTCAACAGATGAGGTAGTGCGTTTACATTATGGTGACACAAGGGCTTCTGCATTTGTGTCTGTGGGAATTTAATTATGGAACGCTCTCCCTGTATAGTTTCGCCTTTGTGATAGTCTTGTGCAGTTTAAAAAATTGTTGACGACTAAGGGCCCTGTTTACTAAGGTGCGCTAGCATTTTTAGCTCGTGCATAAATTAGTGCGCGCTAATTGTGTAGGCACCCATAGGAATATTCTCCGAGGACAAGCAGGCTGCTTCTTCTCACTGATGGGTGACGTCCACGGCAGCCCCTCCAATCGGAATCTTCACTGCAAAAGCATGCGCGGCCGTCTTCCTGCCCGAAACCAGTTCGTGCCGGCCAGTCTTCTTTTGTCCGCGCTCGGTACGGTCGTGTTTCGCCGTTCGTGCCCCGGAAAGTTGACCTCGCGCGTCGTTTTCGACTCGTTTCTTCTCAGAAAGTTTAAAAAGTGTTCGGGAAGAGCCTGTTTGGTTTTTTCCTTCCCGTATTTCGAGCTTTTCGCCCTGGTAAGTTTTCTTTCGTCGACGGGGTAGGCCTCAGTTAGGCCTCGGTCGAAATTTTCTTCTCCCTATTTTTGTGGTGCCAGTTTTCGTCATTTCGAGTTTTGATCTCGCCGGCGTGATTTTTCCGCCCATGACATCGAAGCCTTCCAGCGGCTTCAAGAAGTGCACCCAGTGCGCCCGGGTAATCTCGCTCACTGACAGGCACGCGTCGTGTCTTCAGTGTCTGGGTGCTGGGCACTGCCCTCAGGCCAGTAGTCTGTGTTCCCTTTTACAAAAGCAGAATCAGGTAGCGAGGTTAGTCCAGTGGAACATTTTGTTCTCGGGCTCTTCGTCGGCATCGGCACCGGGGGTATCGAGTGCATCGACGTCTTCAGCGTCCAGACCTTCATCCTCGGCTGCCAGTGTATCGAGGCATCGGCCCTCTGCATCGGCGCTAAGACATCGGACGACTGTATCGACGTCGGTGGTACCGGGACCTCGTCTGCTGATGTCGTCGGACGGTGGTGCTTCGTCTGGAGTACAGGTGAGGGCTGTCCATTCCCCTGCTGGTGGCGGTGAGCCTTCGGGTGGGTCTCCCCCTACCCTGAGGGCTCCTGCGGTACAGCCCCCCCCCCCCCCCGAGACCGACCTTCGGCCTCGGCCCCGAGGAAGAGACGGCTGGATTCTACGTCCTCCTCGTCGGTGCCGGGAAGCTCCGGTGACATGCTTCGCAAGAAGTCGAAGAAGCATCGACACCGGTCCCCTTCCTGTGTCGGCACCGAGAGCTCTGGGTCGCCGAGGGAGTCGGCACCCAGCAGGCATCGGCACCGAGAGGACCGCTCACCCTCTGTCCAAGAGGTGTCGATGTGCTCCACTCTGGACAGCCCGGAACAGCCTCCACGCCCGGAACAGACTCTGACATCGACGCCTGCATCGACCTCCATGCCTTTTTCTGCAGCCGCTCTGAACGAGAGCCTCCGGGCCGTTCTCCCAGAGATCCTGGGAGAGCTGTTGCGCCCTACCCCTCCGGTACCGGGGGTGCTTGCGCCACCGGTACCGTCGAGCGTGGCGACGGCTGGTCCATCGCCCGGGGTGAGGTCTCCGGCGTCGGTGCCGCGTGCGGTACTGACTGCGGTCGCCTCCCAGGAAGGCTCCCCGACTACGTCGGCGGAGGGAGCTTCGCCGGTGCGGGCGAGGGAGTCTACCACTCGACGCCCCCACCGTGGCCGTGATTCCACGGAGTCGAGCCGGGCACGGTTGCAGACACAGGTTCGTGAACTTGTGTCTGACAGGGTGAGGCCTCGTGGGAAGACGAAGGAGACATCAGATATTTCTCTGACGAGGAGTCTGAGGGTCTTCCTTCTGATCCCACTCCCTCTCCTGAAAGACAGCTTTCTCCTCCCGAGAGTCTGTCTTTCGCTTCCTTTGTCCGGGAGATGTCTACGGCCATCCCCTTCCCGGTGGTTGTGGAGGACGAGCCCAGGGCTGAAATGTTTGAGCTCCTGGACTATCCTTCTCCACCTAAGGAAGCGTCCACAGTACCCATGCATCATGTCCTAAAAAAGACATTGCTGGCGAACTGGACCAAGCCTTTAACTAACCCCCACATTCCCAAGAAGATTGAGTCCCAGTACCGGATCCATGGGGACCCAGAGCTGATGCGCACTCAGTTGCCTCACGACTCTGGAGTTGTGGATTTGGCCCTAAAGAAGGCCAAGAGTTCTAGGGAGCATGCTTCGGCGCCCCCGGGCAAGGACTCTAGAACCTTGGACTCCTTTGGGAGGAAGGCCTACCATTCTTCTATGCTCGTGGCCAAAATTCAGTCTTACCAGCTCTACACGAGCATACACATGCGGAACAATGTGCGGCAGTTGGCGGGCTTGGTGGATACGCTCCCCCCTGAGCAAGCCAAGCCATTTCAGGAGGTGGTCAGGCAGCTGAAGGCGTGCAGAAAATTCCTGGCCAGAGGGGTGTATGACACCTTTGATGTTGCGTCCAGGGCCGCTGCTCAAGGTGTGGTGATGCGCAGACTCTCATGGCTGCGTGCCTCCGACCTGGAGAATAGAATCCAGCAGCGGATTGCGGACTCGCCTTGCCGTGCGGATAACATTTTTGGAGAAAAAGTCGAGCAGGTGGTAGAGCAGCTCCACCAGCGGGACACCGCATTCGACAAGTTCTCCCGCTGGCAGCCTTCAGCCTCTACCTCTACAGGTAGAAGATTTTTCGGGGGAAGGAAGACTGTTCCCTACTCTTCTGGTAAGCGTAGGTACAATCCTCCTTCTCGACAGCCTGCGGCCCAGGCTAAGCCCCAGCGCGCTCGCTCTCGTCAGCAGCGTGCGCCTCAGCAAGGCCCCTTGGCTCCCCAGCAAAAGCAAGGGACGAGCTTTTGACTGGCTCCAGCAGAGCATAGCCGACATCCAAGTGTCAGTGCCGGGCGACCTGCCAGTCGGAGGGAGGTTGAAAGCTTTTCACCAAAGGTGGCCTCTCATAACCTCCGATCAGTGGGTTCTCCAAATAGTCCGGCAAGGATACACCCTCAATTTGGCCTCAAAACCTCCAAATTGTCCACCGGGAGCTCAGTCTTCCAGCTTCCAGCACAAGCAGGTACTTGCAGAGGAACTCTCCATCCTTCTCAGCGCCAATGCGGTCGAGCCCGTGCCATCCGGGCAAGAAGGGCTGGGATTCTATTCCAGGTACTTCCTTGTGGAAAAGAAAACGGGGGATGCGTCCCATCCTAGACCTAAGGGCCCTGAACAAATATCTGGTCAAAGAAAAGTTCAGGATGCTTTCCCTGGGCACCCTTCTTCCCTTGATTCAGCAAAACGATTGGCTATGCTCTCTGGACTTGAAGGATGCCTACACACACATCCCGATACTGCCAGCTCACAGACAGTATCTGCGATTTCAGCTGGGCACACGTCACTTCCAGTACTGTGTGCTACCCTTTGGGCTCGCCTCTGCGCCCAGGGTGTTCACAAAGTGCTTGGCTGTAGTAGCAGCGGCACTTCGCAGGCTGGGGGTGCACGTGTTCCCATATTGCGACGATTGGCTGGTGAAGAACACATCCGAGGCAGGAGCCCTGCAGTCCATGCAGATGACTATTCGCCTCCTGGAGCTACTGGGGTTTGTGATAAATTATCCAAAGTCCCATCTTCTCCCAGTGCAGAAACTCGAATTCATAGGAGCTCTGCTGGATTCTCGGACGGCTCGCGCCTATCTCCCAGAGGCGAGAGCCAGCAACTTGTTGTCCCTCGTCTCGCGGGTGCGAGCGTCACAGCAGATCACAGCTCGGCAGATGTTGAGATTGCTGGGCCACATGGCCTCCACAGGCCATGTGACTCCCATGGCCCGCCTTCACATGAGATCTTCTCAATGGACCCTAGCTTCCCAGTGGTTTCAGGCTGCTGGGGATCTAGAAGACGTGATCCACCTGTCCACGAGTTTTCTCAAATCCCTGTATTGGTGGACGATTTGGTCCAATTTGACTCTGGGACGTCCTTTCCAAATTCCTTAGCCACAAAAAGTGCTGACCACGGATGCGTCTCTCCTGGGATGGGGAGCTCATGTCGATGGGCTTCACACCCAAGGAAGCTGGTCCCTCCAGGAACGCGATCTGCAGATCAATCTTCTGGAGTTGCAAGCGATCTGGAACGCTCTGAAGGCTTTCAGAGATCGGCTGTCCCACCAAATTATCCAAATTCAGACAGACAACCAGGTTGCCATGTACTACGTCAACAAGCAGGGGGGCACCGGATCTCGCCCCCTGTGTCAGGAAGCCGTCAGCATGTGGCTCTGGGCTCGCTGTCATGGCATGGTGCTCCAAGCCACATATCTGGCAGGCGTAAACAACAGTCTGGCAGACAGGTTGAGCAGGATTATGCAACCTCACGAGTGGTCGCTCAATTCCCGTGTAGTGCGACAGATCTTCCAGGTGTGGGGCACCCCCTTGGTAGATCTCTTCGCATCTCGAGTGAACCACAAAGTCCCTCAGTTCTGTTCCAGGCTTCAGGCCCACGGCAGACTGGCATCAGATGCCTTCCTCCTGGACTGGGGGGAGGCTCTGCTGTATGCTTATCCTCCCATACCTCTGGTGGGGAAGACTTTGTTGAAACTCAAGCAAGACCGAGGCACCATGATTCTGATTGCTCCTTTTTGGCCGCGTCAGATCTGGTTCCCTCTTCTTCTGGAGTTGTCCTCCGAAGAACCGTGGAGATTGGAGTGTTTTCCGACCCTCATCACGCAGGACGAAGGGGCGCTTCTGCATCCCAACCTCCGGTCCCTGGCTCTCACGGCCTGGATGTTGAGAGCGTAGACTTTGCCTCTTTGGGTCTGTCAGAGGGTGTCTCCCGCATCTTGCTTGCTTCCAGGAAGGATTCCACTAAGAGGAGTTACTTGTTTCTAAGGAGGAGGTTTGCCGTTTGGTGTGACAGCAAGGCCCTAGATCCTCGCTCTTGTCCTACACAGACCCTGCTTGAATACCTTCTTCACTTGTCTGAGTCTGGTCTCAAGACCAACTCCGTAAGGGTTCACCTTAGTGCAATCAGTGCATACCATTACCGTGTGGAAGGTAAGCCGATCTCAGGACAGCCTTTAGTTGTTTGCTTCATGAGAGGTTTGCTTTTGTCAAAGCCCCCTGTCAAACCTCCTACAGTTTCATGGGATCTCAATGTCATTCTCACCCAGCTGATGAAACTTCCTTTTGAGCCACTGAACTCCTGCCATCCGAAGTTCTTGACCTGGAAGGTCATTTTCTTGGTGGCAGTTACTTCAGCTCGTGTAGAGTCAGTGAGCTTCAGGCCCTGGTAGCCCAGGCCCCTTACACCAAATTTCATCATAACAGAGTAGTCCTCCGCACTCACCCTAAGTTCTTGCCAAAGGTTGTGTCTGAGTTCCATCTGAACCAGTCAATTGTCTTGCCAACATTCTTTCCCCGTCCTCATTCCTGCCCTGCTGAACGTCAGCTGCACACATTGGACTGCAAAAGAGCATTGGCCTTCTATCTGCTGCGGACACAGCCCAACATACAGTCCGCCCAATTGTTTTTCTTTTGATCCCAACAGGAGGGGAGTGGCTGTGGGGAAACTCACGATATCCAATTGGCTAGCAGATTGCATTTCCTTCACTTACGCCCAGGCTGGGCTGGCTCTTGAGGGTCATGTCACGGCTCATAATGTTAGAGCCATGGCAGCGTCGGTGGCCCACTTGAAGTCAGCCACTAATGAAGAGATCTGCAAAGCTGCGACGTGGTCATCTGTCCACACATTCACATCTCATTACTGCCTGCAGCAGGATACCCGACGCGACAGTCGGTTTGGGCAGTCAGTGCTTCAGAATCTGTTCGGGGTTTAGAATCCAACTCCACCCCCCTAGGCCCATGTTTTATTCTGTTCCAGGCTACACTCTGTTAGTTGGATAAGTTGTTAAGTCAATCTCAGTTATGTCCTCGCCGTTGCGAGGCCTAATTGACCATGTTTGTTGTTTTGAGTGAGCCTGGGGGCTAGGGATACCCCATCAGTGAGAACAAGCAGCCTGCTTGTCCTCGGAGAAAGCGAATGCTACATACCTGTAGAAGGTATTCTCCGAGGACAGCAGGCTGATTGTTCTCACAAACCCGCCCGCCTCCCCTTTGGAGTTGTGTCTTCCCTTGTCTTTGTCTTGCTACTTACGGGACTGACGAACACGAGCCGGTTCGGGTGGGAAGACGGCCGCGCATGCGCATCGGCGCGCGAGGACTAGCAAAGGCCTTTGCTAGTAAAGTTTTTCGATTGGAGGGGCTGCCGTGGACGTCACCCATCAGTGAGAACAAATCAGCCTGCTGTCCTCGGAGAATACCTTCTACAGATATGTAGCATTCGCTCTTAGCGCGCACTAAAAGCAGTAACGCGCCTCTAGTGCATCTTAGTAAATGGGACCCTAAGCTTTTTGAGGCTCGAGTTTTTGTCTATTCTTATGATATTTTGGGGACTTTCTGTTCTGCTATGTATTGTTTTGTGCCATAATGTGTATTGGATTATGAATGTTTTATTGGAAACCACCTAATTTTAGGTGGTCTATAGATGTTTTCTTTTTAAAATAAGTTGCTAAAAAATCCCCCCAAAAAAGTTTGTAAATTTTTAAAAATGATTTATTGTCAGACCTTTCTTGGTGACCCAGCATTTACAGATGATTATTCAGGCTACTGTTTTATCTCATATGGATTACTTTATTATGCTGTTGGGCCTCCCAGACAAGGATAGGATTCAGGTAATGCAAAATGTGGCAGCAAAGCTAATGTTAAGAAGGAAAACTACAGGTCACGCATCACCATATTTAATTAAACTTCATTGGTTTCCAGTAAAGGTGAGAATTGAGTTTAAATAGTCGACTTTTATTTGTAAAGTTTTATGTGATCTTAGCCCTGAATATATTTTTTTATAACTTTGTGTAACTCAGTAAAGCATTTACTTTCTTAAGATATTCATCTTATGGTACCAAGTGTGAGGAAATGTCACTTGATAATGACACACAAAAGAACTGTTGTTGGGAGGGGTCTTGCAGTTTGAAATTCCCTCTCAGTGGATTTGACTACTACTACTACTACTTAACATTTCTAGAGCGCTACTAGGGTTACGCAGCGCTGTACAGTGTAGCTATATTTAACATTCATCCATATATTGTAAACAATTCCTGATGAAATTATTGTACTGTTTATTTTTATAATTATCTGCCTTGAGCAATTAGTGATTAAGTAGACTATAAATATTTATGTTAAATTCAAGTTAAGCTCATTGATCTACAATATCCTCTAATTCTGTCTTCCTGCCTCGTAAATTCTATATCTTATGCTTTGCCCTAACCCCTACAAAAACTTGTTACAATTTTTTTTTTAATGTGCTTTATTTCTTCTACAGTGCCAGAATCTATTAAGACCAGTTCAAACCAGCCCCAACCTGCCGGTACTAGTACCAGTACTTCCACCAGCACTATTACCAACAGCAGCAATGGCAAACGTGCATCTGCCAATGGCCAGCCACCAGCTGCATCCCGTTACCTGCCTCGCGAGGTGCCTCCACGCTTCCGCCAGCAAGAACAGAAGCAGCTATTGAAGAGAGGTCAGCCACTGCCAACTGGGACCTTGACCTCTGCGAGCCCAGCACAAAGTACTGGACAAGTAGGGGCAAGTCCTCCACCTCAGCAAGGGCCAGGTGGGCCACACCTTCCCAGTAAGACACAAACGGGTAAGAGAATATGTTACTGTATTTTATCTCTCATTGCGTTTACTTTTTTTTAAAGCTGTAGTACATCATTTTTACTATGAATAAAGTGGGGAATTGCAGAATTGTTGTCTAATGCTGGTAGTGATCAAACTAATAGAAACATTTCTTGAAATACACACTAGTGTAGTACCTTCATACATAAGCTATATTATCTTTCTGCTGTCATCTTCTGTCTAGTCTGCCCATCTATATCACTTGTAAGCTTTATATTCCCTTCCTGTCCATCAGAGATCCTCTGTGCTTCTCCCATGCTTGTTTGAATTCAGATGTCCTCATCTCCACTGCTTCCATTGGGAGACTGTTTCATGCATCCTCCATCCTTTCTGTAAAGAATTATTTTTTTCTTGGTGTCTTGGCTGCAGTATCCTGAACAGTTGGGTTGTTATCCCTGTCTACCAGTAGGTAGAGGTAGAGAAACTGATCTTTTCCAGTTATAACACCTTTATAAGGTTGCTGTTGCTCAGTGGAAAAAAGACTGATATTTTCTACCTCTAGCAGATACTGGATTGTTCAGGCTGGTGCTTGTTGGTCCCTGGTCTAGCGCTCAGGAGGGCTGACTACAGTATGGTCGAGCTTAATGGCCTTTCTCTTAGGACCCTGGATCCACTGACAGGACCTTTTTGAGCATGGAGTGTGGCTGCACAGCTCCAAGCCATCGAACACGAGCGTTAACTTGCTGAGGCACATGGCTTGGAGTCTACCGTACCCTACCACGGTGAGTGCAGGTCCCCACTCGCCTTCTGTTTTGGGATCTTTCCCTCTGGGTTCCCCTGCGGATCCAGGCAGCCTGTTAAAACAAACAAACAAAAAAAAACAACCCACATGGCTGCCTGGCTTAGGTTTATTCCCTTAATAAAATAAAAGTGTGTGTTGGGGGGGGGGGGGGGGGGGAGCAAGCTGTTGCTGTTTAAGCAGTATTTAATAAAAATGGCAAATGATCCGGTGGAGGAGGCAAGAATGCTGGAGTCCTGGGTTGTGGTCAAACTTGTGGCTGGGCATGCTTGTGCAAAACAGCCATCAGGAGCCAGCACTTGTTTACAGCTGGTGGACTTGTCCCTCCTGAAACGGGCCATTTCCAACATTGGAAATGGGGGGGGCGGGGGGGGGGCACAACATCTCCAATGTGGCCAGGGTTCCCATTGCTGCACCATGGGACATGTGGTCCCAATGATGTTGGCAGGAGTGTCGGCCAAGTTGTCTTCTGTTGCAGTTGGAGTTTGTGCAGTCCCAATTGGAACGAGGGGGAGTGGGGTTGCCTCTCTATTATCCCTGGGGGAGGGGGGTCTCGAGCCCAGAATGGCTTAACTTGGTGGTCTGCTGGTTAAGCAGGCTGTTGGCTCCACTTGATGGAGCCCCTTGCTGAGGGCCAAACAATGCCAGGGGGATGCGCAGTTTAGGGGGTTCTTTTGCCTCCCAGGACTAGTTAGGAGGATGTGGGGAACATTTTGGAGCCACAGTCATCCTCTAGCTTGGATTCAGACCTAGACACCTTTCCTAAGGAGGCAGAGTACTCCCCTGTTATCCAGCTTTTCCGGCAGGAAGAGCTTTCCTGCCTGATTGTGTTGGAGGCCCTTGGCCTTTCCTTGTGCCCCTTTAGCCAGGCATTCCAAGGGAGACCCTATTTGGATGGTCTCTCAGAGCCCTTGAAGCATTTTCCACTTCATAAGGCACTCCCCCGCAAGATGCTGGCAGAGTGGGAGGCCGTGGATGGGGCTGTCCAAGGGACTAAGGTTTTGGACAGGTTATATCCCTTTGCACTGGTGGAGGTGATAGGTACTGGAGGTAGCCAAAGTGGGCACCTTTGAACAAGACTGCTCTGCCAGTGCAAGGGGGCTCGGCTTTCAAGGAGATGCTGGAGAAGGTGGTGGAGTGACATTTCAAGCTATGTTTCTCCTTGGGTACAGCAGGAGTGCGGACAACCGTTTGTGGTGTGTATGTGGTGAGGGCCATGTTGCGTTGGTTACAGCAGTTACTGGAATTGCCAGAGGTGACGATTGAAGTCAGGAGTGGCTTATTTGACTGATGAACAGTAAGATCTGGTACGCATTTCCTCTTCAGTGGTCTCTGTGGCCTGAAGTGGTTCTTAGTGTATTGTTGGGCTTTGGATGCAGCTGCTGCCCTTTATCGGGGAGGTTGTTCTTTGGAGAGGACCTGGAGAAGCTAGTTAAGGACATGAGGCCCAACCTCTTGGCTTCCTGAACTGCGCCAGAAAGGCTCTCAGAGGTTGTAACCCTTGTTAAGGGATGCTCAAAGGGGGGGGAGTGGGGGTCAGTTCTGTTCAGACAAGCAATCAATGTGGAGAGGCCTGGGGTCCTTGAAGCTAGCGTTCTTTTGTGGCCCCCAAAGAACTGGGGACTTCGGGGCTTTCCAGTTCAGCCGGATGTTCCAGGTTTGTCCAATGACGTGCACCAGGCCACTGTGACTCAGATAGAGGGAAGGCTGTTCCTTTTTACCATGTGAGCCACTGGGTCCTTAAGGTGGTCGAGCTGGGTTACTCCATGGAGTTAGCATGTTCTAAGACTGACAATTTCATGGCGCTGCCCTGTGTCTTGGCGGCAAAGTGGCAGGCAGTTGCGTTCACACTTCAGCACCTCCTAGACCTGGAGGCTGTGAAACCTGTTGTGCACACTTAGTGGGGGCTAGGGCTGGGGTGTTACTCCATTTTGTTTCGTGGTCCTAAAGAAAGGAAGCTCCTTTCAGCCTTTTTCTAGACTTTAAGGGGGTAAATACCTGCCTCAGGATTCAGCATTTTCGAATGGAGAGACTCTGCCATCGTCTCTGTTCATTCGGGTGAGTTCCTGACTTTCCTGAATCTTTGAGACTTATGTCTACATCCCATCCAGAAGGACCGCAAGCACTACCTTGTGGTTTTGTGTCCTGGGCTGCCACCTTCAGTTTTAGGCTCTACTTTTCGACATCTGCCCCTTGGACTTTTTCTGAAGTGATTGTGGTGGTGGCTGCTCACCTGCACTTTCAGGGCATTTGGGTTCATCCTTACCTCAACAATGGGCTGATCCAGACCGACTCTGTAGTGAGTTCTGTGGAGTCTACTCTCATGTCATCCTCCTGTTGGATGATGAGTTATCTGGCTCCCTCCAAAACTTTGGAATACGTGTGGGTGCACGCTTCAGTACTGTGTTGGGAGCAATCTTTCTTGTGAAGGGAGCACATGGACAAGCTGCAGACCCAGAAGCACAGCTTATGCAGCCTAGAGGCACCCGAGGTCTGGAACTGGGACTATCTCCATCTTTTGTGCTCCATGCTGGCAATCCTGGAAGTTGTGTTCTGGGCTCAGGCTCATATGCTTCCTCTTCAGGCAGCTCTCCTGTCTTTGTGGGCAGCAGTTTCCCAGGATTCTGATCATTGGATTTTGCATCATTCCATAGTGTGGCACAGCCTGTACCGGGTCTGCGTTCAGAGAATGCAGACGGTGGACTCAATTACGGCAGCCACAAAGACCACCACTTTGCTAGTGCAAGGGGGTATGGCTCTTAGGGATCTACAGGATTGTAAGCTAGATGGCATTTGAGGTGGAGACCTTATGCCTTCAGGCTTCAGTTTGTGGGTCCTATGCGACACGTACTTACCTCTTCTGGGTCCAGAGGGCATCCTCTGTGGACGAGCTTGTCGAATCCCTGCCTACCTTGGAGTCTGGTCTGTTGTATCTGGCAAACTTGCTTTATGATGATATTCAGGCGTCTGCCAAGGAGATTTCCCTGGCGGTGATGGCCCGTTGTTGGATTTGGTTGAGGCACTGGGCAGCTGATGTAGCCTCCAAGACTTGTTTGGTTCGGTTTCCCTTTCAAGGTAAGCTGCTCTTTGGGGAGGATCTGGAGAAGAGTGTGAATGCGCTGGGGTACTCTTAAGGCCAGTGCCTGCTAGAGGACAGGAATAAGTTGAGCTTCCGCTCCTGTTTCAGGGACGCCAAGCACTATAGGCCCAGTCAGACTGGATCCTTTCAGAATCCTTGTTTTCAGCAGAAGCAGCAGCCCTTTCGGGGTGACCTGCACCCTGTGGTCTCTGCTTCCCTGTTGACCATCGGGAGACGGCTGTACTAGTTTCAAGGGGAGTGGGCCAGAGTCACTTCAGACAAATGGGTCTTGGATGTCATTCAGGACAGCTGCAAGCTGAGTTTGCCCAGCCTATGACAGATGTTTCCTTGGCGTTGCAAGGCTGCCGCCAAGGTGAGACCCTCAACATTCTGCAGCTGAGGGCGGTGCCTCCAGCAGAGACTCGCCAAGGACGTTACTATATTTACTTTGTGGTACCCAAGAAGGGTGGGTCCCTTCGCCCTGTACTCGACCTCATGTGTGCAAATAAGGCACTGTGAGTACGTCACTTTCATATGGAGACCTTATGCTGCATCGCTGCAGTTCAGCCAGGAGAGTTCTTAACTGCTTTTTTTTTTAATCTCAAGAGCAGGTCTCTCCACCCTGTACTCAACCTCAAGTGTGTTAAATAAGGCTCTGTGAGTGTGTCACTTTCATATGGAGACTTTATGCTTCATCACTGCGGTTCAGCCAGGAGAGTTCTTAACTGCTCGTGACTTCGAGTCCTATCTGCATATTCCCATTTGGCCCCCTCACCAGTGTTTCCTCCGCTTCGTAGTATAGGGGCGGCATTTCCAAGCCAAGCCCTTCGGCCTGGCAACAGTGCCACAAACGTTTTCCAAGATCATGTTTGTTGTGACGGCATTCCTGTGGAAACAAGGCATTCAGGTGCATCCATATTTGGACAACTGGCTGATTTATGCACCTTCTCACAAGGAGAGCATGCACGCAACCGACAAGGTGATCAGTCTGCTGCAATCCCTCGGCTGGGTGGTCAACATGCAGAAATGCCACCTGACCCAGTCACAATCTCTGGCATACCTAGGGGTAATTTTCGACAGGTGGGCAGAGTGCTCCTACCGGAGGCCTGCAGACAGCGCTTGCAGGGGCAGTTAACCAACATGCTGCAAACTCCGGCTTCCAGGGCATGGAATTATGTGCAGGTGTTGGGACCGAAGGCAGCGACTTTGGACGTGGTGCTGTGGTGCAGGAGCCATATGCGGCCTCTGCTCAGTCGTGGCTGCCTCTATCCGAGGATTACACAGTTCGGCTTCCTTGGTCTTCACACGCATGGTTTGCCATGCGCTGGTGGTTGCTCCCAGCAAGTCTGCAGAGGGGGATGTGTCTCGCAACGCCAGAATGACTTGTAGTGACTGCGGACTGGGGGGGCTCACTATCTTGGATGGAGAGCCCAGGTAGGGTTACCATTTTGTGTCCTCTGAAAAAGAGGACACATGTCACGCCCCCTACCCCGCCCCCGCCACGCCTCATACCCCGCCCCCGCCACGCCCCCTTCGGGTCCTCGTTCCGCCCCTCTATTCCCCGCCCCCCGTCACATGGTTCCCCCCCCCTCACATATTCCCCCCCTCACTTACTATCTAGCCCTGGTGGTCTAGTAGGGTCTTCTCTTTGGGGCAGGAAAGAGCCCCCTCTTTCCTGCCCGGAGCGCTGCCTGTCCTTGCCTGCTGCATCCTCCTCGGTCTGGCTGGAGATTCAAAATGGCCACCGAGAGTTGAAGTGGCCTCGCGAGAGTTCAACTCTCGGCGGCCATTTTGAATCCCAAGCCAGACCGAGGAGGATGATAGACAGGGGAGGCAGCGCTCCAGGCAGGAAAGAGGGGGCTCTTTCCTGCCTCGAAGACGTCACTAGACCACCAGGGAACATGGTAAGGAAGGGGAGGGGACGGGAGTAGGGTTACCACGGCGCCGATCGCCCGCGCCTGCCCGCACCCACGTTTGTCCAGAAATCCGGACAAACGTGGGTGCAGGCAAAATCCGCCGGACGCCCCGGACATGCCCTCAAAAAGAGGACATGTCCGGGGAAATCCGGACGAATGGTAACCCTAAGCCCAGGGGACCTGGATCCCGGGGGAGTCGGCATGGACAATCAACCATCTGAAATTGTGGGTGATTTCGTCTGGCTCTGTGGGACTTTGAGACTCTTATTCAGGAACAGTGTCCATGTCCTGTTGGACAATGCCACAGCGGTCGCATATATCAACAGACGAGCACCCGGAGCACCCTACTTGTGAAGGATGTATCACTTCTCTGCCTTTGGGTGGAGAAACGCTTGGCCCTACTGTCGGCAGCACACATTGTGGGAGGCTTAAATGTGCAAGCGTACTTATCAGCTGGAACCAGGTGGATCTGGGGGAATGGGAGCGCTTTGAGCAAGTGTTTGATCACGGCACGTTAGGGGGAGGGGTTCCAGTGGTCGATCTGGTGGTGTGCAAATCCAACGCTAAAGTGACCCGTTTCTTCAGCAGAGGCAAAGAGTTTGGATCTTAAGGGATTGATGCATTTCTCCAACCCTGGCCAGGGTCTCTTCTACGTGTTACATCCGTGGCCTATGATAGGGCGTGTGTTGGGACGGATTGCGAGGCACCGGGGTCCGGTGATCATGGTGGCTCCGAATTGGCCCAGACAGCCATGGTATGTGGATCTCATCTGGTTGTTGATTGACTGGCCTCTGCACCTGATAGGCCTTACAAACCCGTCCTTTACTTTTCCTTAGTTTTATTTTGCCCCTTTTTCTGGACTGTCGAGTTGTTTAATTTAGCTGATGAAGCTTTTCCGACCATTAAGATTCCCAGTAGTTTCAAGTGCTGTACCTGGTGCAATCGGACTATGTCGGGAAAGGATACCCATTCTTGGTGTCCTGACCGTATCCCTGCTGTGTTCTGTCTTCATATGAAGAAGAGGATCCAGGTTTCCCGAGAGGCTCAATGAGAGAGGATTTTTGGAGCCAAGTCTGGCTCCTTTTCATCAAGGTTGGAGGCATCGACATCGAGCATCACACCGGGAGCATCGGTAAGCACGGCTACTTTGAGACCCTTAGACACTAGGAGCAATGAGGCGTCAAGTGGGTCTCCACCATGTGTCAAGGCCTCCTCCTATGCAGGCTCCCAGGACCGTCCATTGTGTGACCCGACCCCAAGGCGACGTGAAGATTTGACATTGTCCTCATCGTCACCGAGGAGCCTTGGTGACATGCTTTAGGCAAAGACCAAGACGCATCATCATCGGTCACCCTCAACACACAGTGCCAGGAGCTCCGGGACATCGAAGGATTTTTCACCCGAAAAGCGTCCTGCTGATGCGTCTGTCTCCAAGAAGCCAAGATCCTGCTCCCTCATTGACACCAGCGGTTCTGCAGCCTGCGCCTCAACTGGCACCCCATCTTTTCCCGGTGTCGACCCTCGATGAGTGCATCGGGCCTTGCTTCCGGGGGTGCTTGCGCCTGCCATACCTCCCGTTGTGATATGGCCTCTGATGCCAGCGCTGCTTGCGGCTCCGGTGTCGACTGCCACCCAAGCAGGTACCCCCTCAATGACGGTGGAGGAAACTTTGCTGGAATCAGGGCAGGAGCCAACTTCCCGACTCCGCTCTCAAGGGCTCAGTTCCTTGGCATCGAGGCAGGTTTGGTCTTGGCAATCCCATAGGGGTAGATACTGTACGACACCGAGGAGGAGCACTCGGGATTCAGAGGAGGATCCCAGATGCTTTTCCTTAGATGAGTCTTATGGGATCCCCTCTGAACCCTCCCCTCCACCAGAAACCTCCAGAGAGCCTTTCATTTCCATCTTTTGTTAAGGAAATGACTTCAGTCCACACATTCACATCTCACTACTGCCTTGAGCAGGATACCTGATGCGACAGTCGACAGTCGGTGTTGCAGAATCTGTTTGGGGTCTAGAATTCAATTCCACCCTCCTAGGCCTGTTTTATTCTGTTCCAGGCTGCACCCTCATCTAGTTGTATTTTATTTCAGGTTAATTTCTGTTATGTCCTTGCCATTGCGATGCCCAATTGACCGGTGTTTTTGTTTTGGGTGAGCCTGGATGCTAGGGATTCCCCACTTGTGAGCATGGTAAGCCTGCATGGTAAGCCTGCTTGTCCTTGGAGAAAGAGAAGATACTTACCTGTAGCAGATATTCTCCGAGGACAGCAGGCTTCACATTTTCACAATCCCGCCCACCTCCCCTTGGAGTTGTTTCTTCGCAATTTGTTTCATTTTTATGCTATTGTATTAAACTGAAGAGATGCGGATGCGCTATGGGCTGGAAGGCGCTCTGCGCATGAGCAGTGGGGGACAACATGTGCCCCAGAAGGCTCTCAAATTTTTCTTTAGCTGGCTAATGTGCCAATTCCCAGGCAACATGGATCGTCTACCCACTTGTGAGAATGTGACACCTGCTGTCATCTGAGAATACCTGCTACAGGTAAGTATCTTCGCTATATATAGATAGAGATATAGATATGTGTGTATATAAATGAAACAAGCTTTCTGGTAATGATTTCTTTCTGACTGCCAGAATTTGATTGATTCAAAGACAAAATCTATATATTTTCTCTGGAATCTGAATGGTGCACAGACAAAATCTATTTTTTTCTAGTAATTACTTTCTGACAGAATCTGCTTGAGGCAAGGACAAAATTATTTCTCTAGACTCTGAATGATGTAAGGTCAAAATCTGTGTTTTCTCTAGGTGGTTAATGTTTGTTTTCTCTTTTGAGTAAGACCTGAAATTTATGGCCTTTGAATGCTGGCTACAACTGGCTTAATTAATCTTTAAGGGTATGCTTTTTACGTTTCTAGCTGCTGTGCTAGATTCTGTCTATTTTTCTAAGTGAACTTCGGAAAAACAGGAAACACAGGAAGATCCTTAAGTGATCTGGTTTGCTACATACAGTGCTCAGTTTGTCATACATTCATATACAGGAGTTCTCATCTTCTCTCTTTACGGATATGGTTAAGAAACTCTTTCTGATGTGCTGTTACAGTTCCTGTGGTTTGGGGATGGTACTCCTATTCTGTCACCTCAGTAGGAGTAAATCATATGGCCAGGGGAGATTGTGGCAGCATCTGAGTTTCTCATGTTTTCTGTATCTGCGGTGCATTTTTCAGTTAGGCCTTCTCTTGTGCTTGAGGCCCAAAATCTTATTTATCCTTGAGTTTGTAGTACTGGACTCTTGGGGCAAGTCTAAATTCTTCATACATTCCTGGGAGAATGTCTGCAGTACTTGATATCTGCTGTTAAGCATGGCCGCCGAGAGACTGGGCCGGGCCCAAAGCAAGGCCGCCCCTGGGACCCCCCCCCCCCCCCCCCCCCGCCGTCCCCTCCATCCACCACCGGGCGCTATGGAGAGCAGAAAGGAGGGAGATCCTGCAACGCTCCTTGGGCTTTTCAGTGATGAGATCAAGGTCTGCTCTTTGATCCTTCAGATAGTTGATCGTTAGACCAGTTTTTTTTTCAGGAGTGTATCAGGATCATGTCTGACCAGTGGATGCTAGAAGTGATGAGAGAAGTTACAATCTAGTTTTCCCGCCTTCCTTGCAGATTCCTTCTTGTTGTCTCTCTGCAGAAATCCAGTAAGATCCACCTTGCAAGGCCTGATGGACTTGGGAGGAGCAATTATACCAGTGCCATTCTGCAGGAGGGGCTTGGGAAGATATTCAGTTTAGTTTTTTTTCCAAAAAAATAGTTGGTCCTTCCGACCAATTCTGGAACTAAAGGTGACCCATTCTTTTTGAGTAACTCATTTCAGAATGGAGACCCTTCAGTCTGTCGTTGTGCTGGTGAGGTTGAGAGACAAGTTTCTCATAGCTCTCAACCTCAGAGTCCTGTGTTCACATCCCTATTTGGCCTTCTCATCAATGCTTTCTTTGGTTTGCAGTCCTAGAGTAACATTTCCAATTCCTGGTGATGCCCTTTGGTCTGGCCACGGCTCCCAGAACCTTTTTTTCCAAGGGGATGGTAGAGGTGGTGGCAGTATTTCTGAGGTGCAAGGGCCTCAGGGTTTATCCTTACCTGGACAGTTAGATAGTTGTTTAAAGCCTCCTCAGCACAGGAAAGCCAACAGGCCATTGGCCAGAGTGGTTCATCTTTGGCAGGCTCTAATTTGGGTGATCAACTTCAACAAGAGCAGGTTGGACCCATCTCAAACATTAGTATATTTGGGCATATGGTGGTTCGACATGCGGCAGAGGAAAGTCTGCAAGAGTTCAGACAGCAGAAGCTTGAGTCTCAAATCAATTTACAATTTGCAGTTACAATTACAACTTATTAAATTAAGAACAAAGCAGTATACAATATAAAATAAAATGGGGGGAGGGAACACCCCCCCCCCCCATTAAAACCAGCAAAGCACAGACAACCAAGAGCAAAGAGCCATACAAACCATTAATCACCCAAGGGCTACTTAGCTAGCCCCATCAGGCAATGGTTCAAAGGCAGTAACCAAAAAAAAAAAAAGAGCTTTCAATAATTTTCTAAAATGAGTCCGAGAACTCTTAAACCGTAACATCTCAGAGAGAGGGAGTTCCATAGAACAGGCACCACATAGCAAAAAGCCCCAACTCTGGTCACTACCTTTCAGGCTCATAATCAGATTTCCTATAGTAGAGAAAAGCATTCTGCCTGGAGCATAAGACCAACAATTGTGACAAAGAAGGTGGAGTTTTATCAAAAATAACCTGATCAGTCAAAAGTAACAATTTATACTTATACCTAAAAGATATAGGCAACCAATGGTAGTGAATAAAAAGGGGAGTAGTACGCTCATTCTTAGATTTCCTTGCTAACAGATGAATATCAGTGTTCTGTACTGTCTGCAACCTGTTCAACACAGAATTAGACAAACCAGAAAGAACCTCATCACCATAATCTGGTATGAACATTAAAAGTGCATGTACCAGCATATGAAAAGAGCACATATCAAAAAGATTATGCACTGCATATAAATTACACAACACACAGAACCCCCTCTGAACTGAAGAAACTTGATCAGTAAAAGTAAGCCTAGTCAAAAAAATAACTCCCCAAGATATTTAAATTTATTTACCCTTGGTATTTGCTTCTCCATAAGATCCAGTTGCATGGATGTATATTCCTGCTGCCATACAAACCAGCATGCAGTAGTTTTAGCTAAATTCAAAACTAAATGATGGGCGACCAACCACTCCCTTGCCACCAAAAGACAATGCAAAGGCTCAAAGTCCAGTGTATCTGGAGAAATATGAGCCACCAACAACAAAACTACTCACCTCAGAAAATCCCTGAATCACTGTTAACAAAGGACTCAAATAGATGTTAAATAATATTGGTGAGTGGGCAGAGCCTTGTGGCATTCCACAATCCAGTTGCTTAATTATAGAAAATTCATCCCCACTAATCACTGAAAAGGTACAATCAGCCAAAAATGAGTCAAGCCAAGCAAGTACTGTTTCACCTATCCCCAACAACACTAATTGAGCAAGCAATTGAGATGGCCCACTAAATCAAAAGCAGATGACAGATCTGACACCACCAAAACCATATCTTCAGAATCCAGAATACATCGGACCTCATTCACGACCTCGGTAAGAGCCATTTCAGTACTATAAACTAGCCCGAAATGCAAACTGCCGATCATGCAAGACTTTTATGTATCTCCATATGGTCAGTCAGTTGCTGAATATCAACCTTTTCCACAACTTTTAGAGACAAAACAGAAATAGGTCTATAATAGGCTGGTAATAAGGGGTCAAACTCAACACCCTTCAGCACAGCAATCTTCTGCTTCCACAAAGCAGAAACCTCTCCTTTCAGTAAATCTTAATTAACCATCGCCAATGATAAGACTCCAAGCCATGACCCGAAATCCTCAACTACTTAGTTGGTAGTGGGTCTAGATAAGAATAGGTAAGCCACATAGTAGATAGCAGCTTACCAAGAATAATAAGTGTTAGCGGCTAAAAAAGTACTGGAAAGGGTACCCTGCTGTTTCCCTGTATTGCCCACTGGCAAACTACAGTCCCCACACCCAACCAAGCTTGAGGAGAGAAGATTATCTATTTTATCACAAAAGTAGCTTGCAAGGCAATCCACAGATGGCACCAGAGTATGCACTTTTTTATCCTCCATACTCAACCTATCAACTAAGGAAAAAAGAACTTGGAAAAAGGCGAATCAGCCTGAGATACCATAGTTGAATAGTAAGATGGTTTACCCTGCCTAACCTGAGCCTGATGGAATCGACAAAATAGTATGGCACTTACTGAGATGCTTCCTCCATACACTCTCCGCCCTTCTAAGTTGTCTATGCAGCAAAGCAAGACCCTCATGAAACCACCTGTTATGGCTCCTTGTAACACTCCTATATTCCCGCAATGGAGCAACCTTATCCAGTGTCCCCTTCAAACAATCATTCCAAACAGTCACCTTATCCCTTAAGGATAAAGACAAAAAATCCTTTGGAAAATAGGTGAAAAAAGGAGTAAGCTCCAATGTATCAATCCTAGACAATCCCCAGAAATAACTAGGCTGCACAGAAGAGGCTACTACCTTCCTTTCAAGGGCTGCTGTAAAAGTAGTAATGGCATGGTCTGACCAGGAAAGAGGAAATATAGACACAGGCCCCCCTGGGGGGCAAATTCTCCCAATCAATTACAAAAGCCAGTCCATGTCCCAAATACATGTTGGGTTACTAACCCTTTGTAATAATCCCAATTCATCAAGTAATGCCTGGAATTGCCTAGTATGAGGTGCAGTGACCACATCCATATGAACATTTGGATTCAGTTTGGCATATTGCATTGTTCTACTGTCCCCCTGGGTTATCTGTGGGACAAGGTTTGCAAGACTATAGTGGAACCGGCTATGGTGTTTCTAATATCTTAATTCTTGGAGACTTTATATGTTCATATAAAGTCTCCAAGAATTAATTAGCAACACTGTAGCCGGTTCTACTATAGTCTTGCAAACCTTGTCCCACAGATAACCCAGGGGGACGGTAGAACAATGCAGTATGCCAAACTGAATGCAAATCTTAACCAACAAAATCTCTTCATACAGCAATGCTTTAGGGGATAATTGAAGAGAGTGCAGAGCCTGAACACAGAACACTACTAATCCTCCTCCTCCTCTTTTGATCTCGGGGAGCCACTGTATAAGATGACGGAACACTCGGACAAAGATAGTAAGCCTCCCATGCTTTAACCCAAAGCTTTACCGTTGAGTCTGAAACCAGAGTACTAGGGGTCTTCCTTGATTCTTCACTTGCCTTCTCATCCCACATTAACCAGCTATGGGAAAAAAACACTATTCAAAATGAGACAGCTATGTCTAGTCAGATCATTCTTTAATCAAAAAGCCTTCACACTACTAGTCCAAATGCTAGACCTACCTCACTTGGATTACTGTAACGTCTATTTACTGCAAATTATACAGAATACAGCTGCTACACTAATATACAGATTAAATAGATATACCACTGTTCCAACTCATCTCAACAAACTGCACTGGTTCCGCATAGCAGAAAGATTCAGGTTCAAAGCTGCTTGTTTAGTTTTTCAAACAGGGTTTCACTTCTGAACTGCTGACTAAGACCGCTTCACTACATCTGGTCCAGTCTAACAGACTGAAAGAACAACTGATGCTAGAGTCACTGTTTTCAAAAGACAACGTGATAACAAATTTACAGCACTGTATTCCCTGTACTTGGAGTTACAATATGGAACATAGTAACATAGTAACATAGTAGATGACGGCAGAAAAAGACCTGCACGGTCCATCCAGTCTGCCCAACAAGATAACTCATATTTGCTGCTTTTTGTGTATACCCTACTTTGATTTGTACCTGTGCTCTTCAGGGCACAGACCGTATAAGTCTGCCCAGCACTATCCCCGCCTCCCAACCACCAGCCCCACCTCCCAACCACCGGCTCTGGCACAGACCGTATAAGTCTGCCCAGCACTATCCTCACCTCCCAACCACCGGCTCTGGCACAGACCGTGCAAGTCTGTCCAGCACTATCCCTGCCTCCCAACCACCAGTCCCGCAGCCCACCACCGGCTCTGGCACAGACCGTATAAGTCTGCCCAGCCCTATGCCCGCCTCCCAACCACCAGCCCCGCCTCCCGATCTTGACTAAGCTCCTGAGGATCACTCTACCTATTGCCATAAGATCAGAAAACAGCTACCTTAGCTTCAGGAAGACACTAAAAACCTTTCTCTTCCCAAAGACTGCTTCATAATAATCCATTATGAGTTCTACCTCCTATCCTTTCTTATAATATTTTTGATCTCATATATTACATCAATGATATCTAATTTTCTCATTCCTCACACTAACACTATCTGCTTTTGTCTCACCTAGATTGTAAACCACACATAACCCTGGAAAGGGGATATTAGTGGTATACAAGAATTGAATTGAATTAACCCACATCTCAGTGAAACAGGTAACTCAACTTTAAATCCTCAACCAAATCATAAATAAACTGTTTTATTCCTCAAAGACCTACAGTTCAGCAAGGAGATCTGAATGCAAAATTTCCCTTCTACTCCAACTAAAGAGCCACCCATAAGCGGTGTAGATCTCAAAAAAACTGGGCCTGAAGGCCCTCATAGCCTGCCTTCTCCCACTTTTACATCATAGGAACGCTTCACCCTGGGATTACTTGGAAGTTATGGTGTCAATGGTGGCGACTGGAAGTAGTTCCATGGGCAAGAGCTCACAAAAGGCCTCTTCAGGACTCCCTCTTCAGCTGCTGGTCTCCAATGTCACACAGTTACCTGCGTTATCTGCCCTGGATACCACAGGTGAGAGCCAGCATGTCTTGATGGCTACGGTTGAGTAACTTTCTGCAAGGGAGTTCCCTAGTGACTTGAGTGGGTTGCAATCACTACGGATACCAGTCTGTTTGGCTCAGAGTCACATTATCAGCATCAAGTAGCGCAAGGCACATAGTCATCAATGGATGCAAAGTGGCTGATAAATGGTTAGAGCTGAGAGCAGTCTGCAAGGCATTGCAAGCATTTGTGGCCCTGATTCAGGGGAGCTTCATCTGCATATTCTCTGACAATTCGATGGTGGTAATCTACATCAACAAGGAAGGGGGAACACAGAGCATGTCCCTAGCCCTAGAAACTCATTTTCTGCCTCTTTGTGCAGGGAAACACCTGACAAATATCTCGGCAGCACATATAGCCAGCAGGTAGATTTTCTCTAGATCCTGGAGGGTGGGAGTTGGTGTATGAGGCCTTTAATTTAATGAGCACAGGAGGCTCTCTGTCATGGACGTGAGGGTTCCCAGATTTTTCACTTTGATGCAATCAGTCTAGTGCTGAAGGGATTGATACTCTAGTGATGGCCTCAAGATGACATACTCTGTCTTTCCTCTGTGGCTAATTGCTTCTCATCCAGGTTTGGTGGTGCTGGTAGCTCTGGATTGACCCTGGATACTATGGTATGCGAGCTTATTTGTCTCCAGATAGAACTGGCATTGCGTTTTTCCTAGCACCGGGGGGGGGGGAGAAGCTTTTCCCAGAGGCCGATAGTCATGGAAGATCTGGCTTCCTTTGGTCTTAAGGCTTGACTCTTGAAAGGCTGAGGAAGAAAGGATATTTTGAGTAGGTTATCTCTACTCTGCTGTAGGCCACAAAGTGTTCTACCTTGGTGACATACAAAAGCGTTTTTGAGAGCTGGTGTAAAGAGAGAGTTTCATTCCAGGCATCGGTGTCTCATCCTTTTATTTGCACAGGATGGGCATTAGCTTCCTTGAAAGTCCATGTTAACAACTATTTCTGTTCAAAACATTTATCAGATTGCCTGCTGAGAGTATCTTGGTCAAATTATCAGCATCAGGAAGTCATTGCCTTAGAGACCAGTGTTGAACCCGTACTACCACTGGGAAGAGGGCAGGGATTTTATTACAGGTTATTTCCTGATCACAAATGAAGAATGGGGTCTTCATCTCATCCTAAACCTAAGGACATCAAACAAATATGTGATCTAAGAAAAGTTCAAGATAGTTTCTCTGGGCACATTGGTTCCCATCCTTTATAAAAGGGGACTGGTTAGGTTCCCTCAGACTTAAAGGAAAGCATACATCTGCATAGAGACACCCCAGTCGCAGCAAGTACCTCAGATTCATTATAAGGAAATGCCATTACCAGTATTGTAGCCTGCTGTTTGGCTTACCTTTGGCTCCATATGTGTTTATAGAATGCCTAGCCCTGTTAGTAGCCTAGCCCTGTTAGCAGCTCACATGTTCATACTGGAAGTGTATGTATGTGTTCCCTGCCTGGATGATTTGCTGGTCAAAATCCCCTCTTAAAGTGCTCAGTGATCCTTGGTAACTTACCATCCAGGTGCTGAAGTTATTAGAGTTCTTCAGATTACTTAAAGCCCTATTTGAGCCCTTCACCTCTGCTGGAATTCATAGATCCTCTGCGCCTCTCATTCTTTTGATTGAATTATCTCCACTTGTGTCCTAACTGTAATGACTGGATGACAGATAATCACCCACTATATCAGAAGCACACTTTCCATTTGTAAGTGCTACGTCCAGTATCTTTCCCCCTTCTGAACAATGTTCTGTTACCAGTTGCTAGGACTGCTGTAAGAATGTAGGATCTCCTTACTTAAATACCACTCCATGAAAAAAATATATATACATATTGTGATTTCAGTTCGCCAGATGTGGTTTGGGAAAGAGATGACAGAGAGATAATATGATGATAATGTCTAAGATCAGGAGCAGGGATGAACAGTTACAGAATCCCTCAAACAAGAGGGCACTCCATGAAACTCATCAGATTGAAAACAAATTATAGAAAATAGGTCCCCTCGCCAATATGTTAAGCTGTGAAATCTGTTACTGGAGAAAGTGGTTAAAGGCAACTAACATAGCAGAGCTCAAGAGATTTGGTGAAGTTCCTGGAAGGAAGAGTCCTTAAAAAAAATTTAGCCAGATAGACTTGGGGAAAACCATTGTTTATCCTTTGAGCCACAAGAAATTTGATCTAATATTTGGGACCTGTTAGCTACATATGTAAACCGCTTTGTAACCACAGAAAGGCGGTATATCCCATACCCTTCCCCTTCCCCTTATGACCTAAACTGGCCAGCGTGGCTAAGATGTGCCCGTTGATAGACCTTGGTCTAATTCACATGGCTTATTTTATGTTCTTATAGTCTCTATTAAGATCTTAAGCAATCGTATATGATCCACGGATATGAAACAATCTTGTAAAGATAAAATATGAAAATGAGAAATTCAGACTAGCATTGTTAATTCAGCTCTAGATTAGCTAATTTATCACTTTCCTTTGCTTACAATCCATGTCCATATTCTTTTAGTTGAACATAGGACTCCAGCCAGCTAATGGTTAATATATCCCTTTCCCCTCTTAGCATGCCAAGGCGAGAAACAAAACAGTCTGATGTATTGTTTGAGGCAGTTGCTTTATATGTTTATGAACAATAGAAGCTTTGATTAGTATGCACTGGTGTTTGCTGCTCAGATCTTTTTCAGATAGAGGGAGGGAAGTAATTAAGGATTTGGCAACTATCCAATTCACATATGGACCTTGTTCTGAATTTTAGAGCTAGTGCTGGCATGACCGTGTCTGTGATTGATTGTTTTCAAAAGAATGAAAGAGAATATGAGTAAAAAGGCTATAAGGAAGACTGGACTTTATTTGCATTCAGCCAATCAGCAGTGTGCCCAGGTTTCATTGGTTGACTTTCAAAATTCAGGAAAAAAGGCAGATATGCTGCTAATTGTAGCTGGGTCCCAGAGTGAAAACATTTTGTGTCGGTAGAAATGATTTTAAGATTGGTTTAGTGTCAGCTGCAATTAGGTAATCAATACTTAAAAAAAAAAAATCCTGGTCTCCTCTTAACCCAGAGTTGAGAAAGAGGAGGAGGGACTGGAAATGGGGGCTCCCTGCATAGAAAGGGCATTTCCAATGCTAAGGCCTGACTGAGCTTGCCGGTTGTCTGAGCATATGCTTGCACAGAGAAATTTTCTTGGCAGCAATACAGGATAAGGCTGTCACTGTACACAGCCGACATATTGAAGCCAACAGCCCAGGCGAACATAGATGCACGGAGACAGCTCTGCATGCAATGTAACGTTTCCTAAAATGGTTGGGCGACACCTTTCCTCAGGTATTTCATTACCCATCAGCCCCATTTTGGAGCAAAGGAGAATCTGGTGGATAAGATCTGCTTCTGTTAAATCAATTTATTACATAATGTTCCATAGACTGAGCACAGCAGTTAAAACGTAAGCTTTTTGGCTTCAGTTCAGGTTTGATAAAATGGCGTCCTCACAGACTGAGTTGCTTTCTAAAGATATGCTGTACTGAACAGGAAAAGTAAATTTATGTAATTTCTGTTTTTAGGTTGCTGATTTTGCATATGAGAATCTCCAGTGGTAATAATAATAATAAAAGATAATCAGTCCTTTCTCCTCCTCAGTTGTAGAGATTTCAGTGAAATTTGTTTTTTTTTTTTTTTGTGTCTGCAGAAAGACATTTAAAAGGAATTATCTTTTTTTCTGGAAGAGTACTTTCTTTGGATGTATGATAAGACTGAACTGCAATGCATAATCTTGTAGCTTCCGATGTACTAAACAAGTTGTGTTTTCACTGAGCCTTGAGCTTGTAGGAGGGAGGTGAAGGCAGAGAGGACATTTGGGGTTGTTACAGGGTGCCAGTGCAAGTTTGAATTTGAAAGGAAAAGGAAGATGGTTTTATTACAAATTGGAACTTCATATGCATGTTGTGGCTTTATTGCAGTTTCAGGGCTGTCCTAAAATATCCATGAACTTCTGCAACATTTGTCTATAAACAATAACATTAGCTGTACCTGGTGTGATACTTAAGAATTAAATAAAGCAGTTGATATGCACTGGCTGTTTCTTTCCCCTATGGTCTGTGCAGCTTTCCTTTTTAAATGTTTTGCTCTTTATCTCAGTTTTTTTTTTTTTTTTTATTAACACACACTAATTGAACCTGTTGATTCAGGATAAGGCAGTAGTAGCTAATTCTTATTTCATTGTTGCAACATTTGCATTTCACTAAATCTTGTTTGATAAATGATGGGGAAAAACTATATTGCTAGGATTTTGTTTGATGGTTTTTCATCTGCACCCTTAAGCATATTTTGATTCACATCCTAAAATTTGTTTTTTTTGCATGTGAATAAATAACCAGACCTGTATTGTTTCCCTTAGATTTTTAAAATGACCCCATGAATAGACACCGTATTAGTAAAGGAGCCCAGATATTAAGACCTCAGATTGTAGTATGTGATACATTAAAAAAAACAAAACAAAACTATTTAAAACTGTTCTAGAGACAAGAAGTGCAGGTTTCTTTTAAAGCAAATAGGTAGACAAGACAGTGTTTCGCAACCTTTTTCAAGCTCAAGGCACACCTATATTTTCAAAACTGTGGCACTCCAGCCTCCATGGAGGTAGGCAAGCGTGTGCATAGGAGGATTCATAATGACTAAGCAGTGATTTATTAGGATTTATTTACTGTCTTTTTGAAAGAATTCACTTAAGGCGGTGTACAGTAAGAATAAATCAAGCATAAGCAATAGACAATTACAGCAGCAAAAATATTCTAATAATATAAAGTATGGCATAGTACACAACTTGCAATGTCAACACAGTACATAATAGAACATTTTAATAGACAGTGTAGGGTACAAGCAAAGAAGGAACATAGAGAAAGGTAAGAGTAAGAGGAGTTAGAAAATAAGGTGACTAAATAAAGTTGCACATGAGGTCAGATGATAAAATGTTAGCTAGGGTAGAAGTGGATAAACATGTCCTGCTGCAGTATTTGCAGCCTGTGACACTAACAAGTTAGTTCTTCCATTAGAGGCCTGGTTGAAGAGCCAAGCTTTCACCTGCTTCCTGAAGTAGAGATGGTCTTGTGTTAAGTGGAGCCTTTCAGGGCTACATCTGTACCTGGACAGAAAGAATCTCCTGTAAGGTTAGCCATAGACTTGTCCAAATTCGGTCCCTAAGGCTGTATTTTCAGAATATTGCTAATGAATACGCATTCTGAGAGATTTGCTTGCACACTTACCTCCTTCTTTGCAGATCTCTCATGCATGTTCAGTAGGTATAGCCTGAAATTCTGGCCTGTTTGTGGATGTCTTAGAATGAACTTGGACAAACCCTTTTGAGTCATCCATGGTATTTTGTTGCTGTGAGGCACTGGTGACTTTTTTATGTGCTATTCAGGTCTGAAGGAATGCCATTTTGCCTTAGCACACTGGTTGGAAACCACTGAGATAGGATGTTGAAAAAAATGAGTGTTAGGGGAATATATCACCACCACCACCGCTATTTATGCAAATAGAAAAAAATTACAAAATGTCCCTACAAAATCAGGTCAGGTAGGGGAACTTTATTTCCATATCATCAAGCTGATCAATCCATAGACTGGTGGGTTGTGTCCATCTACCAGCAGGTGGAGATAGAGAGCAAACTTTTGCCTCCCTATATGTGGTCATGTGCTGCCGGAAACTCCTCAGTATGTTCTCTATCTCAGCAGGTGGTGGTCACACACAGCAGCAGCTCTGGCTAGGCCTCCAAGCCTAATTTTTAGGTTTTGTTGAGTGCCTGGGGTTGAGGGCTCTTTTGAGCAAGTGCAAACCTGGTGGTGCCAGGTCCCTCCTTTTCTCCCCCCTCCCGCTGGCTCCGTTAAAAAAAAAAAAAAAAAAAATTTTTTGAACGTCCTTAAAGGCGTTTATTTCGACGTTTATTTAAGCGTCTATTGCAGCTACTCACTGGGACACCAGGTCGTTACAACTCGGAGCGGACAGCAGGTAATTTTACCTTTTTATAGCGGGCAGGGGGTTCCCCGATTCTTCTCCTCGTGGCATATGGCGTCGGAGGGCGAGGGCGCAAAGGGTCGCTCCCCGGGTCGCTTGAGCGCTTCTAGAGGGGATGCGGGGGTCTTAAAGCCTGATTCGCCCTTGTTGGGTGACAGTTTCGTGACCGATGAATGTCCCGGTCCTTCCTCCGGCGTGGCGGTTTTTCCCGCCATAAACGCCCATCCCCCGCTCTTCGCCTCCGCCATCTTGGCCGGCCAAGCGGCTCGGACGGCTTCTTCTTGGGGCCGCCCTTGAGGTTGGAGACATTAATGCCATGAACGCCCTTAATTTGGGCGACGGCACAGAAGCGGCTAAAGTTAAGAGCCGTTCTTCCCGCGCGGCTCCTTCGCGGAGTTTCGCGCCGGACGCCATTTTGGATGCGCAGCATGTCTCTCCCCCGCTATTGCGAGCGCCGGTTGAGGGTGCGTCTAGGGCTGTTGCCCAGGCTGCGGAAGTGCACAGTCTGGGGGGTTTCTCCCCCGAGTTTGTTTTGCTGCTGCATCAGGCCTTCCTCATGCACAACGCTGCCCCTGCTCCCTCGTCTGGTAAAGAGGTTGAGGTTCCCAGAGGTAAACGCCCTCGGGTTGATTCCCAGGCCTTGGAGGAATTTGTCTCCTCCGATGTAGATGAGGGCAGCGTGTCTGAGGTCTCCCAACGGGCCTTTGCGGATTCCTTGGAGAGACGGATCCCCGCTCGGATGGAGCGGATGACCCCTCTGCAGCGCGGCTTTTAGCCCAGAGGATTTGCCCAACCTGTTGTTACAGGCCATGGACACTTTGAAGATTTCCTCTCCGGAGGACATCTCTCCCTCAGCCCCTGTTGGCTCTGCCATTATGCTGGGGACGAAGCGCCCGCCTAGAACCTTCCACGTGCATGATGCCATGCACACCTTAATTTCGGCTCAATGGGATGTCCCAGAAGCGAGCCTTAAAGTGGCTAGGGCTATGTCCCACCTCTATCCTTTGGCTGTGAGTGAACGTGAGGCCTATCTGTGGCCTACCGTGGATTCTTTAATCACTGCGGTGACTAAGAAAACGGCGTTGCCGGTGGAAGGTGGCACGGCCCTAAAGGACGCCCAAGACAGAAGATTGGAGGCGGCCTTAAGGTCGTCCTTTGAGGCGGCTGCTTTAAGTTTGCAGGCCTCAGTTTGCGGCTCCTATGTGGCCAGGGCGTGCCTGACTATGGTGCAGCGGGCTTCCCCCTCGGATCATTCCTTGAGGGCTGATTGGCCGGCCCTGGAATCGGGCTTAGCCTATTTGGCAGACTTGCTGTATGATGTCTTGAGGGCCTCAGCGAAAGGCATGGCTCAGACAATCTCTGCGCGGCGGTGGCTTTGGCTGAAACATTGGTCTGCTGACCACGCCTCTAAATCCCGCCTGGCTAGGTTGCCTTTTAAAGGCAAGCTGCTCTTTGGGGTCGAGCTGGACAAAATCGTGACCGATCTCGGCACATCTAAGGGCAAGAAATTACCAGAGGTCAGGGCTCGGGCTAGTACTCGTCCCGGTCCCTCCAGAGGACGGTTGCAGGAAGCCCGTCGGTACCGCCCGGGCAAGTCGGGTTCCTCTGCCCCCTCTTCCTTCAAGAGGAATTTCTCCCCCAAGCAGCATTCCTTTCGCAGAGACCGCCGTCCCGGAGGTGCTCCCTCCGGTCCTCCCCCAGGGTCTCGTACCCAATGACGGGGTCTTGGTCCACGCCCCAGTGCAGATTGGAGGACGGCTGTCCTCGTTTCTGGGCGAGTGGACCACAATAACTTCAGACGCGTGGGTGCTGGAAGTCATCAGAGACGGCTACAAACTAGAGTTCTGCTGACCCTTAAAAGACGGGTTTGTACTCTCTCCCTGCAAGTCTCCGGTCAAAGCTGTGGCAGTGCAGCAGACCTTGGACAATCTGATCCGCCTGGGCGCGGTCGTTCCGGTGCCAGAAAGTCAGCTTGGCAAGGGACGTTACTCCATATACTTTGTGGTACCAAAGAAAGGAGGTTCTGTCCGGCCTATCCTCGACCTCAAAGGGGTCAATCGGGCCTTGAAAGTGCGGCACTTTCGCATGGAGACTCTCCGCTCTGTTATAGCGGCAGTGAAGGCAGGAGAGTTCCTGGCATCCTTGGACATCAAGGAAGCGTACCTGCATATTCCCATCTGGCCTCCTCATCAACGCTTTCTGCGTTTTCCAGTCCTGGGACGACACTTCCAGTTCAGAGCCCTCCCTTTCGGGTTGGCTACTGCTCCGCGGACCTTTTCCAAAGTAATGGTGGTCATCGCGGCCTTCCTACGAAAGGAAGGGGTACAAGTCCATCCTTATCTGGACGACTGGTTGATCCGAGCCCCCTCTTATGCAGAGTGCGGCAAAGCTGTGGACCGGGTAGTTGCTCTTTTGAGCTCCCTGGGATGGATCATCAACTGGGAGAAGAGCCAGCTGCGCCCGACTCAGTCCCTGGAGTACCTGGGAGTTCGATTCGACACCCAAGTGGGCAGAGTGTTCCTGCCAGACAATCGGATTGTCAAACTTCAGGCTCAGGTGGACCAGTTCCTAGTAGCCTCTCCCCTTCGGGCTTGGGACTATGTGCAGCTGTTGGGCTCTATGACGGCCACGATGGAAGTTGTGCCCTGGGCCAGGGCTCATATGAGACCACTTCAACACTCTTTGCTGCAGCGCTGGACTCCGATGTCGGAGGATTATGCTGTGCGCCTTCCCTTGGACCCAGCAGTGCGCAAGGCGCTGAGCTGGTGGATGCAGACAGACAAGTTGTCTGCGGGAATGCCTCTGGTGACCCCAGAGTGGATTGTCGTCACGACGGACGCCTCGTTGTCGGGCTGGGGAGCCCACTGCTTGGGAAGGACAGCGCAGGGGCTCTGGTCTCCTGCAGAGGCAAAGTGGTCTATCAACCTCCTGGAACTCAGAGCCATTCGGTTGGCGCTTTTGGAGTTCATCCCGGTACTGGTGTTGAAGCCTGTACGGGTTCTGTCGGACAATGCCACGGCTGTGGCCTATGTCAACCGCCAGGGAGGTACCAAGAGCGCCCCTCTAGCCAAGGAGGCTATGAATCTTTGCCAGTGGGCGGAAGCGAACCTGGAGCAGCTTTCAGCGGCCCACATTGCCGGAGTCATGAATGTCAAGGCGGACTTTCTCAGTCGCCATACCTTGGAGCCCGGAGAGTGGCAGCTATCTGCTCAGGCGTTCTTGGACATCACGAAGCGCTGGGGCCAGCCGAGCCTGGATCTGATGGCGTCATCGGCCAATTGCCAAGTGCCGCGCTTTTTCAGCAGAGGACGGGACCCTCGATCCCTGGGAGTAGATGCTCTTCTCCAACAGTGGCCGACACAAGAGCTTCTCTATGTGTTCCCGCCCTGGCCCATGTTGGGCAGGGTGCTAGACCGGGTGGCAAAGCATCCCGGCAGAGTAATCCTGGTGGGTCCGGATTGGCCCAGGCGTCCCTGGTATGCGGACTTGATCAGGCTCTCAGTCGACGATCCTCTGCGGCTGCCAGTGGAGCAGGGCCTGTTACATCAGGGTCCCGTGGTGATGGAGGATCCCTCCCCCTTTGGTCTTACGGCCTGGCTATTGAGCGGCAGCGTCTGAGGAAGAAGGGCTTCTCAGACAAGGTCATCGCCACTATGCTGAGAGCGAGGAAGCGCTCTACTTCTACTGCTTACGCCAGGGTTTGGCGTATCTTTGCAGCGTGGTGTGAAGCAGGCTCACTTTCTCCCTTCACTGCTCCAATTTCTTCAGTGTTGGCATTCCTGCAAGAAGGTCTGGAGAAAGGCCTGTCGCTCAGTTCTCTTAAAGTCCAGGTAGCGGCTCTGGCTTGCTTCAGGGGCCGCCTGAAGGGTGCTTCCCTGGCTTCGCAGCCAGATGTGGTGCGCTTTCTCAAGGGAGTTAATCACCTGCGCCCTCCTCTGCACTCAGTGGTGCCTGCGTGGAATCTCAACCTGGTACTAAGAGCATTGCAGAAGCCGCCTTTTGAACCCTTGTCGAGGGCATCTCTGAAAGACCTGACGTTGAAAGCAGTCTTTTTGGTGGCTATCACTTCAGCCAGAAGAGTTTCCGAGCTCCAGGCGCTCTCATGTCAAGAGCCTTTTCTGCAGTTCACTGAGGCAGGAGTGACTATTCGCACAGTGCCTTCCTTCCTGCCCAAGATTGTTTCTCGCTTCCATGTGAATCAGCAGCTCTGTCTCCCTTCCTTTCGTAGGGAGGACTACCCAGAGGAGTACTCTGCTCTTAAATATCTGGATGTGAGACGAGTCATCATCAGATACTTGGAAGTGACCAATGATTTCCAGAAATCGGATCATCTCTTTGTCCTGTTTGCAGGTCCTCGTAAGGGTCTGCAGGCTGCTAAGCCTACAGTGGCAAGATGGGTCAAGGAAGCCATTGCAGCGGCTTATGTGGCCGCGGGGAAGGTGCCGCCTATCCAGCTGAAGGCTCACTCCACGAGAGCTCAGGCGGCCTCGATGGCAGAGGCCGGATCCGTCTCCTTGGAAGAGATATGCAAGGCGGCAACTTGGGCTTCGGCTCATACATTCTCCAAGCATTACCGTTTGACTGTGGCTGCACGGGCGGAGGCCCGGTTTGGAGCTTCAGTGTTGAGGTCAGGGATTTCAATGTCCCGCCCTGGGTGAGTACTGCTTCGGTACATCCCACCAGTCTATGGATTGATCAGCTTGATGATATGGAAGGTAAAATTATGTATAATCATACCTGATAATTTTCTTTCCATTAATCATAGCTGATCAATCCATAGCCCCTCCCAGATATCTGTACTGTTTTTATTCTGGTTGCATTTCAGGTTCAAGTTTAGTCTTCAGTTACTACAGAAAGACTTCGTGTTCAAGTTTTTTCACTTGGATTCTTCAAGAGTTAAGACGAGTTTGTGTTACAGTGAGCTGCTGCATTCCTCTCCCCTCCGTTTTACGGGGCTGGATTGAGACTTAAAATTCTGCCGGCACTCCCTCCCGCTTCGTGCGGCTGTAGGGCAGCTTTGTACCCCTCCCGCTTCGGCGGTGTTAGGGTCAGTCAGCTCCTCCCGCGGTTTGCGGTTGCAGGATAAGCCAGATCCCCCCGCATCGGCGGGTGTGGTGTCCCTCCCCCCGCTCCGCGGGGATGAGCTGGACGGATTCCCCTCCCCCACTTGTGTGGGGATGAGCTGGGTTAATTCCCCTCCCCCGTTTCGGCGGTGGTGAGCTGGGCAGAGTGTCCCTTCGTGGGTGTAATTCTCTAAGTGCTGAGTCCTGCGGATGGAGCTTTGATATCGACATACTGAGGAGTTTCCGGCAGCACATGACCACATATAGGGAGGCAAAAGTTTGCTCTCTATCTCCACCTGCTGGTAGATGGACACAACCCACCAGTCTATGGATTGATCAGCTATGATTAATGGAAAGAAAATTATCAGGTATGATTATACATAATTTTACCATTAATTTGAGCTACCACTATAACACATTGAAAAATAAGTGTTATAAATAATGTTGTATTGAGAACCACTTTTGAAGTTCATGGGTTTTTTTCTACCAATATGCAATGGTTTTATTTTAGAGCAAAACGTCTGCTTTATGTATAAACTTTAAAAGGGGTAGCAGTGGTTCTCAAACCAGTCTTCGCCTCGGGGTATACCCAGCCAGTCAGGTTTTCAGGATATTCACAATCAATAAACATGAGACAGATTTGCATGTACTTCCTCCTTTTGTATGCAAATCTATCTCATCATATTCATTGTGGTTATCCTGAAAACCTGATTTGGCTAGGTGTACCTCAAGGACTGGGTTGAGAACCCCTGGTCTGGTGTAACAAAAATGACAAATGACACTTTATAGACAAGGAGTGGGCAACTGTGGTCCTCGAGGGCCACAACCCAGTTGGGTTTTCAAGATTTCCATAATTAATATGCATGACATTGATTTGCATATACTGCGAGGATTCGGAGGGGTCTGGCAGGCCTTCATGGTCTGAGGAGCCAGAGTGTGGTTCAGAAGTGACTCAGGATCTGGACGATCCCTCCGCGGTGAGGATTTTCCACCGTGATGAGCTGCCAGCGCTTATATCTGATGCCCTGCAGGCTCTCTCTATTGAGGACCCTGCCAGTGGCACAGCCTCCTCTGTGAATCCTAGGAAGGCTAGTACCAAAAAGCCTGCTTGAGCCTTTCCTTTGCATGACTCCATCCAAGAGCTTATTTCGGCTCAATGGGCTGACCCCGAGGGACCTTTGAAAGGTTCCAGGGCTATGGGGCAATTATACCCTCTTGAGTGAGGAGCATATGGCTCGCTTTGCTATGCCTAAAGTGGATGCCCTAGTCACAGCTGTGACGAAGAGAACTACCTTCCCGGTTGAAGGAGGTGTTGCTCTGAAGGATATTCAAGACCGTAGACTGGAATCGGCACTTAAACGGTCATTTGAAATTGCAGGTCTCTCTATTCGGGCGTCTGCATGCAGTTGTTATGCTGCTAGAGCCTGCCTGTCTTGGTGGTTGCAACAGGCAGTGGAACAGCCCGGTGATGGAGCGGAGCCCTTTTCAGATGTTACTCCGCGGATGGAGTCAGCCTTGTCCTTTCTTGCTGACGTCCTTTATGATATTGTCAGAGCTTCGGCTAAACACATGGCAGTAGCAGTGGCGGCTCGCCGTCTTTTTTGGCTATGGCATTGGGCGGCGGACATGGCCTCTAAGCAAAGGTTGGTGAAGTTGCCCTTTCAAGGCCTTCTCCTGTTTGGTGAGGAGTTGGAGAAAATTGTGAAGGGCCTGGGTGAGGCTAAACCCCAGCGCTTGCCCGAAGATAGGCCTCGGCCTTCCTCTAAGGGTGTGGCGGTCCACTCCTCTTACAGACCTCGCTTCCGTGAAGCTCGAAGGTACCGCCCGGGGCGTTCTGCTGGGTTCACTTCTCGTGCCCGTTTTCAGCAGAGGAACTCCTTTCGCTCGGACAAACGTTCCACAGCCACTGGCTCAAGGCCTGGAGTTCAGGGGCGACCCTCTCAATGATGGTGCGCCGGCCCTCTCCTCGAGTCCTGTCATCGGAGGACATCTTTCCCTCTTTGCCGAGGAGTGGGCCAACATTTCCTCAGATCAGTGGGTCTTGGACCTGATCAGAGACTGTTACAGAATAGAATTCGACGCCCCTGTAAGAGACGTGTTTGTGGAGTCCCGATGCGGTTCTGCCGCCAAACGGGCGGCGGTAGAGGAGACTTTACAAGGTCTGATTCAGATAGGGGCCGTGTCCCCGGTACCTCCCGCCGAACACAGCTGCGGCCGCTACTCCATCTACTTTGTGATGCCGCGAAAAGGAGGGTCTTTTCGCCCTATTCTGGACTTAAAAGAATTAAACAAGTCCCTGAGAGTGCGGCATTTTCACATGGAAACCCTATGCTCCGTCATTGCGGCGGTACAGCCAGGAGAGTTTCTCGCATCTCGGTACCTGAAAGAAGCTTACTTGCACATTCCAATTTGGCCTCCGCACCAGACGTTTCTGAGGTTTGCGGTGATGGGAAAGCATTTTCAGTTCTGGGCCTTGCCTTTTGGCCTCGCCACAGCTCCCCGCACCTTTTCGAAGGTTATGGTGGTAGTAGCTGCCTTTCTAAGGCGAGGGGGTATTCGGGTTCACCCGTACCTGGACGACTGGCTCATTCGAGCAAACTCTGCTGCAGAGAGTCACCATATAACAGCCAGAGTGGTCTCAGTACTTCAATCTCTGGGCTGGGTCGTCAATTTGGCCAAAAGTCACCTGACCCCCTCGCAGTCTCTAGAATATTTGGGGGCCAGGTTCAACACAGCCTCGGGGTATGTGTACCTACCTGAGCAAAGGTGGTGCAAGCTTCAGAACCAGGTCCGTCTGCTCCTGAGGATGGCCCCGCCCGCGAGCTTGGGACATTGCCCAGCTGCTTGGATCGATGACGGCCACCATGGAACTGGTGCCCTGGGCGAGAGCGCAGCTGAGACCTCTACAGTATCTCAGGATTACCAATGCAGACTCTCTTGGTTCCCTGCGGCATGGAGTGGTGGCTCTCAGACAGCATGCTGCAGCGAGGAATGCCGCTGGTGCTCCCCGATTGGTGCCTAGTGGTGACGGATGCCAGTCTGAAAGGCTGGGACGCACATTGCAAAGGGAAGCATGCCCAGGGTCTATGGACACCCAAGGAGTCGGAGTGGTCCATCAACCTAGAGTTGAAAGCGGTGTTTCAGGCACTTCTGGCCTTTCAAGTGACCCTGGAAGGATTGGCTGTCAGAGTGATGTCGGACAACACGACAGCAGTGGCCTACATAAATCGACAAGGCGGCACTCAGTGCAGAGCTCTAGCCGCACAGGCCGAACAAATTTGCCACTGGGCCGAGCTGCATCTACAGTTTCTGTCGGCAGCTCACATTGCAGGTCAGAGCAACGTGCAAGCCGATTATCTAAGCAGGCATCAGATCGATCCAGCGGAGTGGGAACTTGCAGACGAAGTGTTCCTGCAGATATGTGCCAAGTGGGGCAAGCCCGTGATGGATCTAATGGCGACAAGCTCCAATGCCAAAGTCCCGTGCTTCTTCAGCAGACGGAGGCCCTTGATAGAGCGAGTGCTCCTGCGGATTCGGCTGCATCCAGGAGAAGTGGTTCTTGTCACCCCAGATTGGCCCAGGAGGCCTTGGTATACGGACCTCCGACAGATGCTCGTAGAGGATCCCCTTCAGTTACTTCTGGTTCCCAACCTGTTGTCACAGGTGACCATGGTGGACGCTGGCCGATTTGGTCTTATAGCCTGGCGATTGAGAGGGCGCAATTGAGAGGCAGAGGCTATTCCAATAAAGTAATTACCACTGTCCTGCAAGCCCGCAAGCGTTCCACTTCCGTGGCTTATACCAGGATTTGGCGCCAGTTTGAAATCTGGTGTGCTTCCAGAGAGCTCACACCCCTGCGGGCTCCTGTCTCGCCAATTCTGGACTTTTTGCAGGATGGTGTACAAAAAGGCTTGGCCTATAATTCCCTGCGGGTGCAAGTGGCAGCATTGGCCTCCCTGCGTGGCAAGGTTGAAGGCGTGTCTTTAGCTGCTCATCTGGATGTGGCACGGTTTCTTAGAGGGGTGCTTTGGCTCCGTTCTCCTGTGCGTGCACCTTGTCCAGCTTGGAACCTGGGGCTAGTGCTGAAGACCCTTCAGGGTGCTCCCTTTGAACCGCTTCGGCGTGCTTCAGAGAAAGATTTGACACTGAAGGCCGTCTTGTTAGTGGCCATTACTTCGGCGAGACGGGTGTCAGAGCTCCAGGCAATGTCCTGTAGAGACCCTTTTCTGCAGTTTTCAGAGTCCGGGGTCACGGTTCGGACCGTGCCTTCCTTCTTGCCTAAGGTGGTTTCAGCGTTTCACCTAAACCAACCTATTTTCTTGCCCTCCTTTGTCGAGGAGGAGTTTCCAGAATCTTTTGGGCAATTGCACCTGTTGGACGTGCGCAGGACTCTGCTGCAGTATCTGCGAGTTACTAACTCTTTCAGGACCTCTGATCATCTGTTTGTTTTGCTATCAGGTCCTCACAGAGGGTCTCCAGCATCTAAAGCCACTATTGCCCGCTGGCTTAAAGAATCTATCTTTTCAGCTTATTTGCTTGCCGGCCGGCCTCCGCCTGATGCCTTTAAGGAGCATTCCACTAGAGGAATTTCCTCTTCTTGGGCTGAAACTGGAGCACTCTCTTAAGAGATTTGTAGTGCAGCAACATGGGCTTCTAAGCTCTCTTTTGCCCGACATTACAGGCTGGATGTGGCTACCAGGAGGGACACACATTTTGGAGCTCAAGTGCTGGCGCGTGGTGTGGCTTGTTCCCACCCTTTCTATGGATTGCTTTGATACATCCCATCTGTAATGGCTGCATCTGCTTGATGACAAGGAAGGGAAAATTAGGTTCTTACCGTGATAATTTTCTTTCCTTTAGTCATAGCAGATGCAGCCATGATCCCTCCCTGTCTGATGCTATCTGCTGTAAATCTATTTCAGGTTCTGTTCGTGTTTCCTGGAGATTCTGTCCTTGGGAGAAAGTTGGAAAACAGTCTTCAGGATTCTTGTTCAATTAAAGGAGGATGACTTAATTCCCTCCAGTTTCATGTTTTGGAGGATGAGTTTATGCCCTCCGGGAGGATGTTTCATTCCCTCCATTCTGAGTTAATGCCCTTTGTTGTAGGGCCATTGTTCGCTGTGAGGAAAGCTTATGTTATTCCCATTGCGGTTTGCTATACTGCTTTGGAAGCTTCAAATACTGAAGAGAGGCAGTGAAGCAAGCTGGTATGAGGCACTGAAAAAAGTGTGCTCTCTATCTCCCTCTGCTGGTTGATGGACACAACCCATCTGTAATGACTGCATCTGCTATGACTAAAGGAAAGAAAATTATCATGGTAAGAACCTAATTTTCCCTTCTTTTTATTGTTCACAGCTGCCATGACTCACAAACCAATGCCCAAGGTAGCCATGTTTTGCCAGAACTGCTTTTCTTCATAAAGTCTGCTGCTTTCTTCTGTTCCACCCTTGTTATTGACTGACCAATTTATTGATATTGTAAGCCTTCAAGAACCATAGTGAACTTGGTAG
The DNA here is from genome assembly GCF_901765095.1 of Microcaecilia unicolor. NCBI lineage: Eukaryota > Metazoa > Chordata > Amphibia > Gymnophiona > Siphonopidae > Microcaecilia > Microcaecilia unicolor. The sequence continues at coordinate 311,792,256 of NC_044036.1, forward strand.
ATGCATCTTCTTCTGCCCTCGAAGTTGTTGCTGTTGCTGCCTAGTGCAAATCTGGTATTTTTGTGGGATGATGCATTGGGAGGGGAGGGGGGAGGTCAAGGAGTTCAGTTTTAAAAGAATTAGGCAACAATTCTGAGGGTAGATTTTTTTTTTGTTTGTTTTTATTTTATGCACCATCTCTTTTAAGTTGCTCCCTTGGTGTATCGGGCTGCATGTTAGCAACCTGATGCTCCTGGGGAGGAATGATAACCTTAACTTCTTAATTCAGTCTATTTCCATGATTAATGCAGTTTGCATCGTTTAACACAAACTGTTTTATTCATATTTTATAATAATGAACTGCTTTGCGTGCATTTGTATCTCATTTAACATTTTTTGCAGTGTAAGTTCATGCTAAGCTCTATTATTGATGCTTCTTGTTGCCATAATGCAGCTTAGTAAATAGGTCCCTAAGTTTGTACCTAGGGCAATGCGAAGGTATTGTTTACAGCCCTTAAGGGGTTGAGAGTAGAGAGTTGCACAGGGGCTGGAATCTTACCCGTCCCCACTGGAATCTTACCCGTCCCCACCCGTCCCCGCAAAAAGTTAACCTGTCCCCACCCGTCCCCGCAAGAATTTAACCCATCCCCGTAAAAATTTAATGGTACATAAAGAAAATTCCAGTCAGCTCCCTCAGTCTGTCTCTGGATTTGAGCCACAGCACTGTAGGCAAGGAAGGAACGGAACTTGGAACACTCTGGTGTGCACATGTAAGATTTGTCTCTGATTCACTGGCATTGTGTGCCGAGAGGTCGCCACATGCACGCGCCAGTAGGTCAGGTGACATCTGATTCTCATGCCTGTGTCAGAGCTGAGGTCTGTGCACCAGCCTGGGAGCAAAGAGGATTAATAGTAACATAGTAAGTGACAGCAAATAGACCTGAACGGTCCATCCACACTGCCCAATAGTCACACTCATTATCAATTCATCATTAAATCAACGAGTGTGATATTATATACTTGATTATAGTCTTTCTTTCGTGTTTCTGGAACAAAGACCACAGAAGTCTATCTGGCCCTATCCTTATGTTACAACTACTGGAATTGCCGTTGAAGCCCACTCCAGTCTATTCGTCTTCTCATTTGTGGGACACAGACCGTAAGTGTCTGTCCAGCACTGTCCTCATGTTCCAGTCACTGAAGTTGCTGTCTAAGCCCTTTCCAGTTCATCCTAAACCAGATTGCCATGTATGAGACACAGACCATAAAAGTCTGCCAGGTATCAGCCCTATTTCATCACAGCCAGAGTCGCCATCTAAGCGTCACTTGACACATCCACACACATGCAGCCATTTAAGGTTAGGTTTTATATAACTTCCATTTTTTAATTCGAGATCCTCTGTGTTCATCCCATGCCTTTTTGAATTCCGTCATCATTTGTGACTCTACCACCTCCTTAGTGGAAGACTTTCCACATTTGTGCTGTTAAAGCAAGGAAGAAGAGGAGGAGACAGCAGACAGCACTCACAGAACTTGGTATTTGGTAGATGAGAGGCTGGTGCAGGTGCAGCTTATACTTCCAAGGGAATCCCGCTGACCTGCTTCCATCCCCATGGGAACCCCGCAGGAACTGCTTCTGTCACTGCGGGAACCCCGCAGGAATCCCGCAGGTTCCGTGGGATTCTCGCGAGCCCCGTTCCCGTGCAGCTCTCTAGTTGAGAGTGAGGGACATTTCATAGAAGTAATATTGTAGCAGAGCAGACTCGGGGGGCCCATGGTTTCAGTTCCAGAAGGAGCCATGATGTATAGCCCTTGCCCTAGACTTTGACTGCAGTGACCAGACTAGGTATATTGGAGTAGAGGAAATGAAAAATTGGTGTAGTAGTAATATTATGGTGGTGGCTCCAGCCCTGGGATCACATTGACCTGAAAGTAAACAGGAGCAGGGGGAAAGTATGATTTCATGATTAGAAATATTGGTGACTGGAGAGCTGGGGTTTGTTATTATTATTTTTATATGTTTTATGTAATCTATAATTGTATATTTATGATTTTATTATGACATCTAGAACTTTATGGATTGTAGGCCCCTAGTAAATGGAAGTAAATTAAGATCCAAAAAATTTACAAAAATAGGAAGACTTGTACTTTGTTTCAGAACCTGTTATAATCCTGCGCCTATTCTATGACTTCAAAGGTTATCAGATTCTATTTATGCTTAGTTTCTCCAGTTTTAATTAATGGTTTGAATAGTGTGTTTTTTGGCATAGATCTGCACATGGAATTGACTGCTTCTGATATGTGTAAATTATGCCTTAGTGTAATTATGAATTAATGTACACACCTCTCAGTTTTGAGTTAATGCTGAAAAGCTAAAAATGTTTTGTATTTTCATATGTGTAATGAGGGCTGATTTCTTTTGTTCACAATAGAGTTCAATGGAGACAGAGATCTAACCTGCCCCCCCCCCCCCCCCCAGCATCCCACCGATGTCCCTGGTGGTCCAGTGGGCTTTGGGTAAATTCCCCCCACCACCCCCACCTGGTGATCTAGTGGCCCTTCCCCCCCCCCCTACCTGTAGTTAAAGGAAGGAGATGGCCTCCCTCCTCTTCCATCGGCGCTGCCTGCAAAATGGTGGCGCCTAGCCCTGCCCAGTGCATCCCGGGATGCGCTGGGTGGGGCTTCACACCATCTCCCTTATATGGGGAAGGGTGGGGGAGATTTACCCGCAGCCCACTGGGCCACCAGGGACATTGGTGGGATGCTGGGGGGGGGGGTAGGGGGGGCCGGAGGTCCACCAGACCTCCAGCCCCCCGTTTTGCTTGGCTCAGGCGGGGGTAGTTGGGGTCTGGTGGTCCCATGGACCTCCAGCCCCTGTGTTTGACAGGTCTGAGCTTTTGACAGCCCAGACCTGTCAAACTGGTGCAGGAGGATCGTCAAGTGTGGAAGGATTGTGCCTGAGCGCATGCTTCTGCCTCATGATTAGAGACAATTGCATGCTTAAATTTGCATGCAATTATCTCTGATCATAGGTCCAGTAAAGCCCTGTGCTGTTCCAGCGCTATTTTTAGAGTGCTGTTCAGAATAGCGTGGGGATTTTGATCATCTGCCTATGAGTGAGGAACATGACTGTGTCCCTTTTGGGTGCTTTGTTGCTTCCAGTGTATCTCCAGCCTACCTGAGAGCAGAAAGCCTGGTTCAGGAAGAAACCAGGGACCGTCCTCAAGGCATTTCATTACATTAAATTTTGATATACCGCCCAATCATAGACTTACTTAGTGTCCCTCTGGACCGCTCCAGGAACTGACTGGTGGATTGTGCACGCCTTCCAGCAGGTGGAGATTCTGACTCGAGAGAGCCATTAAGAACCCTGGCCAACTAGCCCTAGATTCAGTATTCTCAGTCTCCTGCAGGTGGAAGGAGGTGAGCCCTTCAGTCTCTTCTCAGATTTTTTTCTATCTTTTCCCTTTCTAAGGTAGTTAAAAAAAAATAAAAAAAAAAATAGCCTGTTTGATTTACTTCTGTGCCCCGGGGTATTCAGGCTTCTTGTGACTGAGTGCAGTGTACACTTCAGTCTGCCTAGGGGTGTTACACCCGGGGGGGAGGAGGGGTACCGGGTCCCTTCCCCATGTTTTCCTCTTGTGGTTCCCCAGCAAATTGTTCTTATTTTAGGGCTGGGAAGTGCTCAGTCTCTCCGGAGGGAGAATACTGCAGCTGTTGGAGAGGCAGCCACGTTAAAAAAACAAAACAAACTTTAATCTGTACAGCTACAGCATGTTCTACAGTGCAGCTCTAGGGCAGCGTTTTTTTTTTTTTTTTTAGAGTTCCCTTGGTCAGTCAGATCGTTTGCTGGTTTCTTATTTAAAAAAAAAAAAAAGGCGCAGGCACGCTATGGCGGAAAAGCTGCGCAGATGCTCCGTTTGTCAGCGTCGGGTGGTTGGAGCCTCCGGCGCTTGTAAATATTGTACCGCTGTGGAGTCGGCTGGGTCAGCTGTTTCTCTGCCTGCTTCTGCTCCCATTGCGTCTCTCTCTCAGGCAGTACCGGTTCAGTCTGCATGGAGGGCAGACTCTGTTCCCACTCCCGTTTTGGCAGGAGCGACTGCCATTTTACCTTCCCACTCCGTTTTGGAAGGCCGGGTCTCCTCTTCTGTTCCTCAGCCAGCTGATCATCCAGCAGTTTTGCTTCCTGCTCCGGGGGGACTTCTGGAGGGAGGATTCCCACTAGAGTTTGTACTTCAGATATCCCAAGCCTTTTTTACTAAGACAGGCAGACCCTTCTCCTCTTTCCTGGGGGAGGGGGGGCACCAGTGCTTCCTCTGTTTTGCGGTTCTGGGGCAGCATTTAAAGTTTCAGGCGCTCCCCTTCGGTCTAGCTACGGTTCCGCATACATTCACCAAAGGTATGATGATAGTCGCAGCGGCGCTCAGAAAGGAAGGCATTTTGGCTCACCCATATCTGGATGACTGGTTGATTCGGACAAAGTCATAGCAGGAGAGCCTTCAAGTTGCAAATCGAATGGTTGTTTTTGTAGTCCCTCGGATGGGTGGTCAACTCAGCCAAGAGTCGGTTAGTGCCGTCTCAAACCCTGGAGTACTTGGGGGTTTTCTTTGACACGGTGCGTGGTCACATATTTCTTCTTAAGGTAAGAATTTTCAAGATCCAGTCTCGGGTTCAGGCCTTGTTGCGCAAGCAGGTCCCTTGTGCTCGGGATTATTTGCAGGTATTAGGCTCCATGGCAGCAGCGATAGAGGCAGTGCCTTGGGCCAGGGCACACATGTGGTGTCTTCAGGCATTTCTCTTGTCCAGGTGGTCTCAGACGGACTCGTTGCACGTGAGGTTGCCTTTGCAGATGCCGGAGCGCAGCAGCTTGTTTTGGTGGTTGAGGGCGTCCAATGTGACCAAAGGCATGCCATTGGATCCGCCCAGCTGGTCAGTAATAACTATGGATGCCAGTCGGGCTGGGGTGCTCACTGCCTGGGACAGTTTGCTCAAGGTCTGTGGTCTCCTTCGGAGACGTCCTTGTTGATCAACCTCCTGGAAACCAGGGCGATCGGTCTAGCTCTGGGGGCATTTTCTCCCCTAATAAAAGGAACATATGTTCGCATTCTTTCGGACAATGTGACAGCGGTGGCGTATGTAAACTGGCAGGGAGGAACGAGGAGTCGGCTGTTACATCTGGAGACATTGAGACTCATGTCATGGGCAGAAGCTCATCTGGTTGCTTTCTCGGCATCGCACGTGGTAGGAACGGAGAACATGCAAACAGATTTTCTCAGTCGGCACATCCTAGACCCCGGAGAGTGGGCTCTCGGATCGCAGGCCTTTCAAGTGATGATAGATCAGTGGGGGTGGCCAGTCATGGATCTTTTAGCCGCTTATGGATCTCTTAGCCACTCATGTCAACACCAAGGTAAGTCACTTCTTCAGTCGCAGAAAAGATCTGTGAGCGGACAGAGTGGATCCTGTTCTTCCGCCGTGACCTCCAGGTCTTCTCTATGCATTTTCTCCGTGGCCTCTCCTGGGAAGACTTATCCAGCGCATCGAGGCGCATGCGGGACAGATGATACTGGTAGCTCTAGATTTGCCTCTCAGGCCTTGGTACGTAGATCTCTTGCACCTTGTAGCTGTTCCTCCCCTCCGGCTGCCGGAGCACCCCGGCCTGCTGGTTCAGGGGCCCATTCTCCATCCAGATCCAGCTCGATTTTGTCTTACGGCCTGGCTCTTGAGAGGGCACGATTGACGAAGAGGGGTTACTCTTTGAAAGTCATCTCTACCATGCTTCGTTCTCGTTGTCATTCGACGTCTCTGAATTATATCAGAATTTGGCAGATTTTTGAAGCCTGGTGCGCTGATCGAGACATTTCTCCTTTATGAGCCTCAGTGCCGGAGTTGTTGGATTTTTTACAGCATGGCTTTGATAAGGGTTTGGCTCTTGCTTCCCTTAAGGTTTAAGTCGCGGCTTTATCGTGTTTTCAGGGTCGTGTTCAGGGCAAGTCCTTGGCTAGTCATCCAGATGTATCTCGTTTTTTGAAAAGGGTAGGTCTACTGCAACCTCCCTCGAGAGTTATTTTTCCGGCTTGGGACTGTTTTTATCTTAATATGGTCTTGTCAGTTCTTACTAGGCCTCCCTTTGAATCTTTAGCTGCTTGTTCTCTTAAGGGCTTGATGCTCAAGACGATGTTTTTGGTGGCCATTGCTTCTGCCAGACGAGTGTCAGAGTTACAGGCTCTTTCCTGTAGGTCACCGTTTTTGGAGTTTTCTAAGGAGCGTGTGGTGTTGCCTCCGGTTCCTTCTTTCCTTCCTAAAGTTGTCTTCCATTTTCATGTCTTTCACTCTGTTGTTTTGCCAGTCTTAGGTTCTTCCTTGTGTTCGGAAGAACAGCTTAGGCAGCGGTCTCTTGATGTCAGAAGGGTCCTTAGGCAATATCTGAAAGTTTCAGAAGATTTCAGGTGTTCAGACTGTCTGTTTCTCCTTATCGGGGGATCCTGTAAGGGGCTAGCGGCTTCTAAACTAACTCTATCTAGGTGGTTGATGAAAATGATAGAGTTCGCTTACCTTCTGTCAGGTAAGCAAGTTCCGCAAGGGATCAAGTCTCATTCTACTAGGGGGCAAGCGGCTTCTTGGGCGGAATGTTTCTTAGTTCCTCCTTTGGACATTTGTAAGGCGGCAACGTGGTGTTTGCATTCGTTCTCAAAGCATTACAGATTGGCTGTGCAGTGCCGTCAGGAAGTGGTTTTCGGGGCAAGGGTTCTCACGGCAGTATTGCTGGGGTCCCTCCCTTAAGACTACTGCTTTGTTACTTCCTACCAGTCAGTTCCTGGACCGGTCTGGAGGGACGTTAAGGAAGGAGAAATTAGATCTTACCTGCTAATTTGCTGTACTTTAGTCAATCCGGACCGGTCCAGGTCCCGCCCATGTCCCTGTAAATAGTATGAAAGAATGTGTTCTTGTTGTTTGGGTAAAGTTTTGGTTCAAGCTTAGAGCTGCTTTGTGGTTGGCGATACTGCAAAACTTAAAAAAAAAATAAATAAATAAAGTATTGAATTAATTCCTACAGAGGTTGACAAAGTACCTCTACTTTGTCCAATTTATTCTTTGGCTGACGGGTACGGCAGTGTCGCTGTCTTGCTGTTGATTGCATTATAATTTCCATGGAATGGCTGCTCAGATACCCGGTGGCACAGAAGGTGTTTTTCTCTTTTGATCTTCTCCTGCTTTGTTACTTATATATTGAATCTAGGGCTAGTTGGCCAGGGCTCTTATTGGCTCTCTAGTCAGAGTTCTCAGTCTCCACCTGCTAGAAGGCGTGTACAACCCACCAGTCAGTTCCTGGACTGGTCCGGAGGGACTAAAGGAAAGCAAATTAGCAGGTAAGATCTCATTTTTCCGTTCTGAGCGGTTTACAATATATATCAGAAAACTGAAAGGAACTCCATCAATAAACAGAAAAGAGAAGTTAATATTGTAGTTGTTTGACCATCCCATACCTATCACAGAGCAGCAGGGGCAGGAAAAGCAAGGAGGAGGAGGACCTCAATATTTAAGTACCAAAGGCATCTTGAAATACAAAGGACTTCAGTTTTTTCTTAAATACCTGTAAAGTGCGTTCTTATTGAAGAGACAACAGAATGGCATTCCAGAGACCAGTGACATTGAATATGCTGGACCGGTTAGTATGCAACCCAATGATACTGTAGGAGGGGACAACTAAATGAATATTCTCAGATGATTGTAGTGCTCTTGAGGGAAAATAAGGGATCAATATGTGAGAAAAAATGAAATACCTATGTAATGGACCTTGTGAACTATGCCCAAAATCTTACAATGGTGAGGAGGGGTCATGTGATTGTATTAGTTTGTTAGCTGCACAGCCATGTTTTGCACTATCTGCAGACATTTAAGGTCTAATGTCCAGAGGCCAATTAACAGCCTGTTAAAATAAGCTAGCTGACTGATAACAAAAGAATGTACCAGCATGAGGAATGCTGACTTAAAAAAGAATTTGATCATTCGCAGTTTTTAGAAACATTATTGAATCGAACTAGCTATGAGTTTGGAAATCTAGGTTTTGATCAGGTATGACCCACAGGACTTTCACTATAGGTTCAAAAATGATTTTTGGTACCAGCTATCTTGATTGAAATATTTAATTCAGGGATTCCTTTCTGAGAGAAAAGAATACCATGTGACTTTTCAGGATTGTTTTAATCAGTTGGAACTCGGCCAAATAGCAGTCTGATCACTAAGGAGCTTTCGTTAAAAAAGCGTACTACATTGGCTGGCTCTGGCCAAGGATTGTGCCCCCTCCCCCCCCCCCCCAAAAGAAATATATGTTAGATTAACGCAGGCCTTGACCCATATAAATGGGCAGAGTGTACCCCTCTGCAGTGAGTTATTCTTTGTGGTCTTGACTGCCATTCACTGTATTCTTTCAGAGGTGTGCAGGAAGATGCGGGATTTATGGGAGACTCAGATTTATATCGGCAGGGAGTTGATACTGACACTATCAAATTCAAGTTTACTGTTATTTGATATCACCCATTGCTAGTCACATCTGAGCAGTATAGATGCTCTTAAATATGAAGGAGAATCAGAGGTTCCAAAATAAGAAAGACGGGTTGAAAGCTGCTTGTGGAAGATGTAGCATCAGCCAGTGTGGTATATCAAGTATCAGCTATTAACATATGCACTCTGTTTGTGTGGGCATATATTGTAATGTATCACCTATTCTCCGAGGACAAGCAGGCTGCTTGTTCTCACTGATGGGTGACGTCCACGGCAGCCCCTCCAATCGGAAACTTCTCTAGCAAAGTCCTTTGCTAGTCCTCGCGCGCCCGCGCGCACCGCGCATGCGCGGCCGTCTTCCCGCCCGAAACCGGCTCGAGCCGGCCAGTCTTCTTTTGTCCGCACTCGGTACGGTCGTGTTTTCGCCGTGTCGAGCCCCGGAAAGTCGACCTCGCGCGTCCAAATTTATTTTGACGTGTTTTTCTTCGGAAAAGTCTTTTCAAGTGTCGGGAAGTGCTCCGGAAACCCCCCCCCCCCCGGGTTTCGTGTTAATCCTCCCCGTACTCCCAGCTTTTTGCCCCGATAAGTTTTCTTTCGTCGTCGGGGTAGGCCTCTTTTCGGCCTCGGTCGAGATTTTCTCCCTTACAAATTTTTTGGTGCTCTTTTTCCGTCATTTCGGACTTTGATTTCGCCGGCGCGATTTTTCCGCCCATGACATCGAAGCCTTCCAGCGGCTTCAAGAAGTGCACCCAGTGCGCCCGGGTTATCTCGCTCACTGATCGACACTCGTCGTGTCTTCAGTGTCTGGGGGCCGAGCACCGCCCTCAGAACTGCAGTCTGTGTTCCCTGCTTCAAAGGCGGACTCAGGTAGCGAGACTAGCCCAGTGGAACGTGTTGTTCTCGGGCTCTTCGTCGGCATCGGCACCGGGATCTTCGAGTGCATCGACGTCGTCAGCGTCCAGACCATCTTCCTCGGCCGCCCCTGCATCGAGTGCATCGAGGCATCGGGCCTCTGCATCGGCGCCGAGACATCGGATAGCTGCATCGACGTTGGTGGTACCGGGACCTCGTCTGCTGATGTCGTCGGACGGTGGTGCATCGTCAGGAGTGCAGGTGAGGGCTGTCCATTCCCCTGCTGGTGGCGGTGAGCCTTCGGGTGGGTCTCCTCCTACCCTGAGGGCTCCTGCGGTACAGCCCCCCCGAGACCGACCTCCTTCGGCCTCGGCCCCGAGGAAGCGACGGCTGGATTCTACGTCCTCCTCGTCGGTGCCGGGGAGCTCCGGTGACATGCTTCGGAAGAAATCGAAGAAGCATCGACACCGGTCGCCTCCCCGAGTCGGCACCGAGAGCTCTGGGTCGCCGAGGGAGTCGGCACCCAGCAGGCATCGGCACCGAGAGGACCGCTCACCCTCTGTTCAAGAGGAGTCGATGCGCTCCACTCTGGACAGCCCGGAACAGCCTCCTCGCCCGGAACAGGTTCTGACGTCGACGCCTGCATCGACCTCTTTGCCTTTCTCTGCAGCCACTCTGAACGAGAGCCTCCGGGCCGTTCTCCCAGAGATTCTGGGAGAGCTGTTGCGCCCTTCCCCTCCGGTACCGGCGGTGCTTGCGCCTCCGGTACCGTCGAGCGTGGCGCCGGCTGGCCCATCACCCGGGGTGAGGTCCCCGACGTCGGTACCGCGTGCGGTGCCGACTGCGGCCACCTCCCAGGAGGGCTCCCCGACTACGTCGGCGGAGGGAGCTTCGCCGATGCGGGCCAGGGAGTCTACCTCTCGACGCCCCCATCGTGGACGTGGCTCCACTGAGTCGAGCCGGGCGAGGTTGCAGACACAGGTTCGTGAACTTGTGTCTGACACCGAGGGTGAGGCCTCGTGGGAGGAAGAAGAAGACCCCAGATATTTCTCTGACGAGGAGTCTGAGGGTCTTCCTTCTGATCCCACTCCCTCTCCTGAAAGACAGCTTTCTCCTCCTGAGAGTCTGTCTTTCGCTTCCTTTGTCCGGGAGATGTCTACGGCCATCCCCTTCCCGGTGGTTGTGGAGGACGAGCCCAGGGCTGAAATGTTTGAGCTCCTGGACTATCCTTCTCCACCTAAGGAAGCGTCCACTGTTCCCTTGCACCATGTCCTAAAAAAGACATTGCTTGCGAACTGGACAAAACCTCTAACTAATCCCCACATCCCCAAGAAGATCGAGTCCCAGTACCGGATCCATGGGGACCCAGATCTGATGCGCACCCAGTTGCCTCATGATTCTGGAGTTGTGGATCTGGCCCTAAAGAAGGCTGAGTTCTAGGGAGCATGATTCGGCGCCCCCGGGCAAGGACTCTAGAACCTTAGACTCCTTTGGGAGGAAGGCCTACCATTCCTCTATGCTCGTGGCCAAAATCCAGTCTTACCAGCTCTACACGAGCATACACATGCGGAACAATGTGCGGCAGTTGGCGGGCTTGGTTGATGCTCTCCCCCCCGAGCAGGCCAAGCCTTTTCAGGAGGTGGTCAGGCAGCTGAAGGCGTGCAGGAAATTCCTGGCCAGAGGGGTGTATGACACCTTTGATGTTGCGTCCAGGGCTGCTGCTCAAGGTGTGGTGATGCGCAGGCTCTCATGGCTGCATGCCGCCGACCTGGAGAATAGACTCCAGCAGCGGATTGCGGACTCGCCTTGCCGTGCGGATAACATTTTTGGAGAGCAAGTCGAACAGGTGGTAGAGTCTCTCCACCAGCGGGACACCGCATTCGACAAGTTCTCCCGCCGGCAGCCTTCAGCATCTACCTCTACAGGTAGAAGATTTTTCGGGGGAAGGAAGACTGTTCCCTACTCTTCTGGTAAGCGTAGGTACAATCCTCCTCCTCGACAGCCTGCGGCCCAGGCTAAGCCCCAGCGCGCTCGCTCTCGTCAGCAGCGTGCGCCTCAGACAGGCCCCTCGGCTCCCCAGCAAAAGCAAGGGGCGAGCTTTTGACTGGCTCCAGCAGAGCATAGCCGACATCCAAGTGTCAGTGCCGGGCGACCTACCAGTCGGGGGGAGGTTGAAAGCTTTTCACCAAAGGTGGCCTCTCATAACCTCCGATCAGTGGGTTCTCCAAATAGTCCGGCAAGGATACACCCTCAATTTGGCCTCAAAACCTCCAAATTGTCCACCGGGAGCTCAGTCGTACAGCTTCCAGCACAAGCAGGTACTTGCAGAGGAACTCTCCGCCCTTCTCAGCGCCAATGCGGTCGAGCCCGTGCCATCCGGGCAAGAAGGGCTGGGATTCTATTCCAGGTACTTCCTTGTGGAAAAGAAAACAGGGGGGATGCGTCCCATCCTAGACCTAAGGGCCCTGAACAAATATCTCGTAAAAGAAAAGTTCAGGATGCTTTCCCTGGGCACCCTTCTCCCCATGATTCAGCAAAACGATTGGCTATGCTCTCTGGACTTGAAGGATGCCTACACACACATCCCGATACTGCCAGCTCACAGACAGTATCTGCGATTTCAGTTGGGCACACACCACTTCCAGTACTGTGTGCTACCCTTTGGGCTCGCCTCTGCGCCCAGGGTGTTCACAAAGTGCCTAGCTGTGGTAGCAGCGGCACTTCGCAGGCTGGGGGTGCACGTGTTCCCATATCTCGACGATTGGCTGGTGAAGAACACATCCGAGGCAGGAGCCCTGCAGTCCATGCAGATGACTATTCGCCTCCTGGAGCTACTGGGGTTTGTGATAAATTATCCAAAGTCCCATCTTCTCCCAGTGCAGAAACTCGCATTCATAAGAGCTCTGCTGGATTCTCGGACGGCTCGCGCCTATCTCCCAGAGACGAGGGCCAACAACTTGTTGTCCCTCGTCTCGCGGGTGCGAGCGTCCCAGCAGATCACAGCTCGGCAGATGTTGAGATTGCTGGGCCACATGGCCTCCACAGTTCATGTGACTCCCATGGCCCGTCTTTATATGAGATCTGCTCAATGGACCCTAGCCTCCCAGTGGTATCAGGCTGCTGGGGGTCTAGAAGACGTGATCCACCTGTCCACGAGTTTTCTCGAATCCCTGTATTGGTGGACAATCTGGTCCAATTTGACTCTGGGACGTCCTTTCCAAATTCCTCAGCCACAAAAAGTGCTGACAACGGATGCGTCTCTCCTGGGATGGGGAGCTCATGTCGATGGGCTTCACACCCAAGGAAGTTGGTCCCTCCAGGAACGCGGTCTACAGATCAATCTCCTGGAGTTGCGAGCGATCTGGAACGCTCTGAAGGCTTTCAGAGATCGGCTGTCCCATCAAATTATCCAAATTCAGACAGACAACCAGGTTGCCATGTACTATGTCAACAAGCAGGGGGGCACCGGATCTCGCCCCCTGTGTCCGGAAGCCGTCAGCATGTGGCTCTGGGCTCTCCGTCTCGGCATGGTGCTCCAAGCCACATATCTGGCAGGCGTAAACAACAGTCTGGCCGACAGACTGAGCCGGATTATGCAACCTCACGAGTGGTCGCTCAACTCCAGAGTGGTGCGCCAGATCTTCCAAGCGTGGGGCACCCCCTTGGTGGATCTCTTCGCATCTCGAGTGAACCACAAAGTCCCTCAGTTCTGTTCCAGGCTTCAGGCCCCCGGCAGACTGGCATCGGATGCCTTCCTCCTGGATTGGGGGGAGGGCCTGCTGTATGCTTATCCTCCCATTCCTCTGGTGGGGAAGACTTTGTTGAAACTCAAGCAAGACCGAGGCACCATGATTCTGATTGCTCCTTTTTGGCCGCGTCAGATCTGGTTCCCTCTTCTTCTGGAGTTATCCTCAGAAGAACCGTGGAGATTGGAGTGTTTTCCGACCCTCATCACGCAGGACGAAGGGGCTCTTCTGCATCCCAGCCTCCGGTCCCTGGCTCTCACGGCCTGGATGTTGAGAGCGTAGACTTTGCCTCTTTGGGTCTGTCAGAGGGTGTCTCCCGCGTCTTGCTTGCTTCCAGGAAAGATTCCACTAAGAGGAGTTACTTCTTTCTGTGGAGGAGGTTTGCCGTCTGGTGTGACAGCAAGACCCTAGCTCCTCGCTCTTGTCCTACACAGACCCTGCTTGAATACCTTCTGCACTTGTCTGAGTCTGGTCTCAAGACCAACTCTGTAAGAGTTCACCTTAGCGCAATCAGTGCATACCATTACCATGTGGAAGGTAAGCCGATCTCAGGACAGCCTTTAGTTCGCTTCATGAGAGGTTTGCTTTTGTCAAAGCCCCCTGTCAAGCCTCCTACAGTGTCATGGGATCTCAATGTCGTTCTCACCCAGCTGATGAGACCTCCTTTTGAGCCACTGAATTCCTGCCATCTGAAGTACTTGACCTGGAAGGTCATTTTCTTGGTGGCGGTTACTTCAGCTCGTAGAGTCAGTGAGCTTCAGGCCCTGGTAGCCCAGGCCCCTTACACCAAATTTCATCATAACAGAGTAGTCCTCCGCACTCACCCTAAGTTCTTGCCAAAGGTCGTGTCGGAGTTCCATCTGAACCAGTCAATTGTCTTGCCAACATTCTTTCCCCGTCCTCATTCCTGCCCTGCTGAACGTCAGCTGCACACTTTGGACTGCAAGAGAGCATTGGCCTTCTACCTGGAGCGGACACAGCCCCACAGACAGTCCGCCCAATTGTTTGTTTCTTTTGATCCCAATAGGAGGGGAGTGGCTGTAGGGAAACGCACCATATCCAATTGGCTAGCAGATTGCATTTCCTTCACTTACGCCCAGGCGGGGCTGGCTCTTGAGGGTCATGTCACGGCTCATAATGTTAGAGCCATGGCTGCGTCGGTAGCCCACTTGAAGTCAGCCTCCATTGAAGAAATTTGCAAAGCTGCGACGTGGTCATCTGTCCACACATTCACATCTCATTACTGCCTGCAGCAGGATACCCGACGCGACAGTCGGTTCGGGCAGTCAGTTCTTCAGAACCTGTTTGGGCTTTAGGATCCAACTCCACCCCCCGAGGGCCCTGTTTGTTCTGTTCCAGGCTGCACTCTCAGTTAGTTGGTAAATTTTTTAGGTCAATCTCAGTTATGTCCTCGCCGTTGCGAGGCCCAATTGACCATGCTTGTTGTTTTGAGTGAGCCTGGGGGCTAGGGATACCCCATCAGTGAGAACAAGCAGCCTGCTTGTCCTCGGAGAAAGCGAATGCTACATACCTGTAGAAGGTATTCTCCGAGGACAGCAGGCTGATTGTTCTCACAAACCCGCCCGCCTCCCCTTTGGAGTTGTGTCTTCCCTTGAAGTGTATTGTCTTGCTACATACTGGACTGGCCGGCTCGAGCCGGTTTCGGGCGGGAAGACGGCCGCGCATGCGCGGTGCGCGCGGGCGCGCGAGGACTAGCAAAGGACTTTGCTAGAGAAGTTTCCGATTGGAGGGGCTGCCGTGGACGTCACCCATCAGTGAGAACAATCAGCCTGCTGTCCTCGGAGAATACCTTCTACAGGTATGTAGCATTCGCTATCTGCCCTAAAATCTGGTGACTTTTTCCTATTTGTCTGGATCATACCATCCAGAGCAAACAGTTATCCCCTCCTACCAGCAGATGAAGGTAGAGAAAACTGATCTAAGCTAAGAGGGACTTCGAAAAAAAAGATTTCATTGGAGGCAAAAACATAGTAAAAAAAATTTTTAAGGTATACTAAAAGCAGGAATCCGATTGGACTGCTAGATGACCAAGGAGTAAAAGGGGTGATCAGAGAAGACAAAGCCGTAGCGGAGAGATTAAATGAATTCTTTGCTTCGGCCTTCACCGAGGAAGATTTGGGTAGGATACTGGTGCCGGAAATGGTATTCAAAGCTGACGAGTCGGAGAAACTTAATGAATTCTCTGTGAATCTGGAGGATGTAATGGGGCAGTTCTACAAACTGAAGAGTAGCAAATCTCCTGGACCGGATGATATTCATCCCATAGTACTGATAGAACTGAAAAATGAGCTTGCGGAGCTATTAGAAATATGTAATTTATCCTTAAAATTGAGCATGGTACCAGAAGATTGGAGGGTGGCCAATGTAACACCAATTTTTAAAAAAGGTTCCAGAGGAGATCCTGGAAATTATAGACAGGTGAGTCTGACGTCGGTGCCGGGCAAAATGATAGAGACTATTAAGAACAAAATTACAGAGCATATTCAAAAGCATGGATTAATGAGACAAAATCAACATGGATTTAGTGAAGGGAAATCTTGCCTCACCAATCTACTACATTTCTTTGAAGGGGTGAACAAACGTGGATAAAGGGGAGCCGGTTGATATTGTGTATCTGGATTTTCAGAAGGCGTTTGACAAAGTACCTCATGAAAGACTCCAGAAGAAATTGGAGAGTCATGGGATAGGAGGTAGTGTTCTATTGCGGATTAAAAACTGGTTAAAAGATAGAAAACAGAGAGTAGGGTTAAATGGTCAGTATTCTCAATGGAGAAGGGTAGTTAGTGGGGTTCCCCAGGGGTCTGTGCTGGGACCGCTGCTTTTTAACATATTTATAAATGACCTAGAGATGGGCGTAATTAGTGAGGTAATTAAATTTGCTGATGACACAAAGTTATTCAAAGTCATTAAATCGTGGTAGGATTTTGAAAAACTACAAGCGGACCTTACGAGACTGGGAGACTGGGCATCTAAATGGCAGATGACGTTTAATGTGAGCAGTGCAAAGTGATGCATGTGGGAAAGAGGAACCCGAATTATAGCTACGTCATTCAAGATTCCACGTTAGGAGTCACGGACCAAGAAAGGGATCTAGGTGTTGTCGTAGATGATACGTTGAAACCTTCTGCTCAATGTGCTGCTGCAGCTAAGAAAGCAAATACAATGTTTGGTATTATTAGGAAAGGAATGGAAAACAAAAATGTGCAGTGATTGGCTGAGAGACCTCTAGGTCTCAGCTGAGCTAAACGTGCTGTAATTGGCTGAGAGACCTAGGGGAAGATGGACGGGTATCGTGGATGATGGAAGAAAAGTGCAAGAAAAGTGTCTCGAACAATTAATTTTACCTGCTCCCACAAACTGTGCAGCATCTCCCGGCCCCCTCCCATGCTGCACGGCGTGCGCCACCCGCCGGCACGGTATGGCCAGCCTGGGGAGCAGCAGAAGTGGCTGGCGACTGCGGGGAGCGAGGTGCAGCGAGCCCGGGCAGGCACTGAAGGTGGATTGGGGGGGCTGGCTGTAGAGGCAGGGGCTTTCTTTGTCCTACAGAGAGTCTGCACAGCACACCAGCAATAGAATGGGCTCCGAGAGCACAGCAAGGGGGTAGCCGTCTTGGCCTGCGATCTGATCTAGAAGTGCATAACAGGAAGAGCAGGCTGAGCTTCTGCGCCGCCTGGAGTTTTTCTAAGCAAATCGAGCCATCAAGAAAAAAGGGTGACAAAAAGGGGGGGGGGGGGGTTCGCAGAGCCCTAGGGCACAGATGCCCCGGCACTTGTGCTGTACCTGCTGCGTGCTAAAGTCGAAGCCCAGAAAGGTGCGGCGGGGAGCGGAGGCCATACCGAGGCAGAGCGCGGCCAGTTACCGATGGATGTGCCTGCAGTGCCGGGGTTACGGCTTTGCCTCCTTCCCAGTCAATCAGTAGCCGGGAGCGTGTAGTCTACAAAAAGATGTCCTCTTTCCCCCCCCCCCCCCCCAAAGCAATAATAAAAACTTCCTTTTTGGACGTCCTTCAATCAGCTGAGAGACTTGGAAGTCTCTGAGCCAATCACTGCATGTTTAGCTCAGCTAAACGCGTTGTGATTGGCTCAGAGACTTCCGGGTCTCTCAGCTGAGTGAAGCACCACCAAAAAGGAAGTTTTTATTATTGCGGGGGGGGGGGGGGGGGGGGAGGCAAAATGGATGTCTTATTTGAAGCGGAGCTTAATAAAGCTTAAGGGTGGGGTTTTTTTTTGTTTTTGTTTTTTTTAAAGAGTGAAAAACGTCCATAAAGGATGCACTTGGGCGTTTTTCGGGTGAAGACCGCTCATAATGAACGTCCATGACGAGCACTTGGCCGTTTTCCCCGCCCCCCCCTGATTTTTTTTTTGTTACATTTTATGAAGTTTTCAATCCCGCGCAGCCCCAACGAGAGGTACAACTCTTTAAGGGCTTGTTAAGTTTAGTGCATCTGGCCCTGAGTGAGGTATGTGCCTCGGCTCCGCAGGGCCCTTCCAGAGGGGCATGTCCCTTCCCTTCATTGTTCATTCACCCTGTTTGAGTTCTTAAACCCCCCCCCCCCCCCCCCCCCAAGCGCCCAGGCATTTTTTTCCCAATTGGTTGTGCCTGGGTTTTAGCTTTGTTCTCTTGTCTATAGAGTAAAGCTAACTGCAGCAAACCTGAGCATACTGGCCACGTGGCCATGCTGCAGTATCTACAGGAGCCAGCAAGTGAGTACAGCTGGCAGTTCCTTGTTCCTGCAAGCTTCTTTCAGACTTTGGAAATGGTCGTAGTTGCCACCTGATGTATTCCTTCCAGCAGGGGACTTCTCTGCTCCATTGGGTCTTGGGGGATGGCGGGTGCCGCCTTACTCAGTTTTGACCCAAATAGGTGTGCCCGTCAGCCGTGGTTGGGGTCCTAAGTGCTTTGACTAGAGGTCATCTGTGGGGGGCCAAACTTTGCAGGCAGAACATATGGTTCTGGACCCACTAGTGAAGTTGGAGGCCCTTGTTGTGGTGATCTTTCAGACCCACAGTCTGCTTTGGAGTCAGATGCAGAGGCAAATTATCCTCGTAGAGAGGAGGATGAGTGATCTTATGTTATCCATCTGTTCAGATAGGAAAACTTTCCCACTTGACTTGGTCTCTTGAAGGCATTGGTCGCAGATCTATCAGAAGATGACCCTCTCTTGGAGGCAGGGCTGTGTAGTCTATACACCAAACCTTTGACTGATACTCCCATTTTTCTGTCCACCTCCAGCACTGACTCCGACTTCTACTGATAATTAGGCCTTAAATTTGTTTGTTTTGGATCAAAGTATTATATAACTGTAGATTCAGGACAAAGATTTGTGTGTGTATGTATATATATATATATATATATATATAAGTTTGTATTTCATTATCACTGAAGGTGACCAGGTCTAGTTGGTGGCCCTTACTGTGTGTTGGTGTGGGGGAAGGTTTCGTATAGTTTAGAGAGAACTGAAAAGTGTAGAGATCAGTCTTGTTGGTGTCGGACAGGTTTTCTAGGTGGACGTTAATGTCGCCCAGTAGTAGATCAGAGCAACTTTCTATTGAGCTTTTTGAGACAAATTCAGAAAATTGAGGGTATTAAGCTTTGGGCTGTTTAGTGGGTGGACTGTAGCATAGTATACAGGTTAGGTAGTCTTTTGTTGAGGAGTCTTTGACTTGACATGCAAGTAATCTGGAGTTAGGAATGAGTCTCTAAGCAACACATCGAGTATGTTTTTATATATTGAGAGTGCAGGTGAAAGGGGATCCGGGAAGGCACGAAGAAAGGGGGTGCAGGGAGCTGGGGAATCCCAACGTGGCAGATTTCATGTGCACAACACCCACATTCAGAAAGCTGGGCTACCGGAGGCAGAGAGGTTGGCTGGGTTAAGGAAGAAGGGGAGGAACTACCAGTCCCAGAATCCTTCTCTTCCCCACCCAGCTGTGCAAGAGTTAGGGGAGGAGATAGAAGGTTGGGAAATGGTCTCTGAGGAAGGTGATGAGGGCCAGCTGGAGAGGTTGGGGGCGGGGGAAGTTGAAGAGGAGGATAAATGGAGATTACTGAAGGGCTAGAGGAGGAACAGATGGAGATTGGAGCTCTGGCTCAAACCCGAAAAGCTGCTGTAAGAGGGTGGCTAGCTGTACCTTGGAGAGACTAGTGGAAGACCGGAGGAGAGAGGCGCTAGGGGAGATCTCTACTAAAGAGGAAACAGGTGCAGCCCTGGGAGAGAAAGAGGGCACAATTGAAACCCCAGCCTGAACCAGGTGGGAACAAAGCTGCGTAACTGTGCTGTAAGGAGGTGCAAGAAAGACTGTGTAAACTGTTTCATACTGAAAAGGTCTGGGCTGCAAGCTACTGTGTTTTCTTTCTGATAATGTACTGTTCCCTAAGAGAAGTAATCTTAGGTCAAGTGAAGTTATATGGACTGTTTTGAACCTGACTTGGGCTTTGGGCAGCAAGCGTTAAACAACCTGGAATTAAGGTGTGCCTGGGCGTTTATATTGACCTGAAGCAAGAAAATAAAAGCTCTTACTTATAGACGTTGTGCTTTGAATGTGCCTCTGTGAAAGGAACGGAGGGAGGAAGGAGTCCTGGAAGTTCTCAGGGCCTGGAGCTGAGGCTCAGAGCAGCCAGATTGCTGTGGAGCTAGGCAGCAGCCGTGTGAAGGAGAAGGCAGCTAAGCAGGGTTGAGCCTGACTGGGTCCTGGAAGGGTGACCCATCTACAATATGAGGGTAGTGCCCCCCGCCCCCCCCCCCCCCCCCCCCCCCCCCCCCCCCCCGTTCTGGAATAGTGTGATAGTTTTGTATCCTATGGGAGATAGCTCTTTGATTCGTGGGTCGTCTTCAGTCATGAGTTTGGTGGCGGTGCTTGCGGGTAGACTGAATAAATACCTCCCTCGAGTTATACATGAAGACCAGATGGGTTTTGTACCAGGGTGATAATGCATGTGTGAACTTATGCAAATTTATAATGGCCTTACGTAACAATAAAGGGAAAAAGAACCAAGTGGTTATTGTTAGTTTAGATATCGAAAAGGCCTTTGACAGTGTTCTGTGTCCACATTTGATCTGGGTGTTGGACAGGTATGACCTTAATGGGAACTTTGTACAGTGGGTACAGGCACTATACACTACATCTCAGGCAAAATTGATAGTTAATGGAAAGTTATCTAAACCATTTCATTTATACAGGGGAACAAGGCAGGAATGTCTGCTCTCCCTGTTGCTTTTTCTTCTAGCTCTAGAACTTCTAGCTGCTAGAATCAGGCAAGATCCAGATATACAGGATCTAGATATAGGAGGTATGGAGACACTAAGTATGTCCGCAGATGATATGCGCCACTATGTGAACAGGACTCCTGTGAATTTACCTAGATTTCTAGATTTAGTTCACCAGTTTGGTACTTGGGGATGAAGGTCAGTTGTGCCAAATTGGATGTTATTCCATTATAGGGGGGAGGAGAGGAAGAGTGGCATAAAAAGCTACCATTCACATCCATTACTGCTAACATGAAGTATTTGGGTATTTATCTACATCCCTCAGTCTGTAATATATCAGTGAAATATAATGGATGTGATAGCTAAAATTAAATCTGTCAGAAATGGACAGATCTTCCCTTATCTCTTATGGGGAGGGTAGCATTGGTTAAAATAATGATCCCTAAACTTCTATACCCATTACAAGCTGTACTTATCTGGGTGCGGCATAAGGAGGAACTGGCCTTAAAGGCCACTTTCTGAAAGTTTATTTGGCGAGGAAAAGCAGCTTGAATTGGATATTCTAAATTAATTTTAGATAAGGCACAGGGAGGTTTAAACTTTCCGGATGTTCAAATCTACAATGTGGCAGCATTGCTGCGATGGATTCATGAGATGGTCATGGGAGTCCAGAAGTTTTTTCCCCCCACTAGAGCTGTTGCAATTCTGGTGTAGGCCCTGTTCTCCGATAAATGTTTTACATGAGACCCGCCTCTTGGGAGGGACTTTCAGGGGAGGACCAGTTTCAGGCTTGGAGGTGGTGGAGAAAGAGGTTACAAAGTACTCAGAGGGCATCCTGTTTCATTTAACGCTGGTGGAAAATCCAGACTTTCCTTCAGGGGTGGGTACCTCGAATTTTAGGCTCTGGGACGGCCGGGGATGCTCTTCATTTTATCAGCTCCTGCAGGGAGAGGAGGAAAGTTTTCCTTCGTTTGCCTTACTTCAGAAATGGTGGGATTTACCCCAAATCCATCAATGAGCTTTTTTCCAGGCTCACCACTATTATGAATCTTTATCCCATAAATATGGTACTGATTAGGAACCAACAAAACTGGATGTTCAGTTCGCCTCTGTCCCGTGTCTCCCCCCCCCCCCCCCCCCCCCCCCTATGGATGGTTCGAAATACTGCAGATAGATAGACATGGTATTTCTAGGTTTTGTGAGTGGTGGCGGAAGGATATGGGACAGGATTTTAGACTCTATTTTACCTGCCTTATTTGTTTCTACCTTTTCCTTTCAAAATGGTGGAACTTTGAGAGACACAATTTAAAATATTGCACAGGGTGTATATCACTAGAGCGCAGGGGAATCATTTGAAGCTGTGGTATGATGGCTATTGTGTTAATGCAAGTCACAGCCTAGCACCCTACTGCACTCTTTCCTGGAATGTCCGAAACTAATGGTGTGGACTCAGGTCTTGCAATCTTTGGAGACTACCATTCAGTAGGAAGTGGATTAGGAATACAGTGTGTTGCTTTTGGGATATTGCCAACCTTTGACGGATCACTTGCAGATTTCTTTGCTTTGCACTGGCCCTACTGAAAAAGCTCTTCTACAATTCTGGACCTCGACAGATATCCCAATAGTGGAACTATGGTACTGGAAAATGAAAGAGGTTGCAAGTTTTGAGATGAGAGAGAAAAGCATCTGACGCCTGGCTCGGTTACTTGTATTTATGGTCTCATAATGCTAATTAGACACCTACACAATATGTAGGTCCCTAACATGGACTGCTAATACTTGTTGCCTGTTTCTGGTTTCTTACTTTGTGGCCATCCCTGTTTAGCCTGGGGGAGGTATGAAAGAGGAGGAGAGCGAGGAGAGTAAGAGATGTGTTTGGTTAGACGTATGGATGTTGAATGTATGTGGAATGATTGTGAGGATAGAAAAACATAGGGTGATCACTATCTAAAAGTGCTAGAGCAATGTGAATTGGAAGTGTTTTGTATTAGAGAGGACTGTTCTATCTGTTTGCACTGTTTGTAATTCTGATATTGGACATTGAGCGCGGTTGAAAATAAACTCTTTAAAAAAAAAAAAAAAAAAATGTGTGAGGCAGGTTTTGATAGGGGGTGGCCCCCAAATTTGGCGGCCTCCCTCCACCCTGACTACACAAGTCCCGAGTTGATTTCCAAAGGCCCTCGCAGCCAGCTCTTTAAATGAGGCACCAAGTTGGGCTGGCACTTGCTGGCTTTGGAAATTCACCTCCTATCTAAACTGGATACAAATTGCATTCTCCATCTTGTTTCCCAGTTGCTGGAAGCACAAGTCACCTTGTGAAGGAAAGTATCGACTGATCCAGGATAGGGCCAATATGAAACCAGTGCTATCTGAAGACAGGATAACCAAGTGGGGAGTCCAGGTTTACAAATGTCAAGAATCTCTAAGCTGGACTTCTCCAACTGAATTTGTTTAAATCATCTTTATTCCTTGTCATCAAGCAGATGAAGGCATTACGTATGGGTTATGTCCATCAACCAGCAGGGGAGATAGAGAGCACTCAAACTTTCACAGTGCCCTCTTGGCCAGCTAGCTCCACTGCCTCTTCAGTATTCTCTATCTCCCTTAGCAGGGTGGCTGCAGCTTGTTCGAGCTCCAGAAAAATCTGCCGGGAGGTGGTTCCTGGCTTGCCAGTTGTTAACCGGGGTGTTGGAGGCTATAGCAGCTTCACTTTAAAGGCACATAGGTTAGCCCTTTCCCTGCCTTACCCATACCTCCGTGGATGTGGACATATTGCTTTGTTTTCCCTGTCCTTACCCACCAACAGTGGATGCAGGCATATAGGTTCGCCCTTTCCCTGCCTTTCCCACTCATCTGAGCCTCCGGAGTCTTCAATACCTCTGCTTTCCTCACAGCTTAAAAAAAAAAAAAGTCGCGTCGCGTTTTTAAACGCAGAGACGCTGGAACAGAGGTGTTTGACCTGATTTTCAGCAGGATCGTAGTTGTACACTAGATCCTTTGAGGTAAGAGTGTTTTCCAACTCCTCCGGGGTGGGCCCGCGATCGGGGCGATTTTGGCGCGAAACCGCCATTTTGGATTTTACCACCGTTTTTCGGCGATGGCTGCGGACAATATAAAGCGCTGTTCCACTTGTGGCAAGCGCAAATCAGCAGCAGGGCTCTGTAAATCGTGCTGTATTGGCGTAGGAGCCGGCCCGAGCATGGCGAGCGATGTTTCTTCCCGCTCTGAGCTGGCAGCGGGGCGCCATTTTGCTTACACCGCATGGCGCGGCCTCCGTTGACACGGAGAGACCTGAGCCAGGTGGGGCACCTCGAGATAAGGTTATTTCAAGAGTGGCTAGCACCGGACAGTATTTGGGTGCCCAGGGTGAGATTTTCTCCCCGGATTTTGTGCTTTTGCTGCATAAAGCATACATGATGAAAAGAGCCCTTCCTCAAGGGTCGCCTGAGGCTCCTCTGATTGCCCCCCCCCCCCCCGATGGATTCTGGCCTGGGACTGCCCAGTGAGGCTTTTTTCCCGGATGCTTGGCCTAAAGATAAGCGCAGAAGGGTTAATTCCCCTTCAGATTGTGGTGCACCTTTTTCCCCCCCCCCCGTGGTCGGGGTGTGAGGATTCGGAGAACTCTGACAGACGTTCTTGGTCTGAGGAACCAGAGTCAGGTGCGGATTTACCACAGGATCTGGATGATCCCTCTGCGGTGAGGATTTTCCACCGTGATGAGCTGCCAGCGCTTATTTCAGATACCCTGCAGGCCCTCTCGAATGAAAATCCTGACAGTGGCATGGCCTCCTCGGGTAATCCCAGGATGGCTAGTACCAAGAAAGCTGCTCGGGCCTTCCCTTTGCATGACTCCATCCTAGAGCTTGTTTCGGCTCAGTGGGCTGACCCCGAGGGACCTTTGAGAGTTTCCAGGGCTATGGGGCAGTTATACCCTCTGCGTGAGGGACATATGGCTCGTTTTCAAATGCCTACAGTGGATGCCCTAGTCACTGCGGTGACAAAGAGAACTACCCTCCCTGTTGAAGGAGGTGTTGCCCTGAAGGATGTTTAAGACCGTAGGCTGGAAACAGCGTTGAAACGGTCCTTTGAAATTGCAGGTCTCACTGTTCGGGCGTCTGCATGCAGCTGTTATGCTGTGAGAGCCTGCCTAGCTTGGCTGCAACAGGCAGTGGCTCAGCCCGGAGATGGAACGGAGCCCTTCTTGGTTGTGGCTCCACGGATGGAGGTGGCCTTGTCCTTTCTGGCTGATGCCCTTTATGACCTTGTCAGAGCTTCGGCTAAACAAATGGCAGTAGCAGTGGCGGCTCGCTGTCGTCTGTGGCTACGACACTGGGCAGCGGACATGGCCTCTAAGCAAAGGTTGGTGAAGTTGCCTTTTCAAGGACTTCTCCTATTTGGTGAGGAGTTAGAGAAAATTGTGAAAGGCCTGGGTGATCCAAAACCCCAGCGCTTGCCCGAAGATAGGCAGAGGCCTTCCTCTAAGGGCCAGGCGGTCCACTCCTCGTACAGACCTCGCTTCTGTGAAGCTAGAAGGTACCGCCCGGGGCGTTCTGCTGGGTTCACTTCTCGTGCCCGTGGTCAGCAGAGGAACTCCTTTCGCTCGGACAAACGTTCCGCAGCTGGTGGCTCAATACCAGGAGTTCAGGGGCGACCCTCTCAATGATGGTGCGCTGGCCCTCTCCTCGATGCCTGTCATCGGAGGACGGCTTTCCCTCTTTGTCGAGGAGTGGGCCAAGATTTCCTCAGATCAGTGGGTTCTGGACCTGATCAGAGATGGATACAGAATAGAATTCAACGCCCCAGTAAGAGACTTGTTTGTGGAGTCCCGATGCGGTTCTGCCGTCAAACGGGCGGCGGTGGAGGAGACTTTACAAGGTCTGATTCAGTTAGGGGCAGTGACCCCGGTGCCTCCCGCCGAGCAAGGCTGCGGCCGATACTCCATCTACTTTGTGGTGCCGCGAAAAGGTGGGTCCTTTCGATCTATTCTGGACTTAAAAGAAGTGAACAAGTCCTTGAGAGTGCGGCATTTCTACATGGAATCCCTGCGCTCCGTCATTGCGGAGGTTCAGCCAGGAAAGTTTCTCATGTCTCTAGACCTGAAAGAAGCTTACTTGCACATTCCGATTTGGCCCCCGCACCAGAAATTTCTGAGGTTTGCGGTGTTGGGAAAACATTTCCAGTTCAGGGCCTTGCCTTTTGGCCTCGCCACAGCTCCCCGAACCTTTTCGAAGGTAATGGTGGTAATAGCTGCTTTTCTCAGGCGAGAAGGTATCAGGGTTCACCCGTACCTAGACGACTGGCTCATCAGAGCAGACTCTGCAACAGAGAGCTTACAAGCTACAGCCAGAGTGGTCTCAGTACTGCAATCTCTAGGCTGGGTCGTCAATATGGCCAAAAGTCACCTGTCCCCTTCACAATCTCTAGAGCTTTTGGGGGCCAGGTTCGACACAGTCTCGGGCTATGTGTTCCTACCCGAGCTGAGGCGGTGCAAGCTTCAGAATCAGTTCCGTCTGCTCCTGAAGATGCCCCGCCCGCGAGCTTGGGACATTGTCCAGCTGCTGGGATCGATGACAGCCACGATGGAAGTGGTACCCTGGGCGAGAGCGCACCTGAGACCTCTACAGTATTCCCTACTCCGGAGATGGTCTCCTATTTCTCAGGATTACCAATGCAGACTTACTTGGCTCCCTGCGGCCCATCTCAGCATGGAGTGGTGGCTCTCGGACAGCATGCTGCGGCGAGGAATGCCGCTGACGCTCCCCGTTTGGTGCCTAGTGGTAACAGATGCCAGCCTGAAGGGCTGGGGCGCACACTGCAAGGGGAAGCATGCCCAGGGTCTATGGACACCCGAGGAGTCGGAGTGGTCCATCAACCGCCTAGAGTTGAAAGCGGTGTTTCAGGCGCTTGTGGCCTTTCAAGTGACCCTGGAAGGATTGGCTGTCAGAGTGATGTCGGACAACACGACAACGGTGGCCTATATAAATCGACAAGGTGGAACAAGGTGCAGAGCACTAGCCGCGCAGGCCGAACTGATTTGCCACTGGGCCGAGTTGCATCTTCAGTGTCTGTCGGCAGCTCATATTGCAGGTCAGAGCAATGTGCAGGCCGATTATCTGAGCAGGCATCAGATCGATCCAGCAGAATGGAATCTGGCAGACGAAGTATTCCTGCAGATCTGTGCCAAATGGGGCAAGCCCGTGATGGATCTAGTGGCGACAAGTGCCAATACCAAAGTCCCGTGCTTCTTCAGCAGACGGGGAGAGATCCTCGCTCGGCGGGGTTGGATGCCTAGGCTCAACCCTGGCCTCCGGGTCTACTTTGTGTTTCCCCCATGGCCCTTGATAGGGCGCCTGCTCTTGCGGATTTGGCTGCACCCAGGAGAAGTGGTCCTCATCGCCCCGGATTGGCCAAGGAGACCTTGGTATGCAGACCTCCGACAGATGCTCCTGGAGGCTCCTCTGCCGTTACCTCTGGTACCGAACCTGTTGACTCGGGGACCGGTAGCCATGGAGGACGCCGGCCGCTTTGGTCTTACGGCATGGCTATTGAGAGGGCGCAATTGAGGGATAAAGGTTATTCCAATAAAGTTATTTCCACTCTCCTGCAAGCCCAGAAGCGGTCCACTTCCGTGGCTTATGCCAGGATTTGGTGCCTGTTTGAGTCTTGGTGTGCTTCCAGAGCCATTGTTCCAATGCGGGCTCCTGTCTCGCCGATTCTGGACTTTTTGCAGGAAGGTGTACAAAAAGGCTTGGCCTATAATTCCCTGCGGGTGCAGGTGGCAGCGTTGGCCTCCCTTCGTGGTAAGGTGGAAGGCGTGTCTTTGGCTGCTCACCCAGATGTGGCACGGTTTCTTAGAGGGGTGCTTCGGCTCCGACCTCCAGTGTGAGCACCCTGTCCAGCTTGGAACCTGGGGCTAGTTTTGAACCTGGGGCAGGCATCTCCTTTTGAGCCGCTTCGGCGAGCATCGGAGAAAGACTTGACACTGAAGGCCGTTTTTCTGGTGGCCATTACCTCGGCGAGACGGGTGTCAGAGCTCCAGGCGCTGTCCTGTAGAGACCCATTTCTGCAATTTTCAGAGTCCGGAGTCACGGTTCGGACCGTGCCTTCCTTTATGCCTAAGGTGGTTTCAGCCTTTCACTTAAACCAGCCTATTTTCTTGCCCTCTTTTTCAGAGGAAGAGTTTCCAGAATCCTTTGGGCAGCTGCACCTTTTGGATGTGCGCAGGACTCTGCTGCAGTATCTGCGAGTTACTAACTCTTTCAGGTCTTCTGATCATCTTTTTGTTTTGCTATCCGGTTCTCGCAGAGGGTCTCCAGCGTCTAAAGCCACTATTGCCCGCTGGCTCAAAGAAACGATCTTTTCAGCTTATCTGCTGGCCGGCAGGGTTCTGCCTGTAGCCTTTAAGCTAGAGCGATTTCTTCCTCTTGGGCTGAAACTGGAGCACTCTCTCTTCAAGAGATATGCAGTGCAGCAACATGGGCTTCTAAGCTCTCCTTTGCCCGACATTACAGGCTGGATGTGGCTGCCAGGAGGGATGCGCGTTTTGGTGCACAAGTGCTAGCGCGTGGTGTGGCTTGTTCCCACCCTATCTAGGGATTGCTTTGTTACATCCCATACGTAATGGCTTCATCTGCTTGATGACAAGGAAGGGAAAATTAGGTTCTTACCTTGGTAATTTTCTTTCCTTTAGTCATAGCAGATGAAGCCATGAGCCCTCCCTGTATGATTGTATGCTGTGAATCTGTTTTTCAGGTTCTGTTCTAATTTCCTGAAGTTCCTTCCTTGGGAGAAAGTTGGAAAACAATCTTCAGGATTCATGTTCAGTTTAAATTTAGGAGAATGTGTTCATTCCCTCCAGGAGGCGCGTGTGTTCCCCTCCAGTTCTATAAATAGGAGGATGAGTTCATTCCCTCCAGTGTGTTGGGAGGATGTGTGATTCCCTCCAGGAGGCGCGTGTGTTCCCCTCCACTTATACAATAAGGAGGATGAGTTTATTCCCTCCAGGAGGATGTGCATTCCCTCCTTTATGAGTTCATGCCCTTGTGATGGGCCATCGTTCGCTGTGAGGAAAGCTCTTATGATTCCCATTGCGGTTTGCCATACTGCTTTAGAAGCTTCAAATACTGAAGAGGCAGTGGAGCTAGCTGGCCAAGAGGGCACTGTGAAAGTTTGAGTGCTCTCTATCTCCCCTGCTGGTTGATGGACATAACCCATACGTAATGGCTTCATCTGCTATGACTAAAGGAAAGAAAATTACCAAGGTAAGAACCTAATTTTCCCTTGAACAAACTATATAAAAACAACCACAAAGCAGAAAAGTACCACCATATCCATCCACACCTTGCATATGTAGCACATAAAATATAAATTGGTTTTCATTTAATAGTATTGAAAATCCCCACCCCTACCACTTTCACTGCCAGAGGTGCCCACAACATATTAATCTGTGTCTTTAAAAAAAAAAAAAAAAAAATGGAAAAAATCACTGCTGGTTGAGAATTATGCTATGAGCCGCTGGCTGCAGCATTGCCCAAAATTGCTCTGAGATATGTTGACACTTCACGCCTTGCACCAAGGAAATGTCTTTAATATCAAGGTGCTCTAGAGCCAGCAAAAAAATCATGTGCACAGTGTGGAAGCTGTAAGTTCCCTCCAACTGAGTAAAACCATTTTTTTGCCAATCAGTATGGCCCTCTGTAGGAAGTTCTTCAGCCCTAGAGGTACGGGAGCTGAAACCCCAAATACATCAAATAAGACCAATGGTGTAAAGACTGACTGCAGCACCTGTGTCCAACTGAATTTAAATTTTGCCTCTTTAAAAGCCTTTATTAATCAATAGGAAAATATAAAGGTAAATTAAAAAAAAAAGTGAATTCCTTTAGAATCTAGAAATGACAGTTGAGTCAAATTTTGAATGACATTGTCGACACAGTGCTCATAAAGTTAATCATTTAAAGCAGTAGTACATTGCAAGGGAAAGATTTTAAGAAATGTACTTATTCTTCACATAGTCATCTGCTTCTCAGTCTTATTAATCTGGTCTTAATTCAAGAAGTGAAACTGATTTTTGCTGATGTATGTTGTCCCCTTTGTGTAGAGACAGATGCCGGCTTTGTATGTGTGTTCTCTTTATGGTTTTCTTTCAGTGCCATGATTTGTGTATGTTTCATTTCTGTATATATTGGTACCCTTGAGAACGGGAAAGACATCATGCCGTAAAGTCCATATGCATAGGATGGTTGTTTTTCATGACAGTTTGCTGTAATCTAAGATTAGTTGTAGATGCAGAGGTATTCGTTCCAGTGCCTACATATTTAGTAGTTAATATTGATTTTTTTAATAGAATGTTCATAATTTTTTTTTTTTTTTTGCTTTTCAGATCTCAGTCACAGTGGATTGGGAGACCATTATGAAAATTCCCACTGGGGACAGCAAGCTACTTTCAGAGGTGATACCAACTGCAGCTGGGATAAAGTGATAATAGACAGGACTGATAAGGAAGCGTGGCCTTCCATTACAGGAACTGAGACTGAATTTGCCTCAGAATGTACTACAGACACTGACTCTGCCTCCAACTGTGGCTCAGAGAATAGTAGCATGGCTACAGGGAGTGCCCAAGGCAACTTCACTGGACATACAAAGAAAACTAATGGCAATAATGGCACCAATGGAGCACTCATCCAAAGCACTTCTAACCAGAGTGCCCTTGGAGCAGGTGGAGCAAATGCTAATGGAAACACAGCCAGGGTGTGGGGTGTGGCCCCAGGCTCCAACTCTGGTTTAGCTCACTGCTCCAGTAATGGTGGTGATGGAAAGATGGACAATATGATTGGAGATGGTAGAAGTCAAAACTGCTGGGGTACTTCCAACTCAAATGCTGGCATTAATCTTAATCTTAACCCTAATGCCAACCCAGCTGCCTGGCCTGTACTTGGACATGAAGGAACTGTGGGGGGAGGAAACCCGTCCAGTGTTTGCAGTCCAGTCAGTGCCATAGGTCAGAATATGGGGAACCAGAATGGGAACCCAACTGGCACCTTAGGTGCATGGGCAAACTTGCTGCCGCAAGAGAGCACAGAACTACAAACGTCCGCTTCTCAGAATGTGTCTTTCAGCGTACAACCTCAGAACCTTAACACTGATGGACCAAATAACACTAACCCCATGAACTCTTCACAAAACCCTATTAATGCAATGCAGGCAAATGGACTGCCAAACTGGGGGATGGCTGTTGGTATGGGGGCAATCATCCAGCCCCATTTGCAAAGCCTTCCTGGTGCTAATGGATCATCGGTCTCACAAACTGGTGGAAGCAGTTGTGAAGTAATAGGTAGTTCAGCGTGGGGCATGACCCCATCTAATCCCACAGGAAATAGCAGTTCTGGGTTCAGTCAGGGGAATGGAGACACTGTGAACTCAGCATTAAGTGCTAAACAAAATGGATCCAGTAGTACTGTGCAAAAAGAAGGAAATGCATGGGATTCAGGGCCACCTACGAGTCCCAGTGTAATGGCATGGGGTAGGGGCGGGAGTGGAAGTGGTGTTGGAAGTATGCATTCTGGAGCTTGGGGCCATCCTTGCCGTAACACTGGTAATGGTGTAAATGGTGAATGGAGCAAACTCCAAAACCAGCATTCCAATATTGACATCAGTGGGAAAGGATCAACAGGATGGGATAGCCCTAGCGTTGCCAGCCAGAATCCTGCCACGCAGCAGGGCAATGAACAAATGAACTCTTGGGCCAAAGCTGCAGCATCCAGTACTACAGTGGGTGAGGGGAGTAATGATGGTGCTGGAAATCAAAATGAAGGAAGCACTGGAAGGGGGGGAATAGGTATGGTAGACCAAGGGCAAGTCCAGTTGCCTAGGCAAGATCTTGATCCAAGGGTCCTGTCCAATACTGGGTGGGGTCAGACTCCTGTTAAGCAAAACATTGCTTGGAACTTTGAAGAATCTTCAAGGTCTGATCGAAAGAATGACAATGGGACAGAGGCCTGGGGATGTGCAGCTGCTCAGTCTTCAAACTCAGGGGTGAAGAATGATGGGTCCATTGTGAACAGTACAAATACCTCTTCAGTATCGGGTTGGGTCAATTCCCCTCCTGCAACTGTTCCAGCAAATACAGGTTGGGGAGACAACAACAAAGCGCCAAATGGCCCAGGGGGATGGGGGGACTCGGCAAGCTCTACTGCTGTCAATGCTGCTGCTGCCAAAAGCGGCCACACTTGGAGTGGAACCGCAAATCAGGAGGACAAATCACCTACCTGGGGTGAGCCTCATAAGCCTAAATCTCAGAACTGGGGAGATGGGCAAAAATCAAATCCAGGATGGACTTCAGGAGGTGGAGACTGGGCAGATTCATCATCCATTCCAGGTCACATGGGTGATGGGAAGAAGAATGGTTCTGGATGGGACTTTGAAACCAGGTCAGGATCTGGATGGAATGATAATACAAGGTCTGGGACCAGTGGATGGGGAAATGGCACAAACACCAAGGCTAATCCTGGTACAAGTTGGGAATCTTTAAAACCTTGTCCTCAGCAAAACTGGGGTAACAAATCCCAGGATAGCAATGTGAACAGCTGGGGAGGAGCTGCTTCTGTTAAACAGACAGGATCTGGATGGACTGGCACTGGTGGGCCAGGGCCAGTATCAGGGCCAGCCAAACAAAAGGACATCAACAGCAGCAGCAGTAGTGAGCCCACGGGCTGGGAAGAGCCTTCTCCACCATCCATTCGCCGCAAGATAGAAATTGATGATGGTACCTCAGCTTGGGGTGACCCAAGTAACTACAACAAAAAAACTGTAAACATGTGGGATAGAAACAACCCTGTAAGTCAAAGCAGTACCACAGCCAACACCACCACCACAACCACCACCACAACTAATACTGCTATGGTTGAACCTCTGCCATCTCATCAGTCAAGTGCCCAGCAGAACCGGTCCCCACTGCTTGGTTCAGGTAGGAGAATGCTTTTACATGGGCTTAAAATGGAGAAAGTCATTATGTTCTTGAAGTGTTCTGTCCTTATGTCATGTTTTGGCATTTAGTGAATACTCTTGTCTACAACCAATTATCTTACAAATAATTTTGTTCTTTTGGTATATGATATAAAAATAAAATTAATAGTATATAAGAGGTAAGTAATATGATAAAGAAACAGACATTTTATATTTTAGATTTTAAATACTTGCTTTCCAAATCTGAGCTCAGAATTTGTAGTCGGGTACAGCAGAGATATTCCTGCCCAGTGGAGGGTTAAGTGACTCGCCAAGGCCACAGGTAGTCAGTGGGAGAAACTGGATTTGAACCTTGACTTCCCTGGTTTCTAGCCCGATGGTCTAACTGCACTCAAGCATGGTTGTCTGGAGGCTTTCAAACAATGGTGTTCTCCTTTGAAGTTTATGATTGGGGACCCCTGCCCTTTGAGGTGCCTCATGAAGCCATAGAGGGACAGTGCCCTAAAAGCCCTAATTTTTTCAGATTTAGGGCTTTTAGATTGTATGGATTATAATTCTGTCTGATTGGAATGTATTCTATTTTTGTAATGATACCATTGCTTGGTTTTGTATGTCGGGATTCAAGAAATAGGCAGAAACAAAAAAAAGGGATTCAAGAAATATACAAAGTTGGGAGGTGGGGAGAGAGGGGGTTTATTCTAAAATTTTAAAAATAAAGCTCAAACCAGACAGCGAGATTGGGAAGTCTCCTAGCCAAGTTACTGTTTTTCCCTGAAAATAGGACATCCCCCGAAAATAAGACCTAGTAGAGGTCTTGCTGCAATTGGAAAATATAAGGCCTTTCCACCTAGCAAAGTTTTTCTTTTAAAACAGGGCCGCCGGGCAAGGCCGCCCCTGGGCCCCCTCCCACCCACCCAAGGTCGCCGGGCCCCCTCCACCCGCCCTTCATCGCTCCCGGAACTAACCTTAAATGCCTCCTTTCACCTTCGCAGCAAGCAGCAGCAGGGCAGACCTCTCCTTCCTTCCATGCCCCGCCCTCGCAGACGTTACGTCAGGCGAGGGCGGGGCACGGAAGGAAGGAGAGGTCTGCCCTGCTGCTGCCTGCTGCGAGTGGGAAGGTGAAAGGAGGCATTTAAGGTTAGTTCCGGGAGCGATGGAGTGCGGGTGGGGGGGGGGGGGGGGGCCTGATGTTTCCCCGAAAAATAAGACATCCCCTGAAAATAAGACCTAGCGCATCTTGGGGAGCAAAAATTAATATAAGACAGTGTCTTATTTTCGGGGAAACACGGTAGTATACGAACCCAACCTGGTTGATCCTGATTGCTTATATCCTTGGTCCTTTATAAAGTATATATTCCTTAGCGTCCCTCCGGACTGGCCCAGAATGTGACTGATGGGTTGTGCATGCCTTCCAGCAGGTGGAGACTGAGAAAAAAAAGCTGTGACTAGCGAGCCAATAAGAGCCCTTGCCAGCTAGAGAAAGATCCATTAAGCTCAGTCTCCAGCAGGTGGAAAGTGGTGAGCCCTTCAGTCTCAGTCTCCTTAATTCTATATTCGTTGATAATTTAATTCTGTAATTTTCTTTAGCTGTGCATCTTTTAAAAAAACACACAAAAAAAACCTGCTTTTGGGAGGTAGAGGTCTGTGCAGGTCTCTTGTTGCCTCGGGGGTGTCACACTCGGGAGCCCGAGTCCCTCCCCCCTTTCTCTCCCTAATGATTGTGGTTCTATATGATTTTATATTATTCTATATTTAAAACATAATAAGTCACAGGAAAGTTTCCTCAAGCTTTTCTCAGGAAGAACTTTGGAGGTAGGGAGAGGGCAGCCTTTAAAAAAAAAAAACAAAAAAAAAAACCCAACGTGACTACCAGGTCGTCTGTTGTTGTAAAACCTGTATCTTTGAGCAGTGCAGCTCTTTCATTCTTTGCGCTTTTACTTTTGCTTTTAAAATCAGTTGTTGTGTTGTTCGGCCATGTTGGAAAAGCTCCGCCACTGCTCCGTCTGTCAGCAGCGGGGTTTGCAAGTTTTGCACCGCTGCTGAGGAGCAGGGTGCAGGATCGAGCAGTTCGTCGGTGCTGGCAGCGGGGGGGGGGGGGGGGGGGGGGGGGGGGTCCGCTTCGGTTGTTTCAGCGGCGGTCGCGTCCCTTTCCCTCCCGGAGCCAGTTTCGGTGGGAAATGCCGCCATTTTGAATCCCTCGTTGCAGACTGTTCCTCAGGCCCTTTTGTCTACTGGGCTTACTGCTGTTGTTTAGCCGCCCGATTTTTCTTCGGGTGAAGGAGGTTTTTCCCCCTGAGTTTGTTTCTGCTGCATAAGGCTGCTCCTGTACACTTGCCAGAGAAAAGGTGTCTGATAGGGGCTTCTATGGCTAAGAAACGGGCTAGTTACCCTGAGGAGATGGAGCAGGATTTTTCTTTTTTTCCTGGTCAGGAAATGCCTTCCTTAAAGGAGGAGGCATGGTTTCCTGAGGAGCAGGTTGAGGAGGAGCTGGAACAGGCAGCAGATGGAGAGGATTCTCTTCCAGTGGGTGAGGATTCCTCGGTGGTAAGAATTTTTCATAAGGATGATCTTCAGGAACTTATCTCTCAGGTTTCTTCTACATTGCATTTTGATGATCAGGATCTTCAGGTATCCGAGCCCAGAAAGGTGGATTTGTTGGTCAAGTGTATTCGCAGAGCAGGTAAGTCTTTTCCTGTGCATCAAGATATTAGGGATATTATTCAAGCTCAGTGGGAGTTTCCTTACTCCGCTTTTTGTCTTGCTAGGTCTATGATTAGGCTTTATCCGCTTCCAGATTCAGAAAAGGACCTTTTGCGCTCCCCAGTAGTGGATGTGGTAGTTTCTGCTATTAATAAAAGAAACACTGTCCTGGTAGATGGTAGTACCGCCCTGCGAGATCCCCAGGACCGACGTATTGAATCCTTGTTAAAGAATTCCTTTGAAGTTTCTGCCCTGCCAGTGCAGGCGGCAATTTGTGGGTCCTTGGTAGTGAGAGCTTGTTTCCGCTGGTCTGAGAGAGTTTTGGACCATTCTTCAGATGATCTTTCGAATATTGATAATGAGGTGGCTAAGCTGGAAATAGGTTTGCTTTGGGCTTCTTCTAAGTCTATGGCTCTTTCTGTGGCGGCCCGGCGTACGCTCTGGCTGCATGGTTGGTCAGCTGATGCAGCCTCCCAAGCTTAGAAAATTTCCCTTTAAAGGTTCTTTTCTGTTTGGAGAAGAATTAGATAAATTAGTGCGTAGTCTAGGTGAGGCTAAAGTTCTTAGGTTACCGGAGGATCATCCACGAGGTTCTGGTCGTGGTACTTTCTCAGGTTGTGATAGAGGCCGTCATTTTCGGCCAGGTAGAGTTTTTCAAAGACAACACTCCAGATTTTTTCAAAGGACTCAGTCCTTTCGTGGAGGTCATAGAGGAGGTCGAGAAGCAGCAACTTCCCTTTCCTCCTCTTCCCGCTCTCAACAATGAAGGTTTACGGGTCCAGCCTCTTGTACAAGTGGGTGCTTGGCACAATTTCAAGAGAGGTGTGGGCCCAGATTACTTCGGACCGGTGGGTTTTAGCGGTTATTCGAGAAGGATACGCTTTAGAGTTTGCTCTCCCTTTGTCGGATGCTTTCCTAGAATATCCGTGCCATTCTCGCAGCAAGGCCAAAGCTGTCAGGGATACCCTCAACAGGCTTCTGGATCTTTGAGCCATTTGTTACATTCCCTTGGTGGAGCAGCGTCAAGGCCGTTACTCTATTTACTTTCTAGTACCCAAGAAGGAGGGCTCCTTCCGGCCAATTTTGGACCTCAAAGCAGTCAATCAAGCGCTCAAAGTGCCTTCGTTTCGTATGGAGACTTTGCGGTCTGTCATTCTTGCGGTGAGGTCTGGGGAGTTCCTCACTTCTCTCGATTTTACAGAAGCCTATTTCCACATTCCTATTCGTCCTGCTCATCAGAGGTTTCTTCGTTTTGCAGTGCTGGGTCACAAATTTCGGTTTCGGGCTCTTCCCTTCGGTCTCGCAACTGCTCCTTGCACGTTCACCAAGGTTATGGTAGTGGTGGCTGCGGCTCTTAGAATGGAAGGCATTTTAGTCCATCCTCACTTAGATGATTGGTTGATCCGGGCAAAGTCGTACAACGAGAGTGTTTGGGTGACAGCGCGGGTAGTAGAATTTTTACAGTCCCTAGGTTGGGTAATCAATGTGCAGAAGAGCCATCTTTGGCCTTCTCAGTCGTTGGAGTATCTGGGAGTCCTGTTCGACACAAAGCAAGGTCGGGTGTTTCTTCCGCCGGCCCGTGTTCTCAAGTTGCAGACTCAGATTCGTCATTTTTTGCAGTTTCAGTCGCTATCCGCAAGGGATTATCTGCAAGTTCTGGGGTCCATGGCGGCATCAATCGAGGTGGTTCTGTGGGCCAGAGCTCACATGAGATCTCTCCAGTGGTCTCTACTGTCGAGATGGTCGTCCCAGATGGATTCTCTTCATCAACAACTGCCACTTCCACTCCAGGTTAACACCAGTCTGCGATGGTGGCTTCGAGAGACCAATGTGACTAAAGGCATGCCTCTAAATCAGCCCAGATGGACTGTGCTGACGACAGATGCCAGTCTCCAAGGTTGGGGAGCTCAGTGTCAAGGGCAGTTTGCTCAGGGTCTCTGGTCTCATCAGGAGACATTATGCTCCATCAATCTGTTGGAAACCAGAGCGATTCGTCTGGCACTCCAAAGGTTTCTTCATCTTCTGAGAGGCCAGGCAGTACGAATGATGTCAGACAATGCCACAGCGGTAGCATATATCAATTGACAAGGAGGGACGAGGAGCCTACCATTGGAGCGAGAGGTGTCGCTGCTGCTACAATGGGTGGAGATCCATCTGGCGGCTCTTATCAGCGGCGCATGTAGCAGGGGTACTAAATGTTCAAGCAGATTTTCTCAGTCGTCACATACTTGATCCCGGAGAGTGGTCATTAAGCGAAGTGGCGTTTCGGCTCCTGGTCGATCATTTGGGGGTCTCCCAGGATGGATCTGTTTGCCTCCGCCAGCAATGCAAACCTTCCTCTGTTCTTCAGTCATTGCAAGGGCGTGGATGCTCTTCTTCAGTCCTGGCCAGCCGGTCTAATGTATGCCTTTCCTCCATTGCCTCTGATAGGGCGTCTTCTTCAGAAGGTTGAGACACACAGGGGACGTCTGATTTTGGTGGCGCCGAATTGGCCTCGAAGGCCGTGGTACGCAGAGCTTCGACGTCTTCTGGTGGATCTCCCTTTCAGGCTTCTGGTCACGCAAGATCTCTTGTCGCAGGGTCTGGTCATTCATCCCGATCCAGATCGATTGTCTTACGGCTTGACTCTTGAAAGGGCTAAACTGATTAAGAAAGTTTATTCGGCTCAGGTCACTGCAACTATGCTTCGCTCTTGTTGCCGTTCTACCTCTTTGAATTAGTCGCACTTGGAGGATATTTGAGGACTGGTGTAAGGAGTTTCGTCTATCTCCTTTTACTGCTTCGGTTCTGCAAATTTTGGATTTTTTGCAGTGAGGTTTTGACAAAGGTCTTGCTTTGGCTTCTCTTAAGGTGCAGATTGCGGCCTTGATTTTTTTCGTGGCCGTATCCAAGGGAAGTCTCTAGCTATTCATCTGGATGTGGTGCATTTTTTGAGGGGAGTTAATCTCCTTCATCCTCCCTTGCAATGTTCTTTTCCTCGTTGGGATCTCAATTTGGTGCTTACGGTTCTTACTAAGCCCCCTTTCGAGCCTTTGTCGTCCTGTACATTGAAGGATTTGACTCTGAAGGCAGTATTTTTGGTGGCCGTTGCTTCGGCTAGACAGGTTTCAGAGTTGCAGGCGTTGTTGTGTAGATCGCCGTTCTTGGAGTTTTGTTCAGATCGGGTAGTGTTGCGACCAGTCCCTTCTTTTCTCCCCAAGGTAGTAACTCGGTTTCATGTTTCTCAGCTGCTGGTCTTGCCTGTGTTAGGTTATTTTTCCGGCTCAGAGGAGCAGCGACTTTTGAAGTGTTTGGATGTTAAACAGGTGTTGAAGCGCTATATTAAGTCTACTACTACTACTATTTAGCATTTCTATAGCGCTACAAGGCGTACGCAGTGCTACTGATCACTTCCGGCGATCTGATCGTTTGTTCTGATTGGAGGTGCGCGCAGGGGATTCATGGCCTCTAAGCCCACTATTTACCTCTCACACGACCTTACCTATCAGCTTTCTACATAAATTCCTCTTTCACCTCAGCTTATGATCGACTGTTTTCTTAAATCATGTAATGACTTTCTCATTTCCATACTCTGTAAGCCACATTGAGCCTGCAAAAAGGTGGGAAAATGTGGGGTACAAATACAATAAATAATAATAATAAATGATTGCCTCAGCTTATCTTCTTTCTGGGAAACATGTTCCAGAGCATGTTAAGGCTCACTCTACAAGAGGTCAGGCAGCCTCTTGGGCAGAACGTTGTTTGGTAACTCCAGGAGACATTTGTAGGGCAGCATCTTTGCACTCTTTTTCTAAGCACTACCGTTTATGACGTCCTCAGTTGTCATTAGGTTGCTTTTGGAACGCATGTTTTGTCGGCGGGGCTGCTAGGGTCCCTCCCATAATTGCACTGCTTTGTTACTTCCCATCAATCACATTCTGGGCCGGTCCAGAGGGATACTAAGGAAGGGTAAATTAGGCCTTACCTGCTAATTTGCTTTCCTTTAGTCCCTCCGGACCAGCCCAGATCCCTGCCTTCAGATATCTGTGTTTTGAGTTTTCT
Organism: Microcaecilia unicolor; assembly: GCF_901765095.1. Classification (NCBI taxonomy): domain Eukaryota; kingdom Metazoa; phylum Chordata; class Amphibia; order Gymnophiona; family Siphonopidae; genus Microcaecilia; species Microcaecilia unicolor. Next base: position 311,831,268 of record NC_044036.1, read on the forward strand.
TTGTTTGCAGCTGTGTTGCTAGTTTGTTTTTTTTCTAGTCCAAAAATTAAATAAATAACTAACAAATGTTTTTTCTGTTTCCCTGAGATGTCCTGTTTTGGAGGACTATGATATGTTTAAAGGCACTCACCCTTTGTTGGTAATGTGCTGGTGGCTGCTCAGGTTTTTTGGGATGCACACTTTGTTTTTTCTTCTCTAGCTTTACTTCTGCTTTGGTACTTTATTACTGGATCTATCTGTAGCTGGCAAGAGCTCTTATTGACTCGCTAGAGTCACAGCTTTTTTTCTCAGGCTGAGCAGATTCCTTTGAACTTAATGTTGGGGATTCAGTCTTGCATTTTATTTCGGCTTTACATTTCTTTTCAGCAGGATTTGTTTTGGCTTCACATTTTATTGTGCATGAGGTCTGACTGGTACTACCCCCATATTTGCCGTGTTCAGCTGTAGCCTAAGGGTTCACATTTTTCATAAGGAGGAGATGTTAGAGCTCATTGATCAGATGATCTCTACTTTGAAGTTTGCTCCGGCGGCCACTCCCTCGGCGGAGGGACCCCAGATAGATCCCTTGGTTAACATAGTAACATAGTAGATGACGGCAGAAAAAGACCTGCACGGTCCATCCAGTCTGCCCAACAAGACAACTCATGTGTGCTACTTTTTGTGTATTCCCTACTTTGATTTGTACCTATGCTCTTCAGGGCACAGACCGTAGAAGTCTGCCCAGCACTATCCCCGCCTCCCAACCACCGGCTCTGGCACAGACCGTATAAGTCTGCCCAGCACTTTCCCCGCCTCCCACCACCGGCTCTGGCACAAGACCGTATGTCTGCCCAGCACTATCCCTGCCTCCCAACCTCCAGTCCCGCCTCCCACCACTGGCTCTGGCACAGACCGTATAAGGGGATTCGGAGAGCCTCCCGTTCCTTTCCCATGAATTCAGACATTAGAGACATGGTTTTTCAGGAATGGTCTGTGCCGGAGGCTGCTTGTAAGGTGTCTAGGGCTATGGCGCGGCTGTATCCCTTGCCTCCGGAAGATTTGGCCGTGCTGAAACCACCTACTGTGGATGCGGTGGTTACGGCGGTTACTAAGGCTACGACCATTCCGGTGGATGGCGGTACAGCCTTACGGGATCCTCAGGATAGGAAGCTAGAGTCCTTTTCTGAAGCGCAGCCTTGATTTGTCGGCTTTGGACTTGCAAGCCTCTGTGTGTGGGGGGCTTGGTAGCCAGAGCTTGTTTCCGTTGGGCGGAGAAGCTCTTGGATGGGCCTGCTTTAGATAGGACTGGTTTGGTTCAGGACCTGGCCAAATTGGAGATGGGGGTCTTCGTTTTTGGCAGACACCCTTTATGATTTGCTTTGGCTAAGAATATGGCTCTGGCGGTGACGGCTCGCAGGGCTGTTTGGCTTAGGGGCTGGGTGGCAGATGTGACCTCTAAAGCAAAGTTTTGTTCTCTACCTTTCAAAGGTTCTATGTTGTTTGGAGAGGGATAAACTGATGAGTGGTCTCGGGGATACCAAGGTCTCATGGTTGCCGGAGTTACGACCTAAGGCGGCTAGTCGAGGTGGTTCGACTAGAGGTCGGTTTAAGGATGCGAGGTGGTACAGGCCGGGCAGATTTGTGTCTCCTTCTAAAAGCTGGTTTTTCCAGCGGACGCAGCCCTTTCAAGGGGGTCGTCGAGGAGGTCCGGGACTCCTCCGGAGGTGCCGGAAATGATGGTAAATCCTCCTTATGAAGGTGTGCGGGTCCAGCCTCTGGTGAAGGTCGGGGCGCGACTTCGTCTGTTTTATCAGGGGTGGACCTAAATTACTTCAGATCAGTGGGTGCTGGAGGTCGTTCGCGACGGTTATGCGCTCGAGTTCGAGCAACCGCAGCCGGATCTGTTTCTTTCCTGTCCTTGTCACTCTCGAGTCAAGTTAAAGGCTATTCAAGAGACTCTGGGTCGCTTAATCCAGTTGGGAACTGTGGTACCCGTTCCTCAGCCCGAGTTGGGAATGGGTTGTTATTCCATTTACTTTGTGGTGCCGAAGGAGGACCAGTTTCGACCCATTTTAGATCTCAAGAGGGTCAATGGGGCGCTCAAGGTGCCATCCTTCCACATGGAGACTCTGCGCTCGGTCATAGTGGCTATTTGTCAGGGAGAATTTCTCACGCCACTGGATCTCACGGAAGCATATCTGCACGTGCCGATTCGAGAGGCCCATCAGTGTTTCCTTCGTTTTGCTGTTTTAGGGAGGCACTTTCAGTTCTGTGCTCTGCCTTTTGGTCTGGCAATGGCTCCACACACCTTCTCCAAGATAATGGTGGTGGTAGCAGTGGCTTTGCGTAGGCAGGGAATTCTGGTGCATCCGTATCTGGACGACTGGTTGATCCGGGCGAAGTCTCGGGCTCACAGTGTGGCGGCAACGGCTCAGGTGGTCGCGTTTCTGGAATCGCTCGGATGGATAGTGAATATAGTCAAAAGTCAGTTGATCCCATCGCATAGTCTGGAGTACTTGGGAGTGCGGTTCGACATGGCAGTGGGTCTTTTTCTGCCGGATTCTCGGATCGCCTCTCTTCAGCAGCAGGTCCGGCTGTTATTGTCCGTTTAGAGTCCGATGGTTCGAATGAACCTTCGGGTTCTGGGCCTCATGGCAGCGACAATAGAGGTAGTACCATGGGCCAGGGCGCATATGCGTCAGCTTCAGGCGGCTCTGTTGTCCAGGTGGTCTCCTCAGGTACACAGTTTGGAGTTGCGGTTGCCATTGAGGGGGGCTCCTCGGCGCAGTCTCCAGTGGTGGCTGTGCTCGGCTCATCTGAAAAAGGGCACGCCGTTGGAACCTCCTCAGTGGGTGATTCTGGTAATGGATGCCAGTCTGCTGGGCTGGGGAGCTCAGTGTCTCGGTTGGTCCGCGCAGGGGCGGTGGTCGACGGAGGAAGCTCAGTGGTCTATCAACCGGTTGGAGACGAGGGTAATTCGGCTAGCTCTGTTGGCGTTTCGCTCAAGTGTGGTCGGAAAGGCGGTAAGAGTCATGTGCGACAACGTGACAGCGGGTAGCATATGTCAACTGGCAGGTCGGTACAAAGAGTCCGCGGTTGGCAATCGAGACAGCTCTGCTCATGAGTTGGGCGGAAAGGCATCTAGTGCAGATTTTGGCGGCGTACGTGGCCGGGGTGGACAACGTGAATGCGGATTTTCTAAGCAGACATGTTGGACCCCGGAGAATGGTCTCTGCACCGGTCGGTGTTCGACCAGATAGTTCTAAAGTGGGGAATACCAGTAGTGGATCTCATGGCATCAGCACAGAATGCTCAGGTTCCTCGGTATTTCAGTCGGCATCGGGATCAGCGAGCGGAAGGGATCAATGTGTTGGTCCTTCCGTGGCCTCAGCGGGTATTGCTGTATGTGTTTGCCCCGTGGCCCTTGATAGGTCGAGTCTTACAGAGTGTAGAAGGTCATGTGGGTCCGGTGTTTGGTGGCTCCGAATTGGCCGTGTCTGCCGTGGTTCGGGGATCTGATGCGCTTGTTAGAAGGCGAGCCTCTGGGGGGGGGGGGGGGGGGGCTCGGTGCTGTTGTGTCAGGGTCCAATTGTCATGCCGGATCTGGATCGGTTCTCTCTTACGGTGCGGCCCTTGAGAAGGAAAGGGTTTTCCCCTTAGGTGATTCAGACGATGCTGCAGTCTCGCAAACGTTTGACATCTTTGGCCTATATGCGTGTGTGGCGCATATTTGAAGATTGGTGTGGGGACCGGGCGTGTGTCCCTTTTACAGCTTCTGTGTGGTGCATTTTAGATTTCTTGCAGGATGGTTTTGAGAAGGGCCTTTCATTGTCATCTTGGAAGGTGCAGCTGGCTGCTTTGGCGTGTTTTCGGGTTAAGGTGCAGGGCGGGTTGGTTGCGTCTTCCCTGGATGTGGTCCGTTTTTTTGAAGGGGGTGAAGTTGCTTCGTCCTCCTCAGCGGCCGGTAGTTCCACAGTGGGATCTTAATATCGTTCTTGACTCTTTGGCGGGTTCTCCTTTTGAGCCCTTGGAGTCTTGTTCGATAAAAGACCTTACTATGAAGGTGGCCTTTTTGGTAGCCATATCGTCGGCTCGCTGGATTTCGGAACTTCAGGCTCTTTCATGTAGGCCTCCGTTTCTGTGGTTTTCTAAGGAAAAGGTTTTGCTGCATCCAGTGCCTTCGTTTTTGCCTAAGATGGTATCCTCCTTTCATGTCAATCAGGTGATTTAGTTGCTGGTCTTGGGGGACCGGACGGGGGATGCTTCTCAGCGTTGTTTTGCGACATTGGATGTGCGCAGAGTGTTGAAGGTTTACTTGCGCAGGTCGGAGGAATTCAGGTCTTCGGACAGGTTATTTGTCCTTCATGGGGGCCCCAAGAAGGGAGCGGCTGCTTCTAAGGCATCTATAGCTCGGTGGTTGAAGGATGCCATCTCTTCGGCTTACATATTGCATGGCCGTAGGGTGCCGCTGGGGCTCAAGGCACATTCCACTAGGGGGGGTGGCGGCTTTTTGTGCAGAGAGTAGTTTTGTTCCACGGTGGACATTTGTAGAGCGGCGGTGTGGTCCTCCCTGCATTCTTTTGTCAAACATTACAGAGTGGATGTACAGGCAAGGGAGGATGCCAGTTTTGGAGCTGCAGTCCTGTCCTCTGGGCTTTGCAGGTCCCACCCTTAGATGTGTTTACTGCTTTGGTATGTCCCAAGCGTCTTGAACAGTCTGGAGGATTGCTGAGGAAGGTGAAATTAGGCCTTACATGCTAAATTTCTTTCCTCTAGATCCTCTAGACAGTTCAAGAGCCCACCCAATGTATCGGACAGTTCAGTATGATAATTTCTTTAGACTTCAGTTGCTGATATTTCTAGTAGCTCCTGTGATTTGGGTCCTGGAGTTTTACTAAGGGCAGTTTGTGGTACCGTTTGTGCCCATCTGCAGTTGAATTCCCCCGTCTTAAGGGGAGGAGATCTGAGTGTGGATTCAGTGGTTTTGTTTAGGTGGAGGTGTTTTGGTCCTCTGCTTTGTTACTGTTTTACAGGTTAGTAGAAGGTCTGCACAGGCTACTTGTATAAGAAGTTTTAGTGTTCTCAGTCTCCCTCTGCTGGTAGGAGTGCATAACCCAAGCATCTTGAACGGTCTGGAGGATCTAGAGGAAAGAACATTAGCAGGTAAGGCCTAATTTCACCTTTTTTGTGTGCTGCACTACATGCAGTCTTGCTTCTTGCATTTTACAGTTCAATTTTTGTCTGCATTTTGTTTCCAATATGGTCATTTTTTTTTTTCTGTATCTGCAGAGACTGTCCCTGTGAGCACGTGTTCCTGTAAAGGGATTTTGTAGCAGTCCGATGTATTCTCATTTTCCAATAAGAGATGTGTCTATGTTCTGGCGACCAGTGTAATATCTGCAGTTCTCTTTTTCATAGACTGTGTGGGTAGTTTAGGGGGCAGTCCCTAGATGATCACCCTACCCCTTAAGGAAATTCCTACATAAAAGTACTGGCACATTTATTATCACACTGTTTGTGACAGCTCTTCAAAGTGTGCTGAATGTGGTCCGTTTTATCTCTTAACGGACACTAAGATGTCAGAACATGTTATTTGCCATCTTTGATATCAGTTAATTAGTTGCCAGAATAATAATGGAGCAGATTGTGGATGATTTTAAGTCTCAAACTAGCATTGCCCCTTGAATTACCTTTGATTGTATATCAGCCTATGAGGTCCTACAGTCTGTCAGGCTTTACTAGAGGTTCCATCATTAAAAGCAGCTGTAATACAATCCCTCATAGTCGGGCCTTTTTAGACTTAAATTATGGAACTTTTTGCCAACCGATTTTAGAAATTGGAAGGATATGTTTGATTTTAGGAAAAGTGTAAAAAAAAAACCCACTTATTTAAACAAATATATATTTAGTATATATGGCTAATTATATGGAGTGGAGGAGTAGCCTAGTGGTTAGTGCAGTGGACTTTTATCCTGGGGAACTGAGTTCGATTCCCACTGCAGCTCCTTGTGACTCTGGGCAAGTCACTTAACCCTCCATTGCCCTTGGTACAAAATTAAGTACCTGAATATAAGTAAACCGCTTTGAATGTAGTTGCAAAAACCTCAGAAAGGCGGTATATCAAGTCCTAATTCCCTTTCCCCTTTCCCTTTCTAAAGGGTTGACTTTTGTATGTTTATTTTGTCTTGTTTGGTTGTTTTTTTTATTTGCCAAGGACATTGCATTATCAGACTAGAAATGTATTTAAAATAATTTGTATTGTACCATATTGGAAAGATGAGCGACAATTTCTCTTGCTTAATCCACTCCCAACCCCCACTCCCTTTTTCTATCTGTCCGCAAGTTTTGCAGTAATTCTAAATAGCCACCAGTAAGGTTGTTGCCCAAATATGTGGCTGCCTAATATCCTGCATAATTTTCCAGACCCTGTTTAGGATTTTCTGTATTACTTGCTTTGCTATTCGTTCTAGTAACCTGAAAGAAAGTTTGCCTGTTTGCGGATGATACTAAGATCTGTAACAGAGTGGACACCCAGAGGGAGTGGAAAACATGAAAAAGGATCTGAGGAAGCTAGAAGAATGGTCTAAGGTTTGGCAATTAAAATTCAATGCAAAGAAATGCAAAGTGATGCACTTAGGGAATAGAAATCCTCGGGAGACGTATGTGTTAGGCTGGGAGAGTCTGATAGGAACGGACGGGGAGAGGGATCTAGAGGTGATAGTATCTAAGGATCTGAAGGCGACGAAACAGTGTGACAAGGCGGTGGCCGTAGCTAGAAGGTTGTTAGGCTGTATAGAGAGAGGTGTGACCAGCAGAAGAAAGGGGGTGTTGATGCCCCTGTATAAGTCGTTGGTGAGGCCCCACGTAGAGTATTGTGTTCAGTTTTGGAGGCCGTACCTTGCGAAGGACGTAAAAAGAATTGAAGTGGTGCAAAGAAAAGCTACGAGAATGGTAAGGGATTTGCATTACAAGACGTATGAGGAGAGACTTGATGACCTGAACATGTATACTCTGGAAGAAAGGAGAAACAGGGGTGATATGATACAGACGTTCAAATATTTGAAAAGTATTAATCTGCAAACGAACCTTTTCCGGAGATGCGAAGGAGGTAGAACGAGAGGACATGAAATGAGATTGAAGGGGGCAGACTGAAGAAAAATGTCAGGAAGTATTTTTTCACGGAGAGAGTAGTGGATGCTTGGAATGCCCTCCCGCGGGAGATGGTGGAAATGAAAATGGTAACGGAATTCAAACATGCGTGGGATAAGCATAAAGGAATCCTATGCAGAAGGAATGGATCCTCAGCAGCTTAGCCGAGATTGGGTGGCAGAGCCGGTAGTGGGAGGCGGGTATGGTGGTTGGGAGGCGGGGATAGTGCTGGGCAGACTTCTATGGTCTGAGCCCTGAAAATGACAGATAGAAATCAAGGTAAGGTATACACAAAAAGTAGCACATATGAGTTTATCTTGTAGGGCAGACAGGATGGACCATGCAGGTCTTTTTCTGCCGTCATCTACTATGTTACTATGTTACTATTCAAGTAAGGCAGATCATGACCTCTTGTTCTAGAACTTTGAGATCCTGTCTTTCCTCCTTTCTTGCTTATACATGTTTAGAGGTTCAAAGTGGCCCGTTTTTGGAGGTGAGCTCTGCCTCCCAGTGCTGTCTTTATTTGAAGGCTCTGTCCTGGTTTCTAGAAAGACATGGAGGGCACCCACTTCCCAGTGAAGCCAGTCCTCATGTTGTCTTAAGCAGTCTTTGACCAAGTTGGTCAGGAACATTGCAGAAACATTCCATTAAATGCCAGATATGTCAAGGTCCAAGTAGTCTGCACTTTGGCTACTAAGTAGGTTCACTGTTAGGATTGGATGGTTTCAGAGTAGTGAATCCCTCAGCATTTGGTTGGGGGAAGGGATAATGTGGACCAGTGAGTAGGGGGTTGGTAGGGGGCTTGTTCAGTATGTTTTGGAGTAGTTTGGGTAGGGATTTGTGGCTGGGGATATAGGATGTATGTTGGCAAGAGGGTGAATTGAGACCTGTCAGGGGAGGATGTAGCTTATAAGGCATCATTTCTTCACCAGCTGCATGACTTATCTTCCCCTGCCCCCAGCATTCTCTCGAAGACAGGGAAAGTATGTGGTTTGGAGAAGGTAGTTTTCAAGTTACTTCTGGTGTCATCCTTCACTAGATGCCCCAGTTATTTTTCCGTCTCCCTGACTCTGTTGCTCTGAGGCAAAGTATTGAAAGAATAGAGGAGACTCTGCAATGGAGTTCTAGTCCGTATTCTACTGTGTCACAATGTTTCTTAGGTTGGGTCTCTAAAAATACTGTTTCTAGTTTTTAAATTTGAGCACTTCTTTAGAATAAAAATGCTAGTCTAGAGTAAAAGAGATCAAGTTTCTTCTTGAATCATTTGTCAGTCATACAGGGAAATGCACCATCTGATTCCTCCTGACAAAAACCTTACCCTAGCCCACAGTGTGCTGTTAAACCTGAGCATTATAAAACCACAAGAGGTTCCTAATCAGGATCTTGTAAGTCAGTTTTTTTTTTTAATAATCCTGTTCCTTATTAGCAAATGTAAAATTGACAAGTCAAATTTACTGCTATATATAGTGAACATATTTTATATATTTTGAAATATGTATGGGTAATCCACATGCCTTCCACCCTGTGTATGTAAATGTGAAGAGAAAATCAGTATTGCTGACAGTCAGCAATTCTAAATGATAAACTGTAGAAATTTGCTATGGTTTGGAGGCATGTAATAGCCTATGCCTTAATGAGAAATCTTGCTTATCGTTTTTTTTTTCCACTGTAAGAAATCTGTGGAGACACAGTTCATACCCAAATATCTCATAAATCTGCATGGGCTCTTTTCAGTATCCTGGCTGGTAGCCAGGTCCATTATAGTGATACCTTGTATTCACCAGGCTTTTCCACACTGAGTGGTACATTAGGATAATAAGTTCATTGGTAAATAAAAGAAGCATGGAGTTTGACCTAGCAATGTCACTTCCATGGTAACAGAGTTGGACCATTTTTTTTTCTCTTCTGAAAGGGCCGTGGGGATTACAGGGAAGGTAGAACTGCGTACTAATTCACTGGCTCTTTGTTCTTATCTGGCTTACTTTGCTTTTCAAATGTAGAATGGAATGAATTTTTACCTAGAATCTTTTCTTCAGTGGGGTTGGGATTTTTTTTCTCTCATTTTCTGTTATCCGTTCCAATAGAAATTGAAGAAATTTTATCTGCTTAACATGAAAATATATTGTTTGCTTTTGAGAACTTAAAATTTATAGAACAACTTCCAATTGTTTTTATGAATTCAGAACAAAACTGTTTTATCAATACATTTTTGTGCCTGTAAAGAACAGAGGAGGGTTGTTTTTTGTTTTTTTTAAACCCTTGTTCTATCCATTGCATAGGATTTGTGGGGGAGGAGAGGTTAAGAAAACAGTAGATATATATCTGTGTAGATAATTATATACATATTTTTTTTCTGCCTTTTTGAAGGAATTCACTCAAGGTGGTGTACAGTAAGAATAGATCAAATATGAGCAATAGGCAATTACAGCAGTAACAATATTCAAATAACAATTTAAAGTATGGCATGGTATACTACTTACAATGTCAACACAATGCGTGAGGTCAGAGAGATGGTTAAATACTATCTCAGGGTAGGAGTGGATAAACATGTCCTGCTGCAGATAGAGATAAATAGATATAGATAGATGTTTATATATCTATATGGAGAGAGAGAGAGAGATCTGTCTTGGTTGCCTTCAGAAAACAAATCAAAACAGAGCAACAGTCATCTATGGATTTCCCAACTTGTGTGGCTTTAGAGGGGAAGACAGGCTAGGAGGTGTAAAGGTATGCGCTAGTGGTTAGGGGAATGTATTTTTTTTTGTTAAGCCCATACATTTGTGTTACAGAAATGTATTTGATTTCATTCAGAAAAGGCACCGAGCTATATAGTACCTGTACACCAATAGTACTGATAAATACAGATTCCTTAGCGTCCCTCCGGACCGGTCCAGGATTGGACTGATGGTTTGTGCAAGCCTTCCAGCAGGTGGAGACTGAGAAAATTCTGACTCTAGAGAGCCAATAAGAGCCCTGGCCATGAGACCCTAGCCTCAGTAATTTCTCAGTCTCCAGCAGGTAGGAGGTGAGCCCATTAGTCTGTCTGTCTCCATTTAAAAAAAAACAAAATTTAGTTTAATCCTTCTGTGCCTGGGGAATCAAGTGGGGGCTAGGTTAAAGGATTTTTCATCTCCAGCCTCCATGGTGTAAACTTGGGTGTCCCGGGTCCCTCTCCCCTTCCTCCCCATCTTCCTTTGCTGTTCTGGGAAGGGGCTACCCCTTTGGTCAAAGGGGTCCTTGCCTTTGGGAGAGGCAGCCATTTCATCTTTAAAAAAAAAAAATCCAACAAGAGAAGGCTTTTGTCTCCCCTCAGCACTAATGAGCAGACAGCTCCGTTGTGCTCCTTTTGCTTTTTCTGTGCTGTTCCCTCTCAGCTGTTCTTTAAAATAAAATAAAGAGCCCCGAGGCCAGAACGAGCAGTTTGGCTTTGTACTACCTTCGCTCCTCCACATGTTTCTCACGTTTTCTCAGCGGCTTTTCTTGTACTATTAAAAAAAAAAAAAAGGCACGAAGCATTTTTTGTTGTGGGGAAACGGAGCGCACTATGGCGGAGAAATTGAAGCGTTGCGCTGTTTGTCAGCGCCGAGGAGTAGGCGTCCTCGGCTCTTGTAAATACTGTACGGTGCTCGAATTTACAGCTGTGCCTTCTCCGGTCTCGTCTTCGACCGCGCCTCCACCTGCGTAGTCTCGTTCGCTCCCCCCTGCCTCAGTGGTCTCACGTTCATCTGGGGAACAGCCTGCTTCCAATTTGACGGGGAAGGCCACCATCTTGCCCCAGCTGCAGTTCCTGCAGTGCATGATCTTTCTCCTGATGTGCAGTCTTCAGCAGTGCAGGGAGCAAAGGAGGCAGTTTCCCTGGTGCAGTCTGAGTTTTGTCCTCCAGATGTATACCAGGCTTTCTTATTGAAGAAGTCGGGTTTTGGAGCAGCAGGGGCAGGTGAGTCCTCCTCTAACTTTTTTCCTCCTCCTAAAAGACCTAGATGCTGGGATCCACAAGGGGATTTACTGTCTGATCAGGATATCCCTTTCCTGGAAGAGGGGGAAGGTTTAACAGATGAGATTTGGGAGGGCCAAGGTGCTGCAGACCCTGCTGCAGATCCCTTATCTCTGGGAGAGGATTCATCTGTGGCTTGGGTCTTTCATAAGGAGAATTGCAGGAACTCATATCCTTGGTCTCCTCCACTCTACATTTTGAGGAAGAACCACGCCCGACTCCTGAGGTTCGCAAAGTGGACCTGTTGGTCAAAGGCACCAGGTCTTCAGGAAGAACTTTTCCAATGCATCAAGACATTTGGGACATCATTAAGGCACAGTGGGAGATTCCCGACTCCTCTTTTTGTCCAGCCAGGTCAATGACCCGCCTGTACCCAGTGCCGGAGGTGGTCAGGACCCTTCTTAAGGTCCCAGTGGTCTCAGCGGTGGTCTCAGCGGTGACCAAACGTAATACAGTTCTAGTAGATGGTGGAACAGCCCTCTGGAATGTCCAGGATAGGAAGTTGTATTCTCTTCTCAAGAATAGTTTTGAGGTTTCCTCTTTGGCAGTGCAAGTGGCTATTTGTGGTTCCCTCTTGGCCAGAGATTGCTTCCGCTGGGCGGAGAGGGTTCTGGATAGGTCCTCGGATGATCTGTCTGTCATAGATATGGAGGTAGCCAAGATTGAGACGGGATCTGCCTTCTTGGCGGATGCCTTGTATGATCTCTTGAGAGAATGTTCCAAGACTTCGGCGCTGGGGTCATGGCTCGATGCTCCTTTTGGTTGCGAGGTCTGTCGGCGGATGCAGCTTCCGAATTCAAGTTGAGTAAGTTTCCCTTCACAGGTTCTCTGTTCTTTTTAGAGGTGTTAAATAAATTGGTGCGTTCTTTCAGGGATACGAAGATTCCTTGCCTACTGGAGGATAGGCCTCGCCAGTCTAGTCGGGGTGCTTTGTTTGGTCGGGCTAGGGATTTCCATAGGTTTCACACTGCCCGGGGAGCTCAGGCTCAGAGGTCAAGATTTTTCAACAGATCTCAGTCCTTTCGAGGATTCCGTAGAGGAGGTCGAGATTCAGGCGCCCTATTTTGGTCCCCCACCCGTTCTTCCCAATGAAGGTGCGCGGGCCTGTCTTCTGATTCCTGTAGTGGCTCGGCTGTCACAGTTCTTTCAGAGGTGGGCCCAGATTACCTCTGACCAGTGGGTCTTGGAAGTTCTTCGAGACAGCTATGCCTTAGAATTCGCCAAGCCTATTTCAGACGCCTTTCTAGAGTCTCCCTGTCACTCTCATCTCAAAGCGGCCGCAGTACGGGACACTCTACAGGGGCTCTTGGATCTTCATGCCATTTGCCCGGGTCCTCCTTCAGAATTCAGACAGGGTTGTTATTCCATTTACTTTGTGGTTCCCAAGAAGGAAGGCTCATTTCGTCCTATTTTGGATCTCAAGGCGGTCACTCGGGCTCTCAGTCACAAGTTTTCGGATGGAGACCCTTTGGTCGGTGATAGTGGCCATTCGTACCGGAGAGTTTTTGACGGCTTTAGATCTAACAGAAGCTTATTTGCATATTCCTATCTGAACTGTTCACCAAAGGTTCCTGAGGTTTGCGATTCTGTGTCACCACTTTGTTTCTGGCTCTGCCGTTTGTTCTAGCTACAGTTCCGCACACGTTCACCAAAGTCATGGTAGTGGTGGCAGCGGCTCTCAGGAAAGAGGGGATCCTAGTCCACCCATACTTGAACGACTGGCCTATCAGAGCAAAATCTTATCAGGAGAGTTTGCAGGTCATGGACCGGGTAGTGAATTTCTTGCAGTCTCTAGGTTGGGTGGTGAATTCAGCCAAGAGCCGTCTGGTTCCTTCATAAGCCCTGGAGTATTTGGGGGTTGCCTTCAACACGTCACGGGGTCATGTTTTTCTTCCTCATGGCAGAGTCATCAAACTGCGATCTCAGATTCTAGGGTTGCTTCACAGTCGCATCCTCTGTACTCGAGATTATCTCCAGGTCCTGGGGTCAATGGCAGCTACTATAGAGGTAGTCTTCTGGGCCAGGGCACACATGAGACTTCTCCAATTTTCTCTTCTGTCCAGATGGTCCTCTCAGATGGACTCCCTTCAGATGAGGGTGCCTTTGCGTTCTGTGGAACGCAACAGCTTCTTCTGGTAGCTGCGGGCGGAGAACCTTACCAGAGGAATTCCGTTGGAGTCTCCCCAGTGGATAACGTTAATGACCGACGCCAGTCTCAGGGGCTAGGGGGCCCATTGCTTGGGAGGTTTGCGCAGGTTCTCTGGTCCCCTCTGGAAGCATCCCAGTCCATCGATTTCTTGGAGACCAGGGCGATTCGTCTAGCTCTGGAGGAGTTTCGGTCCCTGGTGGCAGGCAAGGCGCTGAAAGTTCTCTCGGACAATGCCATGGCTGTGGCCTATATCAACCACCAGGAGGGAACGAAAAGTCTGCTCTCTGCGTCAGGAGATGACGAGTCTCATGGGCGGAGCTTCACCTGTCAGCCATTTCTTCTGTTCATGTGGCGGGGGTTGAAAACATTCAGGCGGACTTTCTCAGTCGTCATACCCTCGATCCAGGGGAATGGTCTCTCAGTCCTCGGGCGTTTCAGTTGATAGTAGCTCGGTGGGCATTCCAGTGCTAGACCTTTTTGCCTCCAGTCACAACGCAAAGGTTCTCCGCTTCTTCAGTCGCCGAAGAGACTCGAGCAGAAGGGATAGACGCGGTCTTACAGCAGTGGCCTGCTGGACTCCTGTACGTATTTCCTCCGTGGCCGCTTTTGGGTCGTCTCTTACAAAGGATCGAAGCGCACGGAGGTCCGGTAGTTCTAGTGGCTCCAGATTGGCCTCGACATCAGTGGTACGCGGACTCCAGCGTCTTCGGTCCATATCTCCTTTTCGGCTCCCTGTTCACAAGAACCTTCTGTTACAAGGACCGATTCCTCATCCAGACTCAGCTCGATTTTGTCTTACGGCCTGGCTCTTGAATGAGCTCGCTTAACTAGGAGAGGTTATTCTGCTTCAGTGATTTCTACCATTCTTCGGTCGCGCCGTCGGTCTATGTCTCTGAATTATATTTGCACCTGGTGGATTTTTGAGACTTGGTGTTCAGAGGGTGGTATTTCTCCCTTCAGAGCTTCAGTGGTAGAGATGTTGGATTTCCTGCAACAGGGTTTTGATAAAGGATTGTCTCTCTCTTCTCTTAAAGTGCAGGTTGTGGCGCTTTCCTGTTTCCGCGGTAGAATTCGGGGTAAGTCGTTGGCTAGTCTTCCTGATGTCTCCCGTTTTTTGAAAGGAGTTAGTCTCCTTTGCCCTCCAGCCAGGGCGGTCTTTCCATCTTGGGATCTAAACCTTGTGCTTTCCGCTCTGACGGGTCCTCCTTTTGAACCGCTATCTTCTTGTTCCCTTAAGGATTTGACCCTTAAGACAGTGTTTAGTGGCCATTGCTTCAGCTAGAAGGGTCTCAGAGCCGCAAGCTTTTCTTGCAGGTCTCCGTTTTTGCAGTTATCCAAAGAGCGAGTGTTTCTGCGTCCAGTTTCTTCTTTCCTGCCTAAGGTAGTCTCTCGGTTTCATCTTTCCCAATCTGTCTTCCTTCCTATCCTGGGGTCTTCCTCGGGTATGGAGGCTCAGAGGAAGTTGCATACATTGGATGTTAAGAGAGTTCTTAAGCGCTATCTGAGGGTCACTGAGGATTTTTGACGCTTGGACCGTCTCTTTGTTATCCTTTCCGGGTTGTGTAAGGGTTTGGCCGCTTCTAAGCCTACTTTATCTCGGTGGCTTAAGGAGATCATAGCTTCTGCTTAGATTCTGGCCGGTAGAGCAGTCCCGGAGGGAGTTAAAGCTTACTCTACAAGTGGACAAGCAGCTTCGTGGGCGGAACAGTTCTTGGTGCCACCCGCAGACATTTGTAAGGCGGTAATGTGGTCCTCTCTCCATTCTTTTTCTAGGCACTAGAGGTTGGATGTACATTGTCATCAGGAGGTGGTCTTTGCAACTTGAGTACTCACAGCAGGTTTGCTGGGGTCCCTCCCTTGGGTATACTGCTTTTTTACATCCCATCAGTCCAATTCTGGGCCGGTCCGGAGGGATGCTAAGGAAGGAGAAATTAGACTTTACCTGCTAATTTGCTTTCCTTTAGTCCCTCCAGATCTGCCTAGGACCCTCCCGTGTTTTCTGTCAAGAGTAAGAACTTGTACATAGTTTGAGTCCAGTTCTTTCAGTCTTTGCGACAAAGGTGCTCTGGAAGTTTACTGTTCTATTAAAAAAAAAATGAATTGATAAATTAAAGTTATGTTTGAGACATACCTCTTTGTTTGGAGTTGGTGGTGAGCATTGTTCACGGCGTGGCCGTGATTTAAGCACATTTTGTGAGTGCTTTGTGGCTGCTCTGATTCCACATGTCACAGAAGATTGGTCTTTCCTTTCTTTCCTGCTTTGTTAGTCAAATACTGAGGCTAGGGTCACATGGCCAGGGCTCTTATCGGCTCTCTAGAGTCAGAATTTGGGCCGGTCCAGAGGGACTAAAGGAAAGCAAATCAGCAGGTAGGGTCTAATTTCTCCTTGTGTGGGGTTTTTTTTTTCTTTTTAACCTTCTAAGAACCTTAGGGGAGGGTGGACACCAAAATGTACAATTTATAAGCATCTAAAAGTAGAAGACTTATTTGGAAAGCTGAAGCTCCAGTGAGTTCTTTTTGGTAATACCAGTTTAATGAAAGTTTGCACAAGTGTGATCCTCAAAGAATTTGGACAATATTTGTTTGCTTTGCTAGCAAAAGTCATGCTTTTGTACACATTCAACAAAATTCTCTTGTACAACTAAATGCTTCCTTTTAGCTCATATATTGGGTAATTATCAGCAAACTAGTGATCATGATAGAAAGGTAGATGTTTTTCGCGTTAGTACAGTAAAGAAGTTCTTATTTTGGAGATACTTGGTAATATTTACTAGAAATTATGTAGCAGGTTGATTTATGTAGCTTAAAAGTCGTATTGAATGTTTAGCATGTTTTTGTTACAGGAAAAATTCATGAAGGTACTAGTGTTATCTGCAGATCCTTTAAGAAAAACATAATCTTGTAGAGTCTAATTTTACTCCCTTCACTTATTTTATTCCTTTTTCTGCAGGCTGGGGAGACATGCCTACTGTTCACACAAAGACTGAAACCTCTTGGGGAGAGCCCCCCTCCCCCTCTGCTGCAATTGATAATGGCACTTCAGCTTGGGGTAAACCACCTAATAGTGGTTCAGGGTGGGGAGATAGCTCTGCTGAGTCAGCAGGGACATATGGAAGGGCAAGTGCTCCAGCAGCAGCCCCAGCACTGTGCAAACCAGGTGAGCACATCAAACTACTGTTGGTCCCTTTGACCTTTTTTTTTGTTTGTTTGGTAGGATGCATTGGTTATTTTTAGTATGATTTAAACAAGTTCAAAAGAAAAACCAATAAAACATACATTGTCGTCATTTTGTTTCCTTTATATATGTTCTTGTTTTTGTTGTTTTTGCCTAATATCCTTTTGGGCTGTTTTGTAAATTGTCTAGAATATAAGGTAGTGTATATAAAACTTTTTAAATAAATAAATCTCTTACCCAATGTTTAAGTGCATACCTCAAGAAGTTCCCTGCTCACAATTTAGTACTTGAACCAAGTGTTTGGAATGCTTTGCCTGTATTTGTCTAGAAGAAGGTATGCAGACTTTTAGGAAGCCAGTAAAAGTTTTACTATTTAAAAAGATCTTTAATGTAGAATAATTTATGATTATTTACATATGTGAACCAGATATTGTCTTTTTTTTTTTTTTTTTAAATTATAAACTGCCGAGAGCTTTGCAATTGACAGCATAGGGGTGAGTTTAAATAAATATAGCGGAAACCGAACCCCTTTTGAAATGTTTGACCTCGAGGCCCCGAAGCCACCATGACCATCCCAATCCATGGCCTCCTGTAGGAACTGCAGTTTCATATGTGTCAATCCCCACTAACCATTCAGTCTGCATCTAAAAAAGATATCCTTAAAGTTCTACCAGCACTGAGTTTTAGTAGAGTCCAACTTTCATATTTGTGGTATCAAATGCCTTATGGTAAGTTGCAAGATCCGAGACAACATGGTTTTACCAGAGGGAAATCGTGCCAAATGAATCTCATTGAATTCTTTGATTGGGTAACTGGAGAATTGAATCATCGACGTGCTATAGACGTAATCTACTTAGATTTTAGCAAAGCTTTTGACACGGTTCCCCACAGGAGGTTCTTAAATAAACTAGATGGGCTGAAGATAGGTCCCGAAGTGACGAACTGGATTAGAAACTGGTTGATGGACAGACGACAGAGGGTGGTGGTAAATGGAGTTCGCTCGGAGGAGGGAAAGGTGAGTAGTGGAGTGCCTCAGGGATCGGTGCTGGGGCCGATTCTGTTCAATATATTTGTGAGTGACATTGCCGAAGGGTTAGAAGGTAAAGTTTGCCTATTTGCGGATGATACTAAGATTTGCAACAGAGTGGACACCCGGGAGGGAGTGGAAAGCATGAAAAGGGATCTGAGGAAGCTAAAAGAATGGTCTAAGGTTTGGCAATTAAAATTCAATGCGAAGAAATGCAAAGTGATGCATTTAGGGAGTAGAAACCCACGAGAGCCTTATGTGTTAGGCGGGGAGAGTCTGATAGGTACTGAGGGGGAGAGGGATCTTGGGGTGATAGTATCCGAGGATCTGAAGGCGACGAAACAGTGTGACAAGGCGGTGGCCGTAGCGAGAAGGTTGCTAGGCTGTATAGAGAGAGGTGTGATCAGCAGAAGAAAGGAAGTGTTGATGCCCCTGTACAAGTCGTTGGTGAGGCTCCACCTGGAGTATTGTGTTCAGCTTTGGAGGCCATACCTCGCGAAGGGTGTTAAAAAAATGGAAGAGGTGCAAAGAAAAGCTACGAGAATGGTATGGGATTTGCGTTCCAAGACGTATGAGCAGAGACTTGCTGACTTGAACATGTATACCCTGGAGGAAAGGAGGAACAGGGGTGATAAGATACAGACGTTCAAATACTTGAAAGGTATTAATCCGCAAAAAATCTTTTCCGGAGATGGGAAGGCGGTAGAACAAGAGGACATGAAATGAGATTGAAGGGGGGCAGACTCAAAAAAGATGTCAGGAAGTATTTTTTCACGGAGAGGGTGGTGGATGCTTGGAATGCCCTCCCACGGGAGGTGGTGGAGATGAAAACGTTAACGGAATTCAAACATGCGTGGGATGTGCATAAAGGAATCCTGTGCAGTAGGAATGGATCCTCAGAAGCTTAGCCAAAATTGGGTGGCGGAGCAGGTGGGGGAGGAGAGGTTGGTAGTTGGGAGGCGAGGATAGTGGAGGGCAGACTTATACGGTCTGTGCCAGAGCCGGAGATGGGAGGCGGGACTGGTGGTTGGGAGGCGGGAAATACTGCTGGGCAGACTTGTACGGTCTGTGCCCTGAAAAAGGCAGGTACAAATCAAGGTAAGGTGTACACATATGAGTTTATCTTCTTGGGCAGACTGGATGGACCGTGCAGGTCTTTTTCTGCCGGCATCTACTATGTATGTTACTATGTTACTTGCCTGCACAGGAAAGAATCTGGTCTTCTCATACCTTGAGAACTGGCTCCTGGCAGCTTGTTTGACAGATCTAGCGGTGTTCTGCAGAGATGAAATAATGCACCTCCACCAGAACTTGTTTTATCACCAACTTTGAAAAATGAACACTGAAACCTACTGACAGACATGTAGACATGGATCAAGTGAAAGCTTTTCTGTGGCAAGATAGATTGCAAAGGCTGGCTCTCCAAGTCTGCAATATTTAATGTTTTGTCACTTACAGCCAGAGCCTACTTGGCAGTTGTTAAGCTATATAGTCATTGAAGTTCATGTTGTACATTATGGGTTCCTGAAAATGAGTGAGCCACAATGGGATCTTAAATTCCAATGAAATCATCATATCCAGCCTCTTTCTACTAAAGTTCATTTCAAACTATGCTACAGTGGTCGATCTCTGAATGCAGCCTGGCTAGAGGAGTGACCTAGTGGTTAGTGCAGTGGACTTTGATCCTGGGGAACTGAGTTCAATTCCCACTGCAGCTCCTTGTGACTCTGGGCAAGTCACTTAACCCTCCATTGCCCCTGGTACAAAATAAGTACCTGAATATATGTAAACCGCTTTGAATGTAGTTGCAAAAACCTCAGAAAGGCGATATATACTACTACTACTACTTAACATTTCTAAAGCGCTACTAGGGTTACGCAGCGCTGTACAATTTAACATGGAAGGACAGTCCCTGCTCAAGGAGCTTACAATCTAAAAGACGGGTGTACAATCTAGAGACAAGTGTACAATCTAAAAGACAAGTGTAGAGACAATCTGATAGGGCATACTATATTTCTCGAAAGGTTAGGTGCATTGAAGAGGTGAGTTTTAAGCAGAGATTTGAAGATGGGTAGGGAGGGGGCTTGGTGTAGGGGTTGAGGAAGATTGTTCCAGGCATAGGGTGAGGCAAGGCAGAATGAGCGGAGCCTGGAGTTGGCAGTGGTGGAGAAGGGTACTGAGAGGAGGGATTTGTCCTGTGAGCGGAGGCTACGGACGGGAACATAGGGGGAGATGAGGGTAGAGAGGTAGTGAAGAGTCGCAGACCGGGTGCATTTGTAGGTAAGGAGGAGAAGCTTGAATTGTATGCGGTATCTGATTGGAAGCCAGTGAAGTGACTTGAGGAGAGGGGTGATATGAGTATATCAGTTCTGGCGGAATATAAGACATGCGGCAACGTTCTGAATGAATTGAAGGGGGGATAGATGGCTAAGTGGGAGGCTGGTGAGGAGTAAGTTGCAGCAGTCAAGGCGAGAGGTAATGAGAGCATGGACGAGAGTTCGTGTGGTGTGCTCAGAGGGGAAAGGGCGAATTTTGCAGATGTTGAAGAGGAAGAAGCAACAGGTCTTGGCAGTCTGTTGGATATGCGCAGAGAAGGAGAGGGAGGAGTCGAAGATGACTCCGAGGTTGCGGGCAGATGGGACGGGGAGGATGAGGGTGTTATCAACTGAGATAGAGAGTGGAAGAAGAGGAGAAGTGGGTTTAGGTGGAAAGACGAGGAGCTCGGTTTTGGGCATGTTCAGCTTCAGGTGGTGGTTGGACATCCAGGCAGCAATGTCAGATAAGCAGGCCGATACCTTGGCCTGGGTCTCGGCGGTGATGTCTGGTGTGGAGAGATATAGCTGGGTGTCATCAGCATAAAGATGATACTGAAAACCATGAGATGAGATCAGTGAGCCTAGGGAAGAGGTGTAGATTGAGAAGAGAAGGGGTCCAAGGACAGATCCCTGGGGAACTCCAACAGATAGTGGGATGGGAGTGGAGGAAGATCCATGAGAGTGTACCCTGAAGGTGCGGTGGGAGAGATAAGAGGAGAACCAGGAAAGGACAGAGCCTTGGAACCCAAAAGAGGACAGTGTGGCGAGAAGTAAATCATGATTGACAGTGTCAAACGCAGCGGATAGATCGAGGAGGATGAGGATGTAATAGTGGCCTCTGGATTTGGCGAGGAGCAGGTCGTTGCAGACTTTAGAGAGTGCTGTTTCCGCCCCTTCCCCTTTCCCATTTGCCCCTCTAGAATATCACTCTGTCCTCACAACAGATGCTTCCAAAATTGGTTGGGGAACCAATCTTGTGTTTTTCATTTGGTTACAAGCCAAGCGATGACTCCCCCCCTATCAGTCATCCAGACCTTGGAGCACATACTATATGAAAGTTCAGACAGACAGTCAAGTTGCCATGTTTTATGTCAAAAAGCAAGGAAGAACAGTTCCCTTCATATCTGCCAGAAATCAGCAAGAATTTGTGATTTGTCATTTCCAATTATTTTCGAATTCAGGCCACCAGCATCTCTAAAAATAAGTAATCGGGTAATTGGCAGGCTCAGCAAGGTTCTTAAACCTCATGAGTGGTTTTTGAAATATCAATTCCACAGGAAATTTTTTCAAACCTGGAGAACCCCTCATAATTGTAAAACAGACAAAGCAGATACATATATAAAAAAATGTTTATATTTAATAAATATCAGAATATAGTTAGCAAACCCGACACAGGCCATGTTTCGCCCAACTGGGCTGCATCAGGGGCTACAAAACAAACAGTTATACGATTAGAATAAACATAAGCAATAAAAAAACAATAAAAAAACAAAATAATAGTTATATTCTAAAACCATGATTGAATACTTGGCTGATAATCTTAAAACACCATGATATGATCTACTACAAAAATAACAAAATGATATAGTACAATTCTGTAAATGTATAAATTATATACAAACTAGTAAAAAAGGCCTGTTTCTGAGACCAATGAAACGGGCGCAAGCAAGGTTTTCATCGTAGTGTGTGTGTTGAGAGTGACTGTGTGAGAGAGAGGCAGAGTGAATGTGCGAGTGTGTGTGACATAGAGTGAGGCTGTGTGTGTGAGAATGAGTGTGTGTTGCAGGGTCCCCCCCCCTCCCAGCTTTATGTTCGTGCCCCCCCCCCTCTCCGCCTTTCAGGGTTGTGGCCCTCTCTCCCACTGCCTCGTTCAAGCTGCCTCCCTTCCTCCCATGTGCTGGCTGGCTGGCTCCCTCCCTCTGACGTTCAGGCTGGCTTCCTGCCTTGTGACATAGAGTGAGGCTGTCTGTGAGAGTGTGTGTGAGAGAGAATGAGAGTGTGCGGCAGGGCCCCCGCTCTATCTCCTGCCCCCCTGTCTTCCCTCTCCCCCTTCCTTCCCCTCCCCCTCCCCTTTTTCCTCCCCTCCCAGCTTCAGGTTCGTGGCCCCCCTCCCTCCCTCCCTTCACCTTTCAGAGTCGTGGCCCTCTCTCCCACTGCCTCGTTCAAGCTGCCTCCCTCCCACGTTCTGGCTGGCTGGCTTGCTTCCTCCCTCCCTCCGACTTTCAGTCTGGCTGCCTGCCTCTCTCCCTCCCACGTTCAGGCAGGTTCGCTCCCTCCCTCCCACGTTCAGGCTGCTTTCCTCCCTTGCTTCCTCCCAAGTGTCAAGTGCTCCACCCTCGTTGTCATCGCATTGTGACGATAGTCCTCCCTTTCTTACTGCTCGTTTGCGTTCGCGATCCGTCTGACGTCCCTTTTTTTTTGCGAAGGGACGGGTGGGCGATGCTATTCGTTGAATGTAAGTGCTCCGCCCTCGACGTCATCACGTTGTGATGTGAGGGCGGGGTATACACTCATGGAGGAGCATCGATCTACACAGCCTCATTTTTAGAACGTTGGGAAAATTGAGGCTTCAATAGAACATTGGAGGTGTGTTTTATATAGAGAGATATAATTTAAACAATATATGTTAACATACTTTCCAAGGACAGACATTATGTATATGTATGTCATCAATAAACAAAGTGAGTAAAATGCATATTATAATAATTTAATTATATATTAAATATATAAATTATAAAATATAACATCAAATGATAAAGGATAATCATATTAATAAACATTGATAAAATATATGCTGCAAAATGACTGAACATGAGACTCTGTGCTTATATTTTAAATAAATTTGGCACCTACCTAATATTTGCATGATCATATAATTTCCACTCGAAAAACTAAAAAAAAATGAGAAAGATAAATAAAAGAAAAAATTTAAAAAATAATGAAAAATAATAAAATAAAAAACACAAAAAAGGAAAATGTAAGTATTGAAAAGTATAATTTGAAAAAAATATATAAAATTTTAAGCGATTTAAAAATGATTAGAAATATATTTAATCTAAGAAATTTATATGTATTGTTTATTGAACCAACATGATTTTATATATATATATATATATATACATTTTTTAACACAAATAATGTGCTGATTGCTAATCAAATAAAATAATTGCAATTAGAAGTAATAGTATAAATTATCTATTTGTTGAGCTCACAATTGTGCAGTGGAAAATTGCACTCCTTAACAGATGACACTTTGAAAAGAAGAATCCTACAACGAACATGTGATAATGTATCAGTCTTATGATGCTCAATACAATTCAATATGTACATATGTATGTCATCACAAAATAAAATGTATTGCATGTAGTGATGTATGGTTAACCGTTCGCAATTCCTAAATAGCCAATATTCTCAGACTGCTCATTTCTCTATAAGCGTAGCACTTCTAATGTACAGCATCAATGAATATAAAAACTGCCGTATAAATGGTGTATATACAATTAATTAAAATAAAACATAAGCTTATTGACTGATCTAAGCCAAGTGAAGATTTTAAAAGTCCAACAATTGATTGTTGCAAACAAAACTACTTATGTTCGAAAGCCGACATATGACAGGAAACCACCGGCTGGCTTTAAATTTTATGCCTAATGCAAAAGGTCAACGTGTGTGTTCAAACTACATGGATATTCAAAGCTATTTGAAAGTCAAATACTACCATTATGTCGCTTTCTATTGGAAATATTTGAAGTGTAAAAACTTATATAAAAATAGTTTGTCATTACCCGTCTATCAATGACGTCAATGTAATCTTGCTGACGAGAATTATGTTACATTTCCTAGAGCATTATATTGGCCTTGGCAATACTGGTTCCCTCTCATCAAAAGATTCTGTTGCTTGTCTGCTTCTTCTCAGGCCAGGTCAAATGCACCAGCTGACACACTGAACTACCATGACTTACCTGCAGCGTGACATCTCCCTTTTTTCCACATACACTGGAAGCAAAAGGAGAGAGTGGATTGCACTTGCCTGCCTTAGTGCTTATTTGCATGCCTGTGCTCAAGTAGGCCAAATGCACTAGCTGACACACTGAACTGCCATGGCTTACCTGTAGCATGTCATGTCCCTTTATTCTAGACATACTGGAAACAAGTGGAGGGAGTTTGGGTGTGATTAATTCAGACTGCCTGAACTAGTCCAAATTGACAGAGCAATTTATGAGAATGAGAGGAAGTTTGGGAAAAGGCTGTGCTGCCAGTAACTCCTGCTGTTGGATCCCCCCTCCCCCCAAAGATGAAAAGTCAGTAGGTACCACTGAGTACTGGATCCATTGATAAGGGAACTCTGCCTTCAGCTGAATCTGTTCCAAAGTTTTTTTTTTTTTGGGGGGGGGGGGGGGGGGGCGGTGTCCGTCCCAAAGGACTGTTTCAGAACAGGAGACGACATGAGCCTATCTAGCCCATTATATGGGCCAAAGCCATTAGGCAGAGATTGCCACCATTTTCGCTTAACCAAAACAATAGCAAGCGCTTTTGAAAACAGCAAAAGATTATTAAAAATAATATAAATTATCATGAAATAAAAATTGAATATCAGAACAGCTTACAAAACTATTGTAGCTAGTAGAAACAGCAGTTATAAACTCTGTATTTTGTGCTCACTTTTCTACACTGTTCTATACCATACAGATGGCCAAATTTCAGTGAGGATATCCTGTTTCCTGATGGTTTCATCTTAGCTGTTATCTGCCTTGGGAAGCCTGGTGTTATGAAGATGGAATATATTGAAATTAAATGGAAGTAAAATCTCATTGGGGCACATGAAATCACATTTTCACCTCATCTGTTTGTAGACGTTTACATTTTAGATACACAAATGGATTATTTTGTTTTAAGCATGTTTCAGGGACAAGTGGTTTTATAAGTCAAAATACAAATTTTGTTTCATGCAGATCTTTTTTTTTGTTTAAACATAACTAAATAATCCCCTAATGCACTCCATTGGTTTTCTTATATTTTGTTCTTGTGATGACTTATACTAGGCCAAAACTGGAAATTCTTCTCTTCTATCTGGTCTATAATAAAAGGAGCTCATTCTGAACATTATCCACCCTAAAAGGTTGTTTTGTGGCTGTATATGAGGACTTGTGGTATTGAATAAATAAGTATATATTCTTGTTCCTAGTCATGTGTCCAAAGTTTATATAATCCTTTCAAGATAGCCAGTTAATCATTTAATTTATTAGTGGAATGTAACCACAGAGGCATGGTATAGTCACATCATTTAACTTATTAGTGGGCTGTGGTGGTTTCTGCTATTACTAAGAGGAATACGGTTCCCGTGGATGGAGGCATGGGTTTTATTCAGGATATATGGAGGCCCTCCTAAAGAGTGGAGTGGAGGAGTGGCCTAGTGGTTAGGGTGGTGGACTTTGGTCCTGAGGAACTGAGTTCGATTCCCACTTCAGGCACAGGTAGCTCCTTGTGACTCTGGGCAAGTCACTTAACCCTCCAATGCCCCATGTAAGCCGCATTGAGCCTGCCATGAGTGGGAAAGCGTGGGGTACAAATGTAAAAAAAAAAAAAGAGCAGTTTTGATGTCTCTGGTTTAGCGGTTCAAGCAGCTATCTTTAAGAGAAGCCAACGACTGGTCTTTATCAAAGCTGTACTGTAAAACATCCACTATGTTAGGCACAGACTCACGAAATGGAGAAGTGTCGCGATCCAGACACCATGCCTCAAAAATCCACCACGTCCTGGAGTAGGGGCACTTTATGGGGTGGTGGGGCAGTTGTGGAGGGTAGCTTAAAGGCTGGTGGGATACATTTTTGGGGTTGAGGAAAGTTTGTGGGTGGCAGCACAGTTCTAGGTAGTATTTGGGGGGGGGGGGCAATTGAAAGAGTTTTTTGGGAGGCATGGGTTCAGTTTATGGAGTTGTGGGGCTGGTATGTGAAGTAGTTTTTGGAGGTGGTAGCAGTTTGTGGGGTGGCAGGTTAGTTTTTTTTTTTTTTTGGGGGGGGGGGGTGGATGCAGTTCTGTGATGGTAGTTTTGACTGTTGAGGTCAGTCTGGGCAGTGGTATGCCCGTTTGCAGGGGTTAGTGGTGGAGGTGGGGCAACTTGGGGGTTGGGAGAGTAGAGGACAAGGAGAGACAGTTTGAGAGGGAGATTACTTAACTTATATATTTCACTGTATGCTTTTTTTTTTTTTTAATTCAGTAGTTTGATTTAATCCATTTATGAACCCATTATGTCTTACTGATTTCCTCCCCTCCCCCCTCCTCAACATACCAATGTGATCAATACATTGTATATGTGCTGTACCAGCTAGATAGTTCAATAGGGGAAGCCACTAAAATAATAGAATCCATACAAAAATCAGTTCATCACTGCCTTCCTGAAATAAAGATCCACAAAGAGCAAATACTGGGGTCGTTCAAATTTATGAAACCACTAATCATGGTACATCAGTATTAACCCTGTCTGAGACCTCCAATTGAAACATAAACTCAATAAAAATTAGTATGTACTTCTTGGGTTTTAGGTTTCAGGGAATAGCACTTAGTAATGAATTTTGAAAACAAAAAGGGGGTAGAGTGAGGCTAAAACGTGTTTTTGTAACATAGTCTGTTTTAAATGCTGTTACCATTTCAGTGTTGAAATATTGGCCATTTATGTAATACTAGCCGTTAAGCCTGTTAAAACGGGCGAGATTTCCAGCTACCCTCCTCGCCGCCGCTCCCTCCCCCCTCCATGCTGGACCCCCTGCACTGACCTGACAGTGCCTCTCACCTCCGTGATGCACTGCTGCTGCCTGCAGCGCTTCCACATGGAGGTGAGAGGCGCTGTCAGGTCAGTGCAGGAGGCCCGATACGGAGGGAGGCAGGAGCGGGGTTGGGGGGGGGGGAGGGTGGAGGTTGGTGCGTGCGATGTTTGTTTCCAAGCGGCAGCGTCTGACAGTCCGACTCCGTTTCCCTCTCTGTTCTGCCCTTTGACGTCATCATGTCTTGACGTGAGGGCGGGACAGAGAGGGAAGTCTCTACTGCGCATTTGCAGGTGAGTCGGTCACTTGCCATTTATATGTTTGATATCATTTTTATTATAAGTTCTTGTTAGAAAACAAAGCACAATCTAGAGTTGCCATTACTGTGTCAGACTTCTTCATATGCATTACATTGAACTCTCGTGCTATGTTGTATCAAAACTAAAATGACCACCTAAACTTCCGGAAATCACTAAAAACTAACCTGTTTAAAAAGGCATTCCCTACCGATCCAACTTTGTATTTGTTCACATCAGAGTCTGCAAACGCTTCTCCGGTACTATGTAAGCCACATTGAGCCTGCAAATAGGTGGGAACATGTGGGATACAAATGTAACAAATAAAATTTGCTTTCAAGATATAGTGAATTTATATTAACCAGGTTCCTTGCCATTCAGTGTGTGTAGTCATATTGACCAGGATATCACAAAGGCAAGTATCTGCAGCATTCTTGCTAGTTATGGCATCAAGCCTGTTATATTGTCCAATCAAAAACCAACATGGCTCTGAAAGTTCTTGCTAAATTAGCACAGTATAAAGCTCTTCGAGATACGACACAGGGCTCTAACAGTACTTTTTATCACTACCTTAAAAGTGTAAGGCAGTAAATTTAAAAGAGCAGATTTAAGTATTCAACTGAGTATAAATCAGTGTAAATGAGAATGTATTTAACAATTGGTTATCCAAACCATAGGAAAACATGCTCCCTTTCTTTCTGCCAGCTTCAAAATCTATGCAAGAAGGCTGGGGCAATAGTGGGGATGATATGAACCTCAGTACAAGCCAGTGGGAGGATGAAGAAGGAGATGTATGGAATAATGCTGCTTCCCAAGAAAGTAACTCCTCCTGTAGTTCCTGGGGGAATGCCCCAAAGAAAGGACTTCCAAAGGTGAGATTAAAGAGAAGGAAGAAATACCTGAGAGAGAAGCATTAAAATGTATTGAAAGTCAAAATAATTGTAAAATGTTTTAATGTCCATGTTTCCCTAGCGTCCCTCCGGACCGGCCCAGAATGTGACTGATGGGTTGTGTACGCCTTCCAGCAGATGGAGACTGAGAGAAACTGTAACTCCAGCTAGCCAATAAGAGCCCTTGCCAGCTAGAGAAAGATCCAGTAATTACTACTACTACTACTACTATTTAGCATTTCTATAGCGCTACAAGGCATACGCAGCGCTGTACAAACATAGAAGAAAGACAGTCCCTGCTCAAAGAGCTTACAATCTAATAGACAAAAAATAAATAAAGTAAGCAAATCAAATCAATTAATGTGAACGGGAAGGAAGAGAGGAGGGGGTAGGTGGAGGCGAGTGGTTACAAGTGGTTACGAGTCAAAAGCAATGTCAAAGAGGTGGGTTTTCAGTCTAGATTTAAAGGTGGCCAAGGATGGGGCAAGACGTAGGGGCTCAGGAAGTTTATTCCAGGCGTAGGGTGCAGCGAGACAGAAGGCGCGAAGTCTGGAGTTGGCAGTAGTGGAGAAGGGAACAGATAAGAAGGATTTATCCATGGAGCGGAGTGCACGGGAAGGGGTGTAGGGAAGGACGAGTGTGGAGAGATACTGGGGAGCAGCAGAGTGAGTACATTTATAGGTTAGTAGAAGAAGTTTGAACAGGATGCGAAAACGGATAGGGAGCCAGTGAAGGGTCTTGAGGAGAGGGGTAGTATGAGTAAAGCGACCCTGGCGGAAGATGAGACGGGCAGCAGAGTTTTGAACTGACTGGAGAGGGGAGAGGTGACTAAGTGGGAGGCCAGCAAGAAGCAGATTGCAGTAGTCTAAACGAGAGGTGACAAGGGTGTGGATGAGGGTTTTGGTAGAGTGCTCGGAAAGAAAGGGGCGGATTTACGGATGTTGTAAAGAAAGAAACGACAGGTCTTGGCGGTCTGCTGGATATGAGCAGAGAAGGAGAGAGAAGAGTCAAAGATGACCCCAAGGTTTCGAGCTGAGGAGACAGGGAGAATGAGAGAGCCATCAACAGAAATAGAAAATGGGGGGAGCGGGGAGGTGGGTTTGGGGGGGAAAATGAGAAGCTCGGTTTTGGTCATATTTAATTTCAGGTGGCGTTGAGACATCCAGGCAGCAATGTCAGACAAGCACGCTGAAACTTTGGTTTGGATGCAAGGTGAGATATCAGGGGTAGAAAGGTAGATTTGGGAGTCATCAGCATAGAGGTGGTAGGAAAAGCCATGGGATGAGATTAATGAACCAAGGGAAGAAGTGTAGATAGAAAAGAGGAGGGGACCAAGAACAGAACCCTGGGGTACGCCGACAGGCAGAGGGATAGAAGTAGAAGAGGATCCACCAGAGTGAACACTAAAGGTGCGGAGGGAGAGGTAGGAAGAGAACCAGGAAAGGACAGAGCCCTGGAATCCAAGTGAGGACAGGGTATCGAGAAGTATGCTGTGATCGACAGTGTCAAAAGCAGCGGAAAGATCAAGAAGAATGAGGATGGAATATTGACCTCTGGATTTAGCCAGTAATAGGTCATTGGAGACTTTAGTAAGCGCAGTTTCGGTTGAGTGGAGAGGGCGAAAACCAGATTGTAATGGGTCAAGAATAGCATGTGAGGAGAGAAAATCAAGGCAGCGGCGGTGAACAGCACGCTCAAGTAATTTGGAGAGAAAAGGAAGGAGGGAGATGGGTCGGTAATTAGAGGGACAAGTAGGGTCAAGTGAAGGCTTCTTAAGGAGAGGTGTGACCACAGCATGTTTAAAGGCAGCAGGGACAGTCGCAGTGGAAAGTGAGAGGTTGAGAATGTGACAGATAAAAGGAATAAGAGTAGGAGAGATGGCATTAAGAAGGTGGGTGGGAATGGGATCAGAGGAACAGGTGGTACATTTTGAGGAAGAAAGGAGAAGTGTAGTTTCCTCAATAGTAACTTCAGGAAAGGAGGAAAGGGAATGAGGGGAAGGAGAGAGAGGGGAACGGACTAGTGGAGGGAGAGCTGGTGAGGTAGAGAAAGCAAGGTTTATCTTTTGAACCTTGTTGTGAAAGAATTCAGCAAGGGTCTGAGGAGATAGTGAAGGGGGAGTTGGGGGAGGGGGCACCTTGAGGAGAGAGTTCAATGTGGTGAAGAGAAGTCGAGGATTAGAGCCAAGAGAGTTGGTCAGTTGGATATAATAATCCTGTTTGGCACGTAAAAGAGCAGATTGGAAGGAGGTCAGCATGAACTTAAAGTGTAAGAAATCAGCAAGGGCCCGAGATTTCCGCCAGAGGCGTTCGGCGGAGCGGGTACAGGAACGTAGGTAGCGGATATTAGAAGTCAGCCAAGGTTGGGGTTTTGTACGCCTTACAGGGCGGGTCATCAAAGGTGCAAGAGTGTCTAAGGCAGAGGATAGAGTATTGTTGTAAGAAGAAACAGCCTCGTTGACAGACGTGGATGGTGCCACAGTAGAGAGGAGGTTTGAAACATGGGAGGATAGAGATGAAGGGTCAATGTCGTGAAGATTCCTAGATAAATTAGATAGGATAGGACTGGGAGGGAGGAGATTTAAGTGTGAAAGTTATAAGATGGTGATCAGAGAGGGGAAGATCGGAGGCAAGGAAACTAGAGGGTGAACAGATGAGATCAAGACAGTGACCATTTTGATGAGTGGGGGAGGTGGAGCATAGTTGGAGATTAAAGGACGACGTTAAAGCGAGTAACTTGGAAATATAAGAGTTGGAAGGATCATTAGCAGGAATATTAAAGTCACCAAGGATGAGAGAGGGGGAGGAAGGATCATGGAAGAAGGCAAGCCAGGCATCAAAGTCACTGAGAAAGGATGAAAGGGACTTATCAGGGGGACGATAAATGACCGCTATTCGAAGAGGCAGAGGAGAGAAAAGGCGGATAGAGTGGACTTCAAAGGAGGAAAAACAGTGAGATTGAGGTGGAAGAAGGGGTTGAAATCTGGAGGAGGGAGAGAGAAGTAGTCCAACACCGCCCCCACGGCCAGCAGGGCGAGGAGTATGTGAAAATAGATAACCGCCATGGCACAGTAATCTCAATCTCCAGCAGGTGGAAGGTGGTGAGCCCTTTAGTCTCAGTTCTTTATTGCTTTATTCTGTATTTCTTTATTTCTCATTGTCTGGTTATTCTTTAATGTGTTTTTGTCTTCTGTGCCCTTTAAAAAAAAAAAAAAAAAACCTGCTGTAGAGGCTGAGGTCCTTGGGGGCTTCTTTTTGCCTCAGGGATGCTACACTCGAAAGGCCGGGTTCCTCCCCCATATCTCTTGCTAGCTATTTTGAATAGATTTTAAAAAGATTTTATTGCTGGCATTTTACCTATACAGCTAAAAGAGAAAAGTTACCTCAAGCTCCTCAAGGGAGGTGCTTTGGCGGTGGGGAGAGGCAGCCACTTAGTAGGAGAAGTAAAAATTTTGGACCCCTCAGTCTGCTAGTTTGACAGAGCGGTTTTGGGTCTGTTTCTTTAACAAGCTGAGCAGTGTAGCTCCTTCGCGGTTTATTTTTCTTGATCAGGTGTTCTTGCCCCGATTTCGGAGAAATTTTGCTGTTGCACCGTTTGTCAGTGGCGTGGACTCGGTGCCAGTGGGGAAATCGTTAGTTTAGCTGTTGGGGGGACCCGATGCCGATGTCTTGTCAGTGGTTGCGTCCCCTTCCCCTTCGCTGCTGATTTTGGTGGGAAACACCACCATCTTGGATGCTTCGTCGTCAAGGGGTTCTTCTTTTTTGCCGGCCGTGTCTACAAGGGGGATGTAGATTCTGACCACAGCGGCTCATATTGTTTTCCTTTCTTCTGTCTGCCCAGTCTGCTTTGTTTCTGGTTGGGTCTGGTGTCTTAGGAATTCCCTCCTTTTGTCTGTTAAATTTTCAGTTTTTTTCCTTAAAAACACAGCAGTTTCGGTCATATGTGTTAGGCAAGGCTGTTTTCCTTTAAGGGAGAAGCCAGCAGATCCTTCCTGGAAGAAGTTTCCACTCTATATAATACGATGTTGTGAACATACAGAGGTCTTCTGTTTTTTTGAAAATTGCTGTTTTTTTAACATTCTTGCCAGCTGCTTTAGTTATGAGGACCTCAGAGAATTTGGAGGTGTACCTATGAATAGAGGTGCATTTACCGTATCTGTGTTACTGGTAATTAAAAAAAAAAAAAGAAAGAGTAGTTGTGTTCCTTTTTATGGTTCAGTAGGTGCAATCTAGTTTTACAGTTTGTTCTTTATATGGGTTATTCTTTGCCCTAATTTTTACCTTAGTGTTCCTTTGGGTACTTGTAGTGAGGTTAGGTTTGTTTGGTGCAGGGTATGACTAAAGTCAGGCATTTACCGTTCACTCCCTGTCACTCAAGTCAGCGGAGGTGACAGCCTCCTGCTCGGGCACACTGTTCTTTGCTGAACTTTGTGAGCACACCCCACATTGCTCAGTCCAGAGAGGGCTGCAGCTGTTATTTCCAAGGCATATCCTGGTTTGTTTAAAAAAAAAAAAAGAAAACGATTAAGCTTAGTGCTGGGTGTATGATCTTTTGGGATTTTTTTTTTTGTATGGAATCTTATTAATTTCCAGAAGGATGTACTTCTCTGCTCCTTCTTGAGAGTTATCAATCAATGATTTTATGCTTTTCTGCAGGCAGGTGCTTAACTCCTCTGTGTAAATGGCTTTCTCCGAGGACAAGCAGGCTGCTTGTTCTCACGACTGGGTTGACGTCCACGGCAGCCCCCACCAACCGGAACAAAACTTCGCGGGCGGTCCCGCACGCAGGGCACGCCCACCGCGCATGCGCGGCCGTCTTCCCGCCCGTGCGCGACCGTTCCCGCACGCAGGGCACGCCCACCGCGCATGCGCGGCCGTCTTCCCGCCTGTGCGCGACCGTTCCCGCTCAGTCTTTTCTTTTCCGCGCTGGAGAGAGCCGTGTTCGTCTCTCTCTCTGTCAGCCCCGGAAACCGGAAATTTTTTTCTTCTTAGTTTGTTTCTTCGCTTCTTTTATTCTGTTTTCTTTAAACAAAACAAAACTTTGTTTCCCCCCCTCGTAAACGTTTAGCGGGGGGGGGGGCGCCTCGTTGCGGCCTTGTGGCCGCGCGGTCTATTTCTTTTCGGGTGTGCCTTTTACTGCCACCATCGACGACTTTGACTTCGCCGACGCAATTTTTCCGTCGATGTCCTCGAAGGTCCCAAGTGGATTTAAGAAGTATGGTCGGTGCGGCCGGCATATCTCGCAGACCGACACTCACGCTTGGTGCCTCCAGTGCCTCGGGCCGGAGCACGATACCAAGACGTGCACCTTGTGTCTCGGTTTACGGAAACGGACACAGGTGGCGAGGCAAGTTCTGCGGGACCGTCTTTTTGGAACTTGCGCCGGCCCCTCGACTTCGACGGCATCGGTGTTGACGGCCGGATCTTCGGTACCGGTACCGATGTCCACAAAATCGGCACCGACGGCACCGACCCCAGGAGCACAGGTTCCGTTGGCCCGCCGGTCCTCCGGAGATGGCAGGGGTGAGCGGCCACGCGGGCAATCGGCCCCGGTCACTCCCTCTACCCAGGGCCATCGGGACCGAACCCTGTCGGACTCTATCCCTCGAGGCTGAGGGGGATCTACCTCCTCCTCTTCGGTACCGCCGAGCGCCGATGACAGGCACCCGAAGAAGGCTAAAAAGCACCGTCATCGGTCGCCTACGGCGCATGTGGCTACCAGCTCCGGCTCCAGAGATGACTCGACGCCAAGGAAGCGGCAGCGCCGGGAGGAGCAGTCCCCCTCGGTAGTAGAGGTATCGCTACGTCAGGGCACAGGCACTTCGGTGCTGTCTCCTGGACCCGAGCAGATTCTGGCACCAGCACCTCCACCGGCCCCCTCGCCTTTCCCGACAGCGGGCCTTGACGAGTGCCTCCGAGCCATCCTTCCGGGGATCCTGGAAGGGCTGATGCGCCAGACTGTGCCCCCCGGCGCCATTGATGGAGGCGCCGGTGTGCTCTAGCCCGGTGCCGAGGCCTTCGACGCCGACACCGCCGGTCTCGACCGTCACGCAGGTGGAGTCCCCGTCGATGGAGGGAGCTTCATCCCCGCCGGCGCGGGAGTCCACTCCTCGACGCCGCCACCGAGGACTCGGTGCCTCGAAGTCGAGCCGGGCCCGGTTGAGGTCTGAGCTACAGGAGCTCATGTCCGACACCGAGGAAGAGGCCTCGTGGAGGGGAGGAGGAGGACCCCAGATATTTCTCCTCAGAGGAGTCTGTGGGCCTTCCCTCCGACCCCACTCCTTCACCGGAGAGGAAGCTCTCGCCACCTGAGAGCCTCTTCTTTGCCTCCTTTGTCAGGGATATGTCTATCTGCATTCCCTTTCCTGTGGTCTCTGTGGATGAGCCGAGGGCCGAGATGCTCGAGGTCCTCGACTATCCATCACCACCTAGAGAGTCCTCCACGGTACCGTTGCACAATGTCCTCAAAGAGACACTGCTTCGGAACTGGTTGAGACCTTTATCTAATCCCACCATCCCCAAGAAAGCGGAGTCCCAATACAAGATCCACTCAGACCCAGAGTTAATGCGGCCCCAATTGCCTCATGACTCGGCGGTCGTGGACTCTGCTCTCAAGAGGGCACGGAGTTCGAGGGATACCGCTTCGGCGCCCCCGGGGCGGGAGTCTCGCACTCTGGACTCGTTTGGGAGGAAGGCCTACCAATCTTCAATGCTCGTGACCCGCATCCAATCCTACTAGCTCTACACGAGCATACACATGCGGAATAATGTGAAGCAACTGGCGGACCTGGTTGACAAGCTCCCCCCGGAGCAGTCCAGGCCTTTTCAGAAGGTGGTCAGGCAGCTGAAGGCGTGCAGAAAGTTCCTGTCCAGGGGTATTTATGACACCTGTGATGTGGCATCTCGAGCTGCGGCCCAAGATATAGTGATGCACAGACTCTCCTGGCTGCGTGCCTCTGACCTGGACAACCGCACCCAGCAGCGGCTGGCTGATGTCCCTTGCCGGGGGGGGGATAATATTTTTGGCGAGAAGGTTGAGCAGTTGGTGGACCAACTGCATCAGCGGGAAACCGCCCTCGACAAGCTCTCCCACCGGGCACCTTCAGCATCCACCTCTGCAGGTGGACGTTTTTCCCGGGCCCGGCAGGCTGTGCCCTACGCCTTCAACAAGCGTAGGTACACCCAGCCGGCCCGAAGGCCTCATCAGGCACAGGGACAGTTCCAGCGCGCTCGTTCCCGTCAACAGCGTGCGCCTAAGCAGCCCCCTGCGCCTCCACAGCAAAAACCGGGGACGGGTTTTTGACTGGATCCATGGGAACATAGCCGCCATCAAAGTGTCCGTACCGGACGATCTGCCAGTCGGGGGGGGGGGGGGGGGGGGGGTTGAAACTTTTTCACCAAAGTTGGCCTCTAATAACCTCGGACCAGTGGGTTCTCCAAATAGTGCGGTGCGGATACGCCCTGAATTTGGCCTCCACTCCACCAAATTGTCCTCCGGGAACCCAATCCTTCAGCTCCCATCACAAGCAGGTAGAGGAACTCTCCGCCCTTCTCAGCGCCAATGTGGTCGAGCCCGTGCCACCCGGGCAGGAAGGGCAGGGATTCTATTCCAGGTACTTCCTTGTGGAAAAGAAAACCGGGGGGATGCACCTGAGAGGCCTGAACAAATACCTGGTCAAAGAGAAGTTCAGGATGCTTTCCTTGGGCACCCTTCTACCCATGATTCAGAAAGACGATTGGCTATGTTCCCTGGATTTAAAGGATGCATACACTCACATCCCGATACTGCCAGCTCACAGACAGTATCTCAGATTCCGTTTGGGAACACGGCACTTTCAGTACTGTGTGCTGCCCGTTGGGCTTGCCTCTGCGCCACGAGTATTCACAAAGTGCCTCGTGGTGGTGGCGGCGTACTTGCGCAAGCTGGGAGTGCACATGTTCCCATATCTCGACGATTGGCTGGTCAAGAACACCTCAGAGGCAGGAGCCCTTCGGTCCATGCAGTGCACTATCCACCTTCTGGAGCTGCTGGGGTTTGTGCTAAATTACCTGAAGTCCCATCTCCAGCCAGTCCAATCTCTGGAATTCATAGGAGCGCTGCTGAATTCTCAGACGGCTCAGGCCTTTCTTCCCGAGGCAAGGGCGCAGAACCTTCTGTCCCTTGCTTCCCAGACCAGAGCGTCTCAGCAGGTCACGGCTCGGCACATGTTGAGACTCCTCGGACACATGGCCTCCACAGTTCATGTGACTCCTATGGCTCGCCTTCACATGAGACCTGCTCAGTGGACCCTAGCTTCCCAGTGGTGTCAAGCCACTGGGAATCTAGAAGATGTCATCCGTCTCTCCATCAGTTGCCGCAATTCACTGCACTGGTGGACCATTCAGACCAATTTGACCCTGGCACGTCCATTCCAAATTCCACAGCCCACGAAAGTGCTGACGACGGATGCATCACACCTGGGGTGGGGAGCTCATGTCGATGGGCTTCACACCCAGGGACTGTGGTCCCTCCAGGAACAGGATCTTCAGATCAACCTCCTGGAGCTCCGAGCGGTCTGGAACGCACTGAAGGCCTTCAGAGATCGGCTGTCCTGTCAAATTATCCAAATTTGGACAGACAATCAGGTTGCAATGTATTACATCAACAAGCAGGGGGGCACCGGATCTCACCCCCTGTGTCAGGAAGCCGTCGGGATGTGGCGCTGGGTCTGCCAGTTCGGCATGCTTCTCCAAGCCACATACCTGGCAGGCGTAAACAGTCTGGCCGACAGACTGAGCAGAGCCATGCAACTGCACGAGTGGTCGCTCCATTCCAGAGTGGTACGCAAGATCTTCCGAGAGTGGGGCACTCCCTCGGTGGACCTTTTCGCCTCTCAGACCAACCACAAGCTGCCTCTGTTCTGTTCCAGACTCCAGGCACACGGCAGACTAGCGTCGGATGCCTTTCTCCTCCATTGGGGGACCGGCCTCCTGTATGCTTATCCTCCCATACCTTTGGTGGGGAAGACCTTACTGAAGCTCAAGCAAGACCACGGCACCATGATTCTGATAGCGCCCTTTTGGTCCTGTCAGATCTGGTTCCCTCTACTTCTGGAGTTGTCCTCCGAAGAACCGTGGAAATTGGAGTGTTTTCCGACTCTCATTTTGCAGAACAACGGAGCGCTTCTGTACCCCAACCTTCAGTCTCTGGCTCTCACGGCCTGGATGTTGAGGGCGTAGACTTTGCTTCGTTGGGTCTGTCGGAGGGTGTCTCCCGCGTCTTGCTTGCCTCTAGGAAGGATTCCACTAAAAAGAGTTACTTTTTCAAGTGGAGGAGGTTTGTCGTTTGGTGTGAGAGCAAGGCCCTAGAACCGCGTTCTTGTCCTACACAGAACCTGCTTGAATACCTTCTGCACTTATCAGAGTCTGGCCTCAAGACCAACTCAGTAAGGAATCACCTTAGTGCGATTAGTGCTTACCATCATCGTGTAGAGGATAAAGCCATCTCTGGAGAGCCTTTAGTCGTCCAATTTATGAGGCTTGCTCTTGTCAAGGCCCCCTATCAAGCCTCCTGCAGTGTCATGGGATCTCAGCGTAGTCCTCACCCAGCTGATGAAACCTCCTTTTGAGCCACTGAATTCCTGCCATCTGAAGTACTTGACCTGGAAGGTCATTTTCTTGGTGGCAGTTACTTCAGCTCGTAGAGTCAGTGAGCTGCAAGCCCTGGTAGCTCATGCTCCTTATACCAAATTTCATCATAATAGGGTAGTACTCCGCACTCACCCCGTTTCTGCCAAAGGTGGTGTCGGAGTTCCATCTTAACCAGTCAATTGTCTTGCCAACATTCTTTCCCAGACCGCATACCCGCCCTGCTGAACGTCAGTTGCACACATTGGACTGCAAGCGAGCTTTGGCCTTCTATCTGGAGCGGACACAGCCCCACAGACAGTCCGCCCAATTGTTTATTTCCTTCGACCCCAATAGGAAAGGGGTCGCTGTAGGGAAACGCACCATCTCCAATTGGCTAGCAGATTGCATTTCCTTCACTTAGGCCCAGGCTGGGCTGACTCTTGAGGGTCATGTCACGGCTCATAGTGTCAGAGCCATGGCAGCGTCGGTGGCCCACTTGAAGTCAGCCACTATTGAAGAGATTTGCAAAGCTGCGACGTGGTCATCTGTCCACACATTCACATCTCATTACTGCCTCCAGCAGGATACCCGACGCGACAGTCGGTTCGGGCAGTCGGTGCTGCAGAATCTGTTTGGGGTTTAAATCCAACTCCACCCTCCAGGACCCGAATTTATTCTGGTCAGGCTGCACTCTGTTAGTTGTTCTTCGTAGGTCAATTTCTGTTATGCCCTTGCCGTTGCGAGGTTCAATTGACCTGGGTTCTTGTTTTGAGTGAGCCTGAGAGCTAGGGATACCCCAGTTGTGAGAACAAGCAGCCTGCTTGTCCTCGGAGAAAGTGAATGATACATACCTGTAGCAGGTGTTCTCCGAGGACAGCAGGCTGATTGTTCTCACCTACCCTCCCTCCTCCCCTTTGGAGTTGCGTTTTACTCATTAATTTGCTTGTCATTCAACTGAGCGGGAACGGTCGCGCGCGGTGGGCGTGCCCTGCGTGCGGGACCGCCCGCAAAATTTTGTTCCGGTTGGTGGGGGCTGCCGTGGACGTCAACCCAGTCGTGAGAACAATTAGCCTGCTGTCCTCGGAGAACACCTGCTACAGGTATGTATCATTCACTGTATAGCTGCTACATTAATTTTATGTGAAGAGGATCCCTCAGAAACCTATCGGACCTTATGTCCTAGGTTTACAACGGGTACAATGAGAGCCGTTGATACATTTCTATCATAGGGATTTTTTTGAAACCTCTTCTTATATTTTTCACGTTTTTCTAAGTCCTCAATGCTGTGTTTTTAAACTCTGCGATTCTGACTAGAACCAATTTAAATCCAGGAAAGCGCCAAACAGATATAGTGCAAGTGTTGCACTATATCTGTTTGGCGCTTTCCTGGATTTAAATTGATTCTAGTCAGAATCACAGAGTTTAAAAGCACAGCATTGAGCACTTAGAAAAACGTGAAAAATATAAGAAGAGGTTTCAAAAAATCCCTATGATAGAAATGTATCAACGGCTCTCGTATCCGTTGTAAACCTAGGACGTAAGGTCCGATAGGTTTCTGAGGGATCCTCTTCACATAAAATTTATGTAGCAGCTATACAGCCATTTACACAGTGTCATTTGTCTATTTTGTATTAGTTTACTATATTGTTGACACTCGTTATACTGCAAAAAAGTTTTTGAGGTGCTTAACTCCAGTCTAGGGAGCTCAGAGGTAATCTAGATTTGACAGATGTGAGAATGTGCTAACTGCAACGGCCGTGTGCTGGTGTTTTGGGACTGTGCCCAACATAATCTCAGCAATTGTGACAGACCAAACTGCGCTAGTGTGCATTACTCCTGTTTGTAAGTAGTGTGGAGGCAATTCAGCACCTGTTGAGGCGGTGCTAAGGTAACCGGTCTGCCTGGACAAAAAACAAAGGTTTGCGTGCCGTACTTATAGTGAGTTATCTGTAATAGGCGGTCTATGCTCGTTCTTTGTCCCGTCTAGTTCCTACTTAGAATCTCCACGTGGGGTTCACATGAATTAGTGAGTGATCGCCATCTTCTCACCTCAGTTAAAGTTTACCTGCTTGGACAGAAGAAATAGTAATGTGCCAATTCACATGCGCCTTGCTTAGTGTATTTAGTAATATGGGCAGTCCGGAGAGTTTTTTTGTCTGCGCTGGTCGTGACAGAGGCCTCTCTTCATGTTCTTTTTCGGACCTCGCATCTGCGTTTTTCTTGGCTTCCGATGTTGGGCAAACCCTATCAGTGTCGGGTGTAGCCTTTCGGCCTGGCGACTGCCTCTCGTACGCTTATCAAGGTGATGGTAGTAGTGGTGCCGGCTCTCAGAATTGGGGACATCCTCTTTCATCATTCCCTGGTCCTTTGGCTGATCAAGACAAATTCATATCAGGAGAGCAATCAGGCTATGTTCCGACTCTGGCACCTTTTGTAGTCCCTAGGTTGGGGCAGTAAATTCGCATCACAGCCGTAGGCTGTCGTCCCAGGCCTAGGGGGTGCTGCTGTTCTCAGCTGAGTTGAGGTCTTCATTACCCGGTCTGTAGCCTTAGATTGCAATTTCAGATTTGCCTGGTGTTCCAGTCCTCGAGGCCAAGAGCGAGGGATTCACTTCAGGCTGGGTTCCGTGGCATTGGCAATAGAAGCAGTGCCCTGGGCGAGGGCTCAGGTTCGGTCTCTACTGCCTATGTATTTAGGGGCAGTCTCCGCTGGTAGTTCTGGGAGTCCATTCTTTCGGATGTTCCAAGGGTATGGCCTTGGAGCAGTTGAAAGGGATAGTTCTCCAACGCATAACAGCACCAGGAGCTGGGCCGCTCACTGTCGGGAGCAGTATGCTTAAGGTCTCTGGTCTGGACAGGTGACATCTAGCTAGATCAGCTTTCTGGAAACCAGAGCATTTCGGCTAGCTACTGCGGCATTTCATCACTGGCTGGCTGGCGAGTCAGCTGCATCTTTTCAGGCTACGCCTCAGCGATGGCATGTATATATATATATATATATATAGGTATGTATATCTGTGTAGATATATGTGTATAGATGGATATATTTTATCCGCCAGAGGCGGATGAGCTGTCATCAGTTGAAGCAGGAGACAGTGGAGCTACTTGCAGAATTTGCATTGAGTAGTTCATTCTGCTGTTCTTATTGCAGGTATTCAGAACAGTCAGGCAGGTTTTTTCTCAGTCGAAACTCTCTGGATCCTGGAGAAGGTGCTCTCAGTTAAGTAGCGTGTCAAGCTGCGGTATGGTGTTGGGTTTTCCAACGTTGGTTCTTTTTCCGTCTGTTCTCAATACGAAGCTTCCGCTTTTCGTTAGTCACTGAGAGGTCCCCAGAG
Organism: Microcaecilia unicolor; assembly: GCF_901765095.1. Lineage (NCBI taxonomy): Eukaryota > Metazoa > Chordata > Amphibia > Gymnophiona > Siphonopidae > Microcaecilia > Microcaecilia unicolor. The sequence continues at coordinate 311,871,945 of NC_044036.1, forward strand.
CACAGAGGGGAGATTGACCGTCCTGCTCTAGGCCTTTCCTCTGTAGCCTCTCTTAGGCTTTTTCTTTCAGTGGATTGAGACACTTGGAGGCCGGGCATTTGTTTTTAGTAGAGTTGGATCGGCCTTGTAATCCTAGGTCCGATAATCTTTGGTGCCTTCTGGTTAGTTCTCCTCTTTGGGTTAGTTCTCTTCAGTTTCCGGAGTCGTCAGGTTTTTTCCGGATCCGGTTTGCTTTTGTCTTAAGAATTGGCACCTGAACAGGTACGATTGGGGGGGGGGGGGGCGGGGGAATCGTCATCCGGATTGATTCTCTCTTATGACCTGGCTCTTGAAGGGGCTAGACTGACTAAGAGAGGTTTTTCGGCTCAGGTCATTACTCTATGCTTTGCTCTCGGTCCTGTTCTACTTCTTTGAATTATGGGCGCACCTGCAGGGTTTTTTTGAGGAATGGAGTAATGAGAGGGGGTTTTTCTCCTTTTTTTGTTCTTGGATTCCACAGATTTTTTGCAGCAAGGTTTTGACAAGGGCCTCGCTTTGGCTGCTCTTAGGGTGCAGATTGCGGCTTTGGCATCTTTTCGTGCTCGTGTCCAAAGTAAACCTTTGTCTTCTCATCCGTAGGTGGTGCGTTTTTTTGAGAGGAATTTCTCTTCGGCCTCCGTCTCAGTTCTTTTCCTCACTGGGATTGAATGTGGTGTGTTTGGTTCTTACTAAACCTCCTTTTGAGCCTTGGTGGTCCTATTCTCTGAACGACTTGACTTTGAAGACAGTATTTTTGGTGGCCATTGCTTCGGCTAGGCGAGTTTCGGAGTTGCAGGCATTGTCGGGTAGTATGTTGTTTTGGAGTTTTTCTGAATGATCGGGTTCATGTTTCTCAGTCGGTAGTTTTGCCTATAGTAAGTTCTTTCTCCAGTTCTGCAGACCAGCGTCTTTTGTAGTGTTTGGATGTCAAGCGAATGTTGAAACTCTATATCAAGTCTACTGTTGACGTTCGGCGTTCTGGTCGTTTGTTTTTCTGGTTGGAGGTCCGCGCATAGTGTTTAGGGCTTCTAAGCCCACTATATCTCTTTGGATTAAAGAAATGATTGCCTCAGTTTATCTTTTTTCTGGGGACTCTGTTTCAGAGCATGTTAAGCCTCACTCTGCAGGTGGTCAGGCTGCCGTTTGGGCAGAGCGCTGTCTTGTGCCTCCGGAAGACATTTGTGGGGCGGCGACCTGGTTGTCTTTGCATTCTTTTTCTCAGCATTATCGTTTACACGTTCTCAGCCATCGTCAGATTGCTTTCGGAGCGAGCGTTTTGTCGGCGGGGCTGCTAGGGTCCCTCCCATAATTTCACTGCTTTGTTACTTCCTATCAGTCACATTCTGGGCCGGTCCGGAGGGACGCTAAGGAAGGGTAAATTAGACCTTACCTGCTAATTTGCTTTCCTTTATTCCGGCCCAGATCCCTCCCTTTGGATAGCTGTATGTTCATACGTTATGGGTGTTTTTCTTCTTTATTGGAGATGTGTTGCTGGTTGGTAGTTTAAAATAATAATAATAACAACAAATACTAAAATACAATAAAATAAAAAAACAATAAAAAAAACATATATATATGTTTATATATAACTAGTAAAAAAGGCCAGTTTCTGACACAAATGAAACGGGTGCTAGCAAGGGTTTCCTCGGAGCGTGTATGTTTGACTGTGTGTGAGAGTGACTGTGAGAGAGAGTGAATGTGTGAGTGTGTGTGACAGAGAGTGAGTATGGGTGCGAGTGTGTCTGTGAGTGAGAGAGTGTGTGTGACAGTGTGAGAGTATGTGTGCGATACACAGACTCTCTGTGAGACCGAGAGAGTATATGAGATTGAGAGACTGTTTGAGAGTGAATGTGAGACAGTGTGAGAGACAGTGTGTGAGAGAGAGAGAGACACTGTGAGAGAATGTGTGTGTGACAGATACCTCCCCCCCCCCCCTCTGGTCTCTGGACCCCCCTCCCCCCCCCCCCCCCCCTCTCAGGACCCCCTCCCAATGTCTCCCGTTTCATTCTGCATCCTTCCATCCAGTGTCTCCTTTTTTTTTTTTTCCCGTACCCTTCCATCCAGCGTCTTCCCTCTTTCTCTCCCCATCATAAGTAATGCCACACTGGGAAAAGACCAAGGGTCCATCGAGCCCAGCATCCTATCCACGACAGCGGCCAATCCAGGCCAAGGACACCTGGCGAGCTTCCCATCTACCCTCTCTCCTGATCCTTCCATCTAATGTCTCTCTCCCCCTCCTTCTATCCAGTATCTTTCTATCTCTCTACCCTTTTCTGTTCATTGTCCCTTCTCTCTCCACATCCTTCCAGTCTCTACCCTTTCTCTCTGCATCCATTCATCCATCTCCCCCTTTCTCTCCCCATCCTTCCATCTGTTTTCCCTCTTTCTCTCCCCATCCTTCCATCCGTCTACCCCCCTCTCCCGATTCTTCCATCCCGTGTCTTTCTCTCTATCCCCTTCTTTCCCTCTGGGCCCGCCCACCCAACACAGACCTGCCAAGTCTCCCGCAAAACACGCGGCGCCAGCTCCCATTTTCAGCCACTGCTGCTTCTCTTGTTAAGCAGCAGCAGCCGCTACAAAAATAGCTGTTTTTAAAAAGAAAGCATGGCACCGCAAGCAGCCATCAGGCATTGGCTGTCAGCTCTGCAGCCACTCCTCTCATGTCGCTGCGCTCCTCCGGGGTTCTACTCCTAGGGCAGTGACGTGAGAGGCGAGAGGAGCAGCTGCAGAGCCGACAGCCAATACCTGATGGCTGCCTGCGGTGCCGCGCTTTCTTTTTAAAAACGGCTGTTTTTGTTTTTATAGAGGCCACTGTTGCTCAACAGGAGAGGCAGCAGTGGCCGGAAATGGGAGCTGGCGCCGCGTGCTTCGCGGGAGATTTGGCAGGTCTGTGTTGGGTAGGCGGGCCTGGAGGAAAAGTGGCTGGGCCTGGGCAGCGACCTTGGGGGGGGGGGGTGGGTGGGTAGTAGTGGCTACGGCGACCTCGTGGAGGGGGGAGCGGCAGCGACCTTGGGGGAGGCGAGGGCGGTAGGAGCGGGGCCTCTGGCTGCTGTCGGGCGGCTGGTCAGTGCTGCGTGTGACGTCAGCCTGATCTACGGAGCCTAGCAGACCAACTCTGAAGAAAGCGACGGACACAGGCAGCAAGATAGAACGTTGAAGGTGAGAATTATTATATAGGAGAATTACCTGTCCTGTTTTTGCAGGAACATGTTATGTTGGGAGGCACTCACCCTTTGTTGGCAAAGTGCCGGTGGCTGCTCAGGTTTTTGGGGGCACAGTTTATATGTTTCTTCTATGTTTTTTCCTTCTACTTTGGTACTTTATTACTGGATCTTTCTCTAGCTGGCAAGGGCTCTTATTGGCTAGCTGGAGTTAGTTTTTTTTTTCTCAGTCCCCACCTGCTGAAAGGCGTACACAACCCATCAGTCACATTCTGGGCCGATCCGGAGGGACTAAAGGAAAGCAAATTAGCAGGTAAGGTCTAATTTACCCTTTTAAATTCTCTTGGATTGCTTAGGGCATGAAGACTTCTAGCAAGCAAGATGAGGCCTGGATCATGAATCGTCTAATAAAACAGCTCACAGATATGGGGTTTCCAGTGAGTGACATCTGTGTATTATGATATCCTGAATTTATTTTCCTATAAACATGTCTGTAGTACATGGTCATTTGCTAACTGCGTACAAGTCCCTATTAGGTTTTATGGGCTTCCTCTGGAAATCTGATTGCTATGGGGTAACTGGTAATCTCTTACTGGCAAAAAAGAGCTTGTTTTCTGAAGTATACAGCAACATTGGAGTAGAATATTCTATTATATTCCCTGGTAGTCAGTATAGAGTCTCACTCTAGAGCTCTAGCACATCAATCCTTTATTAGTATAGAGCAATAAATTGCTGGCTGGAAGAATTGTGACTGTTTTTGGGGGGGAAAAGTGACTAAAAAAGTAGATCCAAAATGTTGAAAGTGGCCAGTTTTTCATGTTATGTGTCTGTAAGTAGTCTGTAAAAGTTGCATATTTGAACTTGGGTAAGCTTTTCAAAAAAATGTTGACATAAAAGGATGGGGTTTGGACTGTTGTATTACGAATTGTTTGCTTTAACAGAATTCATTAAAACCTTATTTTTTGTTTCTGTTGACTTTTGACACCTTTTCCCAGAGATAGTCACAATTAGTGTATGGAAGGAAGGGGTCTGAGATGAACTTCATTTCCTGCCTTCAGTTTAGCGTAGTTCCTGATAGCACCCATATTTTGTGACTTTTGTTAGTGTTAGAAAATATGTATTTAATTCAAACCATAGCTTTTAAAAAAAAAAAAAAAATTATAGTGAACTTTATTATGTGCTTAAGTAACAAGGATAGCTAATTTGCTGCTACACTGCAGAGAACTAAGGTAAAGTGTCAATTTTGTAAATTTACGCCAAGATTTAGGCATCCCAATGCCATGTGCTTAGCATCAATTCTAGGATAGCATCTTGGAACCAAGATTGTTATAGAATTCTAGCATAAGTCAGCATTGATGCAATTATAGTTACATCAAATCAGTGCCAGTCATAACTGCAGGCACCTAATTATGCCCTGAAGCGCACTTAATTTATAGGATTCTGTAAGTGACATGCCTATCTTACAGATATACTCATGACCCGCTGTACTCCCCCCCCACATTTACGCCACCTTGCACTTAAGCACTAAATACATAAGTTTGACATGTATGTTATAGAACAGCACCAAGCACTTGTGTGTAAATGCCAATTAGCGGCAGCAATCATTTGTGCAAATGCTATTATTTTGTAACTTATGTGCACAATTGGCAGTATTTTTAGGCACCAGTTTATAGGATTGCCTTTACTTGTTTTGCATTTAAATTGTTCCATCTTAGAAACAAAATTTGTATATAGTAGATTGAGCCTAACACAGCTCATGTTATAGCATATATTGTAATAAGCAATGAGAAACCACCATATGAAAGCATTAGATTTATACAAATGCATTTATAGAGTTTTATTTACAAGAACAGCACTGTTACATAACCATGATTCAGAAAAGTTATTTTTTTTTACTTGAAGTTCTGTAAATGTGTAACTAAATGTATTTTTAATATCTTGTTTTATTGTCGTATAAAGAGGGAGCCTGCAGAAGAGGCCTTGAAAAGTAACAATATGAATTTGGATCAGGCCATGAGTAAGTAATCCTATAAAAAGAGCACTTTTAGCAAAGTGGCATTATCACAAAAATTTGACATGCATACAGAGATACTACTGAAAAAGGTGCGAGCAAAATTCTAATATATAAAATAATTTAGAACCTTTCCACACACATAATTCCCATGTTGTCATGGCCATGCAGAATGCATCAGGGTGTCATTTTCCATTGAGAGGAACAGATGCGTTTTTTAACTGGCCACTTCAGTTAATTGCTGTGCTGGCTTAGAACATGAGAATATAAGGGTTGTCCCACTGAGTTAGACCAAGGGTCCATCTAGCCCAGTATTCTGTTTCCAGAAGTGCACAATCCAGGTCTCAAGAACCTTTCAGAATCCCAAAAAGTATCAAGATTCCATGTTATATAACCTGTGGTATAAGCAATGACTTTTCTTCAGAGGTTCTCTGTTTTAGGAAATCATGTGCCTTGATGTTTTCTTTGTCCCTCATTGTTTTATTAAGTTTTTTGGAAGTTTTTGTTTTTGCTTACTTCTGTTATTTTTTGACAGGCTTTCCTAGCCACAAACCCATTTTGTCTCCTCAGGACATTTGCCTTTGAGGCCTAGTATGAAATCCCACTTTTCCCAATTTTTTGTGTTTATTTTTCTGGTAATGGCAGAGAAGGTTGCCAACACTTTGTAAAGTGTCCAGGTTGTGGGCGGATGTCTATAACTAAACATTCCTTAGCGCAGGCAGCAGATGAATCTATCAACTGGTGGGTTGTATCCATCTACCAGCAGGTGGAGAAAGAGATCACTGATTTCAGTGAGTGGTATTGGACAACCAGCCCCTCTGTATGTTAGTATATCTCTATCTCCAGCAGGTGATGGACATATCCTTACTAGCTCCTGGATTCAGCTCCTTGGGACTCCTCCTGGGCTAGTTTTGGGCTAGCCAGTTGAGTGTAGGGGCGTTTGGCTATCCTTAGGGGCATACTCCCTCGGGGGTCCCTGCCTCACCCTGTGTCCCCTTCAGTCTCCCTGCCTGATAGCTGTATCGTTCCTCACCAGTTAAAAAAAAATAGAGAGAAAAACAGCTTCAGGATTTGTTATCCAGTTTGCCTGTTAAAAAAAATGAAGACAAAACAGTCAGCCAGATTCAGTGTTTGCTACTGGCAGCAGGAACTCAGGCTCGCTGTTGCTGGGAGGTTTTGTGGTCTGTTTCTGCTGTGGGGTGAGCCACATAATTTGTTTCTTTCCGGCGGGGAACATGTGGTTATGGCCGCGGAGCTAGTTAGGCATTGCTCCCGCTGCGGTAAGAAGAGATCCACAGCGGGAGTGTGTGTAGCGGGCTGTGCTAAACTTATGCCGGCTGAGCTGGCTCCGCTTGAGGAATCTTCTGTTTCCCGCACTGTGGGCGCTCCTTTGCGCGCCATTTTGCCTTCTCCCGAGACGGCTCCCGCTAGTCAGCTGATGGCGGTTTTGGAGCCTTTGCCCGCAGCGGACTCGGACCGCTTGTCTTCCACGTCAGTTTGCCTGTCGGGGGAACCTCATTTAGTGCCTGGGGACTCAGAGGCTTCTTTTTCCCCAGAATTTATTCTTTTGTTGCTCCAGGCTTTTCTCTTGAAGTCTCCCTATCAGCCTGCTTCCCAGAGCCTTTTGCAGCCTTTGACTTCTGCTATACCAGAAGTGGAGCAGATTTTTTCCACTGCTCCTGATGCTCCTAAAAGAAGGAGAACTTCCTCTTTTTCTTAGGGCGTATCTTTGGGTCACAGGTCTCCCTTACCTTCTTTGGTTGCCTTCTCAGGGGACTCTCTCTGCCCTTGTAGGGCAGATGATTTTGAGGAGGGGGATGTCAAAGAGCCGGATGACCCTACTGCAGTGCGGGTTTTCCATAAGGATGAGCTTCCTTCCTTGATTTCTAATGCATTGGCTGCTTTGGATATTTCAGATCTACTGCCTCAAGTTTCCTCGGTCAATCTTAAGATGACCAGTACAAGAAAGCCTTCTAAGGCTTTCTCTGTGCATGAGGCTATTCAAGATATGATTTCGGCTCAGTGGTCTGATCCTGAGGGGTCTTTTAAGGTTGCCAAGGCAATGCCACGCCTTTATCCGGTGGTTTCGGATCAATCAGATAAGTATAGTCTCCCTACTGTGGATGCCTTGGTAACGGCGGTTATCAAAAAGACTACTCTTTCTGTGGAAGGTGGAGTAGCGCTCAAAGACATGCAAAATCGTCACCTTGAGGCCTCTCTGAAACGTTCATTTGAAATTTCAGCCTTGGCTCTGCAGGCGTCTGTTTGTAGCTCATATTCTGCTAGAGCATGTCTTAGTTGGCTTCATCAGGCACAGGAGCAGGAACCGGATGAAGGTCTCCGTTTAGAATCTGTCTCTGCCTTTTTGGAATCAGGCTTAGCTTACTTAGCTGATGCCCTTTATGACCTAGTTCGCACTTCTGCAAAGCTTATGGCCCTCTCGGTTTCTTCTTGCCGTTTGTTGTGGTTGCGCCATTGGGTGGCAGATTTAGCCTCCAAGCAGAGACGCAATCGACTTCCTTTCCGAGGCAAGCTTCTCTTTGGGGAAGACTTAGAAAAGATTGTTAAGGATTTAGGTGACTCTAGAGGGCAACGCCTTCCAGAAGACAGGACTCGGCCGACGCAGAGGGCTTCCGCATCTTTTTTTCTCGTCCTCGCTTCAGAGAAGCACGGCATTATCGGCCGGGCCACTCTGCTTCTAACTTTCAGCGCAACCGCTTCCAGCAGCAAGCTTCCTTTCGGAATGATAAACGTTCTGCAGCCCCCGTCTCTTGCTCTGGGTCTTCAGGACGTTCTTCGCAATGATGGGGCGCAGGTCCATTCTTCTCTTCCAGAGGTTGGTGGTCGGCTGACCCTTTTTTACGAAGTGGGCCAACATTACTTCAGACCAATGGGTACTGGACATAATCAGAGAAGGTTACAAGCTAGAGTTTTCTTCTCCCATAAGCGACACCTTTTTGGAATCCCGCTGTGGCTGTCCCACCAAGGAGGGTAGCTGTCTACTGTACGGTCTCTCGTGGAGCTTGGGGCAGTGGTTCCTGTCCCTCCTGCCGAAATCTGGAAGGGCTGCTATTCCATTTATTTTGTGGTGCCTCGAAAAGGAGGTTCCTTTCGGCCCATTCTCGATCTATGCAAGATAAATCAGTTCCTGAGAGTTCGGCATTTTCGCATGGAGACTTTGCGGGCCGTGGTGGCTGCTGTTCAGTCAGGAGAGTTCCTCACCCCTCTAGATCTCAAGGAGGCTTATCTTCATATTCCCATTTGGCAACAACATCAGCGTTTCCTACGTTTAGCCGTTTTGGGGCGTCATTTCCAGTTTCGGGTGCTTCCCTTTGGTCTGGCTACAGCCCCTCGGACATTCTCCAAGGTAGTGGTTGTGGTTGCAGCGTTTCTGCAGAAGGAAGGAATTCAGGGTTCATCCCTACCTTGATGATTGGTTGATTTGGGCAGACTCTGCTCTAGAGAGCCGTCTGGCTACCGACCGAGTCATTTGCCTTTTGCAGTCGTTGGGCTGGGTGGTCAACTTGCCCAAGAGTCATCTGGTTCCGTCTCAGCAGTTGGATTACCTGGGAGTTCGATTCGACACTGTGCTGGGATTTGTTTTCCTTCCAGAGGAACGTGTTCTCAAGCTCCAGGCTCAGATTTCCAAGCTTCGTTGGGTGTCCAGTCCTCGGGCTTGGGACTATGTGCAAGTCCTAGGTTCCATGGCAGCGACCTTGGAAGTTAGTTGTTCCTTGGGCCAGAGCTCACATGAGGCCACTTCAGTCGTCGCTTCTATGCAGATGGTGTCTGATCTCTCAGGATTATCAGCGCAGACTTTCTTGGATCGCCATGGCGAAGCGCAGCCTGTCTTGGTGGCTTCACGTTCCCCACTTGCGGTGAGGAATTTCTCTAGCGATTCCACAGTGGGTAGTACTTGTCACAGATGCCAGCCTTTTGGTTTGGGGAGCTCTTTGTCTTCAACGGTATGCCCAAGGAACTTGGTCTGTGAAAGAAGCCAGTTGGCCGATCAGTCGTCTCGAGCTCAGAGCTGTGTTCAATGCCCTCCTTCAGTTCCAGTTCCTGTTGGAGGGAAAGGAGGTCCATGTTTTTTCGGACAACACGACGGCGGTGGCTTATATCAATCATCAGGGTGGCATTCTGAGTTCAGCCCTGGCAACGGAAGCAGGTTGCCGCCTTTGGTGGGTAGAACATCTGGAATCCCTGTTGGCGGCTTTCATGGTGGGTATCAACAATGTGCAAGCGGACTTTTCTCAGTCGACACACCCTAGACCCGACCGAGTGGGAGTTGTCAGAGGAGGTGTTTCAATTGATCTGTTGGAAGTGGGGAAGTCTGAAGGTAGACCTTAAGGCGAACCAGAGCAACGCCAAGGTGCCCGTTTTCTTCAGCAGAAGAAAGGAGCCAAAGTCGGCAGGCCTAGACGCTCTTCTTCAACCGAGGCCGGTAAACGCTCTTCTTTATGAGTTTCCTTCCTGGCTTTTGATAGGGCGGGTTCAGGATTGCTCGGCATCCGAGTCGGGTCATTCTGGTGGCTCCAGATTGGCCTCGGCGGCCCTGGTATGCAGATCTGGTGCGTCTTCTAGTGGAGTCGCCCTTTTGGCTGCCAGTCCTAGCCGATCTCCTTCATCAGGGTCCACTAAACATGGAGGATCCCTCCCACTTTGGTCTTACGGCCTGGCTATTGAGAGGTCACGTTTGAGGAAAAAGGGCTATTCTGATGTTGTAATAGCTACTCTTTTGCAGGCTCGTAAACGGTCTACTTCGACTACATATGCCCATGTTTGGCACACGTTTGTGGCCTGGTGTAACGCTCGCGCGTGGCCTCCTTTTCAGGGTTCTGTGGCTCAGCTGTTGGCTTTTCTGCAAAACGGCTTACAGAAGGGTTTGGCCTATAACTGTCTTCGGGTTCAGGTAGCAGCCCTGGCATGTTCGGGGACGGGTGTCAGGATACCCTTTGGCAGCGCATCCAGACATAGTTTGGCTTTTGCAGGGGGGTGCTTCATCTTCATCCTCCTTTACGGCGACCCTGTCCGTCTTGGAATCTTAATCTGGTTCTTAGGGCGTTGCAGATTTCTCCTTTTGAGCCTTTACTTGAGGCTTCGGAAAAAGATCTCACCCTGAAGACGGTATTTTTGATGGCTATAGCTTCAGCGCGTAGAATCTCTGAGATTCTAGCCCTTTCTTGTCGGGATCCCTTTTTGCAGTTCTCAGAAGCGGGGGTCACGTTGCGAACTGTTCCTTCCTTTTTGCCGAAGATCATCTCAACTTTTCATCTTAATCAGCCGCTTTTTCTTCCTTCCTTTCGGAAAGAGGATTTTCCCGGGACCTTTCGGACTCTTCATCTTTTGTATGTATGCCTTGTCCTCCTCCGCTATTTGGTGATGTCGAATGACTTCCGTCAAACCATTTATTTGTGCTTCTTTCAGGTTCTCGTCGAAGTCAAGCTGCTTCTAAACCGACTATTGCGAGGTGACTCAAAGAGGCTATTTCCGCGGCGTATTTGTTGGCTGGTTGAGTCACGCCGAAACCCTTGCGTGCTCATTCCACTAGGGTGCAATCTACCTCGTGGGCGGAGTCTTCAGTTTTGACCTTGCAAGAGATTTGTTGGGCGGCTACTTGGGCCTCCATACACTCCTTTTCCAAGCATTATTGAGTGGACGTGGCAGCCAGATCTGATGCTTCCTTTGGTACGGCGGTCTTGACTAGAGGGGCGACGGTGTCCCTTCCTATTTAGAGACTGCTTTGGTACATCCCACCAGTTGATGGATTCATCTGCTGCCTGCGCTAAGGAAGGTAAAATTATGTTCTTACTTGATAATTTTCTTTCCTTTAGCTGCAGCAGATGAATCCAGCATCCCTCCCTAGCTTACCGTCGCCTTTTGGGTTCTATTCAATCTGTCAGTTTTGTTCTGGCTGTTTTGTTTCTTGCAGTTTAATACATGAATATCATGGATTGGACAGAGTTGCATTTACAATTTATAATACTATTGCTCTGTTGAAGTTTTCCTTCTGGTGAGGAAGGTTTTTCCTGTTTGTGTGGAGCTATTTTTGCTTTGTGATGAGACATATACTAACGTACAGAGGGGCTGGTTGTCCAATACCACTCATTGAACTCAGTGATCTCTATCTCCACCTGCTGGTAGATGGATACAACCCACCAGTTGATGGATTCATCTGCTGCAGCTAAAGGAAAGAAAATTATCAGGTAAGAACATTATTTTACATTGTAAGATCTACTACACGTATCTGGACAAGGATTATGAAGTATTCCACCAAAGAGCCATTGAGATCTACAAGATGAGACTGCGCTAAGACTTTTAAAAGTAGCCTTGGGTTAACTGAGCAAGCACTTAAGACACATCAGAGTATAAGCGTGGTGCTTTTTTCAAGGCTGGATTAACAATGTTTTGGATACTAAGGATTTCTAGGAGGCATACATTTCTGGGCCCCTACCGTGGATCCCTTATTTAGTACGTTCTCAGTCCTGTCTCCAAATAAACACATTCTGGGAGTGGCAGCAGCAGTAGCAGGTTGTGAGTGAGCAATGAGGACTGTTCAAGCACATACTTGGTGTTTTGTGTCTAGTAGTTAGATCAGTGGACTGAGAACCAGGAAAGATGATTTTTACCCTCCACTGCTTCTGGCTTAAATTGGAGATGCCAAAGGTGGGTCACTCAAAGAATGAGATTGAAGGCCAAAAAGATGTACAAGCAACGTGTTGGAGAGATACTATACTATTGGAGTTTTCTATACTGCAGTTATTCCAAGGAGGATTCAAAGTGGTTCACATTAATAAAGAGAGCTCCAGTGACAGAGAGGAAAGAACACTAACAAAATAACACATTAAATAGTTATTGATCAGGTACATCAAGAAAGATTTAAATGTCACATTCCCATTGCAGAGCTCAGACTCCCTCACCCCCTTGTGCAGAACAGGAATGGACTCATCCCCTCCCTTCCGGCGAGTAAAGCTGCCTTCTACTGTTCCTCCTCCCATGTTTTACTACTGACTTGGTCCTACCCAAAGTTTCTGACTACCAGGGTCCTTCCTGCATGAGATAGCTCAGTGGAGCTAGGATAATAATCATGAAGCTGATTGATTGGCTTATCTGGTGCGAAAGTCATCAAGAAGCTGATTGGCTTACCTGGTGCTGCTAGTAACACTGGAAGCAGGCAGGGCAGGGGTAGAATTGGAGATCTGCACATAGGTCTAAATGTTGATTATTTTTCAGCCACTTAAGCCATCTTTCTGGCTTCCACTAAAATCAGTGCAATCCTGAAAAAATATGAAAGCTTGGCAACTCTAGTCTCCTGAATCCAAAGCACGTCTGACAGGGCCTTCCTAAACATTTGGTCTCTAAGAATGTACCTTGATTGTCTGTGGCTTAATATGACCCGAACTGTATCAGCTCCTATAAGTTTGGTAGTGCTGAAAAATACCTACTTTGGTCCCAGGTCCTTACGGATAGGTGAAAAAAAAAAGATGTGCATTGTTCTCCCAGTTTGTGGCGAGAATGAGCTGTGTGCACTTCAGCATGAAATAAAGGTAAAATTGTATAGAAGGCCCAATAAAAGAAAAGGTACACTGTCATCAATCTTCTTTTGATATACAGTTCCCAGAGCAGGGGGATAATAGAGCATATTCTCCTAACCTCAAGTGACTATGCAGGAGTACTGTCCCTCCTAGACAGTGTAACTCGGTCTTCAGGGTTCAACTTCAAGATTTTAGGTTTTCTTGAGAGACACTAAAGCTCAGGTCTCTTATTGATCCTCCATTGTCCCTTTTAAATTGGAGGCAAATAGGGTCTGTTACTTACCAAATGGAACATGCTGGGCAGCCATGTAGGACCCATAGTTGAGACGGCAGAGAGTGAGATATGTAAAATCATGGATGGGGTGGAACAGCACTTACTCTTTCAGATAGTGGTAGACTGAGGGGTGATATGATAGAGGTCTATAAAATAATGAGTGGCGTTGAACGGGTAGACGTGAAGCATCTGTTTACGCTTTCCAAGAATACTAGGACTAGGGGGCATGCGATGAAGCTACAAAGGAGTAAATTTAAAACGAATCGGAGAAAATCTTTCTTCACTCAATGTGTAATTAAACTCTGGAATTCGTTGCCAGAGAATGTGGTAACAACGGCTAGCTTAGCAGAGTTTAGAAAAGGTTTGGATGGCTTCCTAAAGGAAAAGTCCATAGACTGCTATTAAATTGGACTTGGGGAAAATCCACTGTTTCTGGGATAAACAGTATAAAATGTTTTGTACTTTTTGGGGATCTTGCCAAGTATTTGTGATCTGGATTGGTCACTGTTGGAAACAGGATGCTGGGCTTGATGGACCTTTGGTCTGTCCCAGTATGGCAATACTTATGTAGGTTGAGTAGCAATGTTTCCTTAGCATCCCTTCAAACCGGCTTAGACAGATGGGTTATGCATTCCTACCAGCAGGTGGGTGGAGACTGAGAACTACAGAATTCTGGTGGAGCCTATAAGTTAGCAGTGCAGTCCCTTCCAGAGTTGGTATTAGTCTCCTAGCAGGTGGTAGAGGGACAGGTCTGTGCAGTCTCAACTGGTCTGGTAGGCCTAGTGGTTTCCTAGTCCTTAGCTGGGGGGAAAAAAAGTTACTGGGATCAGCAGTGTTTACAATTCATTCTGGCTCCTAATTTTTCTGCTTCTCTCCCAGGACTCCTTGGCTGGGGGCTGTGACCCATAGGGGTGAACATTGTGCCCCGGTGGTGTCAAACCCAGGTGGCCGGGGCCCTCCCCCTATCCCTCCCCCTTTCCCTCCCTATACCTCCTGGTTACTTGGCCCTGAGGGGTTCCTTTCAGTTTCTGGAGGTCCTTTTTGTACCTTGGCCCTTCATGCTGTCTAGAGGCCTTGAGTGCCTGGGAGGTGAGACTCATCTTTGCGCTCTGTTAAAAAAAAAAAAGACAGTCTCTCTGATTTGGCAGTGTTTTGTAGCCTTTTTGTTTTGTGTTCAGTGTGGCAACACCCAGGCTTTGTCTTTCTGGCAGGCATTTCTAATTCTCGTACCCCTGGCAGCTGCTTCCTTTGCAGCGCAGTGTTCCTGCACATCGTGTGGGATTTTGAAGCCATGGGAGAGAAGGGTTATGGGATATTGTTTGTAGTCTTTTTGTTTTGTGTTCAGTTTGGCAACACCCAGGCTTTGCCTTTCTGGCAGACATTTTTTGGTGGCATTCTCGGACACATGGGAGCTGCTTCCTTTGCAGTGCAGTGTTCCTGCACGTCATGTGGGATTTTGAAGCCATGGGAGAGAAAGGTTAGTAGAGATTTGTTGGTTTTTATTCTATTTGTTAGTTCTCTCTTATGTTCATATTGACTCTGGGAGGGGACTGCACAGCTAACTTATAGGCTGCACCAGAATTCTGTAGTTCTCGGTCTCCACTCACCTGCTGGTATGAGTGCATAACTCATCCATCTAGGCTGGTCTGGTGGTACTAAAGGAAAACAAATTAGCAGGTAAGGTCTAATTTCTCCTTATTTTGAGAGGTTTTGCTTGATCCTGAATATATATATATATATTTTAGTTGAAGTATTTTTCTTCCTGACTTTACAGGTGCTCTGCTGGAAAAGAAGGTGGAAATGGACAAGCGTGGAATGGGAGTGACTGACTATAATGGAATGGTCACCAAACCCCTTGGCTGCCGCCCGCCACCAATCTCCAAAGAGTCTTCCATGGACCGTCCCACATTCCTTGACAAGGTAATTTTTGTAATGTAAATGTGATTAAAAATAATGTACTCAGATGGTCTCTACATCAGATGTGTGAGAACTTTCAGATTTTTTTTTTTATCTTTCGAGGCCTAGTATAAAACTACCTTTTTAACTACATATTTTCCCCCAATTTTCTGGAAATACTACAACTCTAGATCTCTAGCAATATTATACTAAACTGTGCTAATGGGACTCATTTCTGCTGGTTTCCTGCCAAGCTGTTCCTTGCACTTGTCCATATTAATTTTCATCAGTCATTTAGGTTTCCAGTTCCCCAAGTTTGCAGGGTCCTTCTTGAAATTCCTCAATGTCTAGTCATGGTGCTTTGAATAATTTTGTCTTATCTGTAGATTTGACTAAATTATTCTTTGCTCCCTTTTCTAGATCATTTATAAACTGCTAACCAAGTTTGCACTCGGTGCAGATTCTGGGGCTGTTCACTGTTCCACTTGCTCAGTTCAGAAGACTATGACCATATAATCCTCGTTCTTTTCCTATTAAACAGTTACTATTTTTCCTTGAAACTGAGCATTTACAAATAAATACAATTTGGAAGCAGCCTAAAATTAACACATCTCTGTTTTTAATATACATCTTAAAAGTAACATTCACATGCTTAGTAAACATTTTGGTTAAGTGGAATCTTAAGTGACAGTTGCATTAGTATTAATCTCTGAAGAGTTCTTATTGTTGTATAGAAACACTAAGTTACCTGTGTTAATGCAATGCCGTGTAATATGCTTGCCTACTGTGAAATTTCTCCGAACCATACAGAATTTTGGGGTAGTATCTGGAATAAAGGGAAGATAAATTCAGTAATTGGAAATTTGCCCGTCAGTGAGTAGTGTTATAACATGTCTTATAGTTCACCATATACCTTGTCAGTTCAAGGCAGGTTACAAAAACCAAGAGACCAGATACTTTCTAGGAATTACAGTAGCAAATTTAAACACTGAGACATACTCTCCAACTACAACAATTATGACTTGGTTCACAGAACAAAAATGTTTTCAAATTCTTCCTAAATGATATATAATATTGATAGCATCACAAAAATAAAGGAAGTGAATTCCATATTGAAGTCATCTGATATTTATTATTTTTTGCTCACACCTTTTTCAGTAGTAGCTCAAGGTGAGTTACATTCAGGTACACTGGGTGTTTCTCTGTCCCTGGGGGGCTCACAATCTAAGTTTGTACCTGAGGCAATGGAGGATTAAGTGACTTGCCCAAGGTCACAAGGAGCAGCAGAGGGATTTGAGCCGGCCATCGCTGGATGTCAAGACCAGTGCTGTAACCACTAGGCCACTCCTCCACTCTGATAATAAAACTGCAGAAAAAAAATTTAACTGATTTTAAAGCAATAACTCTGGGGAAATCGCAAGAAAATTTGACTTTGTGTATGAAATCTATAAAGGAAAGGAGGTTTACTAAGTCCATCATATACAAAGGAGCTGCACCCGACAAGATCTTAAATACCATTATACCCACTTTAAATTGAATTCGTAATTTGATTGGCATCCAGTGTAATATCAGATAGTATTCTTTCACTGAATCATAGCGTGTCAGATCATAGATCAACCTGGCTACCATATTTTGCTTGTTGGTGTCCTAGGTTCAGCTAGAGGAATTTCTGTTCACTGTAGACATCAGGGAAGCATGCTTTACCTTCCCCTTTTGTCCTCTACATCAGTGTTTTCTTTGTTTGCGATTTTGGGGATGCACTTTCAGTTCTAGGCTATACCATTAGGTATTTACATAGCTCCCAGAACCTTCTCCTCAGGGGATGGGGGGAGTTGGTGGCTTTCTTTCACCACTGGGGAGTCAGTGTCCATCAATACCTGGACGACGGTTTGATCTGAGTCTCCTCTTATCAGGCCAGCCTTGAGGTGACCAGTGAGGTGGTGTCCCTTCAGTCCCTTGGTTGGGCGATCAGTCTTTCCAAGAGTCAGCTGACTCCATCTCTGTCCCTGGACTTTTTATGGGTCCGTTTAGATACATGAGCTGGCAAGGTATTCCTGCCTCCAAGATTGGGAAGCTGCAGTCACAGATTGGATGTACGTTGAGCCTTGTTTGCCCCAGGACCTGGGATTACATGCAGGTAATGGACGATGGTAATGACTGGTGGTGATGCCTTTGGCTCGGGCTCATATGAAGCCTTTTCCCCTTCTTTCCCGCTGGTCTCTTGTCCATCAATCATACGATTTCCGCCTCCCATGGACTCGCCAGGTGTGGTGCAGCTTGTCCTGGTGGCTGCAGGCTCCTGAAATGCTGAGGAGGCAGTCCTGGGCCACGCCGGACTGGATCACGGTCATGACAGATGCTGGTCTTTTGGGCTGGGGCACCTGTCATCTTCAACTTTCAGCTTGGGTCAGTGGTTCTCAATGGAGGCCTCCTGGTCAATCGACTGCCTGCAGTCCCAGGCATTTCACTTTGCCCTGCTCGCCTTTGGCTCGGCACTGCATCATCGACCGTTCCGGGTTCTCTCGGACAATGCGACTGCACTGTCGTACGTGGACAGGCATAGGGGCTTTGACTCTTCTCTCTCATTCTCTGCTCATATCCAGCAGATTGCCAAGACCTGTCGTTTCTTTCTTTACAACATCCGTAAAATCCGCCCCTTTCTTTCCGAGCACTCTACCAAAACCCTCATCCACACCCTTGTCACCTCTCGTTTAGACTACTGCAATCTGCTTCTTGCTGGCCTCCCACTTAGTCACCTCTCCCCTCTCCAGTCGGTTCAAAACTCTGCTGCCCGTCTCGTCTTCCGCCAGGGTCGCTTTAGTCATACTACCCCTCTCCTCAAGACCCTTCACTGGCTCCCTATCCGTTTTCGCATCCTGTTCAAACTTCTTCTACTAACCTATAAATGTACTCACTCTGCTGCTCCCCAGTATCTCTCCACACTCGTCCTTCCCTACACCCCTTCCCGTGCACTCCGCTCCATGGATAAATCCTTCTTATCTGTTCCCTTCTCCACTACTGCCAACTCCAGACTTCGCGCCTTCTGTCTCGCTGCACCCTACGCCTGGAATAAACTTCCTGAGCCCCTACGTCTTGCCCCATCCTTGGCCATCTTTAAATCTAGACTGAAAGCCCGCCTCTTTAACATTGCTTTTGACCCGTAACCACTTGTAACCACTCGCCTCCACCTACCCTCCTCTCTTCCTTCCCGTTCACATTAATTGATTTGATTTGCTTACTTTATTTATTTTTTTTGTCTATTAGATTGTAAGCTCTTTGAGCAGGGATTGTCTTTCTTCTATGTTTGTGCAGCACTGCGTACGCCTTGTAGCGCTATAGAAATGCTAAATAGTAGTAGTAGTAGTAGGGGCTCATGGAGTGTGACCCTAGTCTTTGAGACTTGTTTACCCTTTCGTCAGGCGGAGCGTCACCAGGTTTCTTTGGCAGTGCATGTTGCTGGGAGCTTGAGCGTTACCTTCAGGTGTTTTCGGCGGTTCAAATTGCTGAGAGCTTGAATGTCCTAGCAGATTTTCTCAGCATGACGACGTTGGATCCAGCAGGATGGGAGCTCTCCGTCCAGGCATTTTCGATCATTGCAGTGACCTGGGGAGGTCCCTTTATTGGACCTCTTGGTAGGTTCTGTGCTTTTTCGTTCAGCTTCTTGGATCTGGATACCCTCCCTCATCCTTGACCCACAGGATAAGCTTCTTTGTTTTTTCTTTTTGCCGAAGTTAGGCCAGGTCCTTCTTTGCATTGTCTTCTACCCGGTGGTTCTGGTGGCCCTGGATTGGCCCAGGAGACCATGGTATGCAGACCTCGCAAGTCTTCTCATGGCTGATGGAGCTGAGTCTTCTTCATCTGGGTCCCATGTTGCTGGTGGTTCTGTCTCACTTTGGTCTTGTGGCCTGACTATTGAGTGGTCGTGGCTGAGGCGTACTGGTTATGTGGCGGTTGTGATGTCGACCCTCCTGCAGGCTAAGCAGCGTTCGTCCTGTACGTCTTATTTCAGAGTTTGGGCAGTGTTGGTGGCCTGGTGTCTGGAGCAGTCGATCTGGCCTTTTAAGTCTTCTATCTCTCAGCCTTTGTCCTTTCATCAGGCTGGCTTCCTGCAGGCTTTGGCCTTGAACTCCTTGAGGGTTCAGGTGGTGGCTTTGTCCTACTACAGGGGCAGGGTGAGTGGCTCTTCTATTGCGGCTCATGCGGATGTTACTCGGTTCCTACAGGGGGGTCAGTCAGCTGCAGTCTCTGCTCCGGCCTGTCTGCCCTCTGTGGAATCTTGGTCTTGTATGAAAGCTTTGCAAAGGCCCCTTTAAGCCCATGTCTGGTGCATCTGTTGAAGATCTCATCCTTCAGGCAGTCTTCTTGATGGCTCTCACCTCGCTACGGAGGGCGTCTTGAGCTTTCGGCGCTTGTTTGTGGGGATCCCTTTCTGGTTTTTCTTGGGGATGGTGTTTCTATCTGTACATTACCTGCCTTTCTTCCAGTGGTCGTCTCCATCTGGATCAGGCTTTCTTCCGCAAGAAGGATTGTGGGTCTGACTTTTTGGGCCTTCGGCTCCTGAATGAGTGTCTGGTATTTCGTCACTATTTAGAGGTATGATTTTGCGTGCTCTGATCGTTTGTTTTTTTTTCTCTTTGCCAGTACCAGGAAGGATCTTGCTGCTTCCAAATTTACCATTGCTTGCTCGGTGGCAGGATGCCATTTCATTTCTTTTCTTTTCTGCTTTCCGGATAGACACTCCCTCTGGTCCTTCATGCCCTCTCAGTACAGGGAATGGTTTCTTCCTTTGCAGAGTCACGTGTTCTCCCCTTGGGTGTCATTTGTAGCTCGGCCACCTGGGCTTCTGTAGCTGCCTTTGCCAGACATTGCAGAGTAGATGTTATGGATAGGACTTTGGCATCCTTCGAGACCTCCATTCTCTGTGTGGTGATTGCAGGTACCCACCTGACTTGAGGATTGCTTTGGTACATCCCAAAAGTCCTGGATTGATCTGTGCTACGCTATGGAAGGAGAAATTAGTTCTTGCCTTCTCATTTTCTTTACTTCAGTAGCAGCAGATCAGTCCAGGAGCCCACCCATGTCTGTTTCGTTTCTGTTGTGCTTTCAGATTCTGTCTGTTCTGTTGATGTTCCTTGGGTGGGCAGAATGAGAGCCCTTTGGATAGCACCCAGACCTCATGCTGTGATTGATGGTTCGAGAGGTTTATTATCCCCATTTGGTTTGCATCTGTAAAGGTGTGATCAGTATTCCCTGGTTTGTTTGGGCTCTGATTTTCACATGCCTCAGATGTGTATCCAAGTGTCTCCAAGGTGTCTGGGGATGTTGGTTATGCAGAGCTGTAGCTATTCAAGGATAAGCAGTTTCTCTCTCTTTGATTTTGAAGAAGAGAATATAGCTTTATTTCCTTTTTGCGGATAGAAATGTATTGTTTTTCTCCTTGGATCACTAAATCAGTAAAACACATACCAGGAAATGTAGATGGAATGCAATGACCGCAAATGCTCACAGTCTAAGCAATAAAGTTCATGACCTTCAAGCCCTGATGGTGGAGGCAGACTTAGACATTGTTGCAATCACGGAGACGTGGCTAAATGGTTCCCATGAATGGGATACAAACATACCAGGCTATAATCTATTTAGGAAGGATAGAGAGGGTCGTAAAGCTGGAGGAGTAGCTCTGTATGTGAGAAATGATATCACGGCGACTGAAATGACAGGGACCTGGGGAAAAGAAGAAGCGATATGGATCACCTTAAAAAGAGATGATAGGACTTCAGTCCATGTGGGTGTTGTCTACAGACCCCCGACACAACTGGAAGAACTAGATAGGGATCTGATCGCGGATATTCAAAAGTTAGGAAAGAAGAGGGAGGTGCTGTTGCTGGGAGATTTCAATCTGCCAGATGTAGATTGGAAGGTTCCATCGGCGAAATCGGAGAGAAGTAGACAGATCGTGGATGCTTTCCAAAGTGTTTTGCTCAGACAAATGGTGACGGAACCCACGAGGGAGGGAGCGACGCTGGATCTGGTGCTCACAAATGGGGATAGCGTGTCAAATGTCCGAGTGGGTGCCCACCTGGGCGGCAGTGACCATCAAACGGTTTGGTTTGATATGACTGCTGTAGTGGAGGGCAGCCACTCAAACTCAAAGTCCTGGATTTCAAGCGTGCTGACTTTACTAAAATGGGGGAATACCTGAGGAAGGAGCTGATGGGCTGGGAGGAAGTACAAGAAGTGGAAGGACAGTGGTCCAGGCTGAAAGAAGCTATAAATAGGGCTACAAATCTTTATGTAAGGAAAGTAAATAAAAGCAAGATAAAAAGGAAACCGATATGGTTCTCCAAGCAAGTGGCTGAGAAAATAAAGGCTAAAGAGTTGGCGTTCCAGAAATACACAAAAACTCAAGAACAGGAACACGGGAAGGAATACCGGAGGAAACTGAAAGAAGCCAAGAGAGAGATACGTCTGGCAAAAGCGGAAGAACAAATGGCTAGAAATGTAAGGAGGGGTGACAAAAGTTTCTTCAGGTATATTAGTGAAAGGAGAATGACTAAAAAGGGAATTGTGAGACTAAAAGATACTGCGAACCGCTATGTAGATAGTGATGAAGGAAAAGCAAATTTGCTAAATAGATACTTTTGTTCTGTTTTCACAGAAGAAAATCCTGGAGCAGGACCGCGATGGACTGGAAAAAGTACAAATGATAGTGGAGTGGATACAGCATCATTTACAGAAGAGAGTGTGTATTAACAACTTGTAAAGCTAAAGGTGGACAAAGCCATGGGACCGGACCAGATCCACCCCAGGATATTAAGGGAGCTCAGAGAGGTCCTGGCGGGTCCTCTTAAACATTTGTTTAATAAATCCTTGGAGACGGGAGATGTTCCGAGGGATTGGAGAACGGCGGAGGTGGTCCCTCTTCACAAAAGTGGTGATAGGGAAGTAGCTGGATACAGGCCGGTAAGCCTCACTTCGGTTATTGGAAAAGTAATGGAAGCGATGCTGAAGGAAAGGATAGTGAATTTCCTGGAAGCCAATAAGTTGCAAGATCCGAGACAACATGGTTTTACCAAAGGGAAATCGTGCCAAACGAATCTCATTGAGTTTTTTGATTAGGTGACAGGAGAATTGAATCAGGGACGAGCTATGGACGTAATCTACTTAGATTTCAGCAAAGCTTTTGACACGGTTCCCCACAGGAGGCTTTTAAATAAACTGGATGGGCTGAAGATAGGACCTAAAGTGGTGAACTGGATTAGGAACTGGTTGACGGACAGACGCCAGAGGGTGGTGGTGAATGGAGTTAGCTCGGAGGAGGGAAAGGTGAGTAGTGGAGTGCCTCAAGGATCGGTGCTGGGGCCGATTCTGTTCAATATATTTGTGAGTGACCTTGCCGAAGGGTTAGAAGGTAAAGTTTGCCTATTTGCGGATGATACTAAGATCTGTAACAGAGTGGACACCCCGGAGGGAGTGGAAAACATGAAAAAGGATTTGAAGAAGCTAGAACAATGGTCTAAGGTCTGGCAATTAAAATTCAATGCGAAGAAATGCAAAGTGATGCACTTAGGGAATAGAAATCCACGGGAGACGTATGTGTTAGGTGGCGAGAGTCTGATAGGTTCAGACTGGGAGAGGGACCTTGGGGTGATAGTATCTGAGGATTTGAAGGTGACGAAACAGTGTGACAAGGCGGTGGCTGTATCTAGAAGGTTGTTGGGCTGTAGAGAGAGAGGTGTGACCAGCAGAAGAAAGGGGGTGTTGATGCCTCTGTATAAGTCGTTGGTGAGGCCCCATCTAGAGTATTGTGTTCAGTTTTGGAGGCCGTATCTTGCTAAGGATGTAAAAAGAATCGAAGCGGTGCAAAGAAAAGCTACGAGAATGGTATGGGATTTGCGTAACAAGACGTATGAGGAGAGACTTGCTGACCTGAACATGTATACCCTGGAGGAAAGGAGAAACAGGGGTGATATGATACAGACGTTCAAATATTTGAAAGGTATTAATCCGCAAACGAACCTTTTCCGGAGATACAAAGACGGTAGAACGAGAGGACATGAAATGAGATTGAAGGGGGGCAGACTCAAGAAAAATGTCAGGAAGTATTTCTTCACGGAGAGAGTGGTGGATGCTTGGAATGCCCTCCCGCGGGAGGTGGTGGAGAGGAAAACGGTAACGGAATTCAAACATGCATGGGATAAACATAAAGGAATCCTGTTCAGAAGGAAAGGATCCTCAGGAGCTTAACCGAGATTGGATAGCAGAGCTGGTAGTGGGAGGCGGGGCTGGAGGTTGGGAGGCGGGGATAGTGCGGGGCAGACTTATATGGTCTGTGCCAGAGCCAGTGGTGGGAGGCGGGACTGGAGGTTGGGAGGCAGGGATAGCGCTGGGCAGACTTATACGGTCTGTGCCAGAGCTGGTGGTGGGAGGCGGGGATAGTGCTGGGCAGACTTATACGGTCTATGCCAGAGCCGGTGGTTGGGAGGCGGGGCTAGTGCTGGGCAGACTTATACGGTCTGTGCCCTGAAGAGCACAGGTACAAATCAAAGTAGGGTATACACAAAAGTAGCAAACATGAGTTGTCTTGTTGGGCAGACTGGATGGACCGTGCAGGTCTTTTTCTGCCATCATCTACTATGTTACTATATGTTATGTAGGTCCTCTTTAAGTTGGTTCACAAGGTGTGGATGTAATTCCTCCATGTTCCTCATGATTGCATCCCTTTGGGTTTGTATTATTCTTTTTTTCTTATAGAGTTGATGTATAAGTTCATTTCTTAGTTTCTGACTAGTGCGTTTGCAGATTACACAAAACAGCTGAAAGACCTTATCAAAACATTTCCTACACAAGCGCAACCTCACCTGAAGAAACTCATACCAAACCAGCCTGCTGTGGGCACATTCTACATGCTACCCAAGATCCACAAACCGGGAAACCCTGGCAGACCAATCATATCAGGTATTGGCACACTCACGGAAGAAATATCTGGATTCGTAGAGGGAATTCTGAAACCTCTCGTACACAAAACTAACAGCTTCATACAAGACACCACAGACTTTCTGAATAAATTGAAAAATATCAAGCAACTACCACCTAACACCCTTCTGGTCACGATGGATGTAGAATCACTATACAGCAACATTCCACATGCGGATGGCATAGCTGCATGTGGAAGACTCCTAAAAAAAATCCACACTGGACCAGCAATACTCACCAGAAACTATTACAAAATTAATCAAATTCATTTTAACTCACAACTACTTCCGCTTTAACAATGATATCTATCTGCAAATAATGGGCACTGCGCTGGGCACCAGGACAGAACCCCAATATGCCAACCTTTTTATGGCTGAGCTGGAAGAGACATTTCTGAATACACACCAGACCAAACCTCTAAAATACTACCGGTACATCAATGACATTTTTATGATTTGGACGGAGGGTGAAAAAACTCTGAAACAATTTTATTCTGCCTTCAATACATACCATCCTACAATCAGATTCAAAATTGACTACTCCCCAGAAAAAGTCAATTTTTTGGACACCACGGTCTGAATCAGTGATGGCTGTATACAAACATCCATATACAAGAAACCCACAGACGCAGCTACCTCCACAACTCCAGCTTCCATCCTTCACATACAAAAAGATCCATCATTTACAGCCAAGCCACTAGATACCACCGTATCTGCTCTGACCTAGGGGACAGAGACAGACACCTTAAAAGCCTGACTGCATCCTTCAAACAGGCTACAACCCCAAAATAATCTCCAAGAATATTGCCTCCTCCCTCAAAACACCCAGGGAGAATCTGCTACAGTAGAAGGAGAAAAAAATCCACAGACAGAATCCCCCTGTAGTGACATACAATCCAGAGCTGGAAAAACTGAGGAAAACCATAAGAGATCTACAACCTATACTCCATGAGGATGAATTACTGACAGAGATATTCCCATCCCCACCAGTACTGGCCTTCCGACAGCCACCCAACTTAAAACACAAGCTAATCAGAAGTAAACGTCCATCACAGACTGAAAAGGAACAGAAGGGCACACTTCCCTGTAATTTATCCAGTTGCAAACTATGCCAAAATATTTCACAGGACCCCAAAGTCATCCACAAAGGAAAGATATTCAACATAAAGGGATCTTTCACTTGCTCATCTTCCAATGTGGTATATATCATTCAGTGTAAAAAATGTAACGAAGGATGCTATATTGGAGAAACAGACCAGATGCTTAAGACAAGATTCAATTTACATAGACATCACATGAACAATACTGGTGCCAGTAGGGTTCCGACGCCTGTTGGTCAACATTTTACAGGACCAGGACACTGTACCAGTGACTTCACAGTGAGAATCCTGAAAGGTAACTTTAAAACCATACAAGAACGTAAGACCTTTGAAGTCAGAATGATTGAATATTTTAACACCCAACAGAAAGGACTTAACAAAGATCTGGGGTTCCTAGCCCATTATAAACCATAAAGCTGTATGTCTCTGTTAATCACCCTCCCCTCATCTATCCACACCCATCCTGTTAGAATATCAATGATATGCTTTGATGTCCCCATGCATACCTCCTACCCACTCCCACCCTGTCAGACTGTCATAGTAATGCTTGAATGTTTTCACTTATATACACTGTCAGCTAGCACATTTGCTTATTTCCGATCTGAGGAAGAAGGGCGACCTTCGAAAGCTAATCAAGAAATGTATTAAGTTATGTCCAATAAAAAAGGTATCTTATTTTCTTTTCCATGTTTTGTTTTGTTTGATTTCTATTGATAACCTTAAGAGTGGACTAACACGGCTACCACACTCCTCTACTTACGTTGTTGGGAAAACATTTCCAGTTTCGGGCCTTGCCTTTTGGCCTCGCCACAGCTCCCCGAAGCTTCTCCAAGGTAATGGTGGTAGTAGCTGCCTTTCTCAGACGAGAGGGTATCCGGGTTCACCCGTACCTAGACGACTGGCTCATCAGAGCAGACCCAGAAAAAGAGAGTCATCTAGCTACAGCCAGAGTGGTTTCAGTCCTTCAGTCTCTGGGCTGGGTCGTCAATATGGCCAAAAGTTACCTGACCCCCTCGCAATCTCTAGGATATTTGGGGGCCAGGTTCGACACAGCCTCGGGCTATGTGTTTCTTCCCGAGCAAAGGCGGTGCAAGCTTCAGAATCAGGTCGGTCTGAGGATGCCCCGCCCGCGAGCTTGGGACATAGTCCAGCTGGTGGGATCGATGATGGCCACCTTGGAAGTGGTGCCATGGGCGAGAGCGCACCTGAGACCTCTACAGTATTCTCTACTTCAACGATGGTCTCCAGTATCTCAGGATTTTCTCCGAGGACAAGCAGGCTGCTTGTTCTCACGACTGGGTGACGTCCGCGGCAGCCCCCACCAACCGGAAAAAAGCTTCGCGGGACGGTCGGCACGCAGGGCACGCCCACCGCGCATGCGCGGCCGTCTTCCCGCCCGTGCGCGACCGCTCCCGCCAGTTCCTTTTTTTCCGCGCCTGGAGAGAGTCGTGCTTTGCCGCTCTCTCTACTTCAGCCGCCGGATTCTTGCGATCGCGTATACGCGGATCGCGCTTCGTTAATTTAATTTCCTTTTATTATCCTTTCTTTTTACAAAAAAAAAAAAAAAAGACTGCGCGTGTGGAGCACGCGCTCCCCTTTTCCCTCGCTTCCAGCGGGGACGCTACATTGCGGCCTAGTGGTCGCTCGGTCGTTTATTTTTTCGTGGTGTGATTTTAGCCACCATTGACGACTTTGACTTCGCCGACGCGATTTTTCCGTCGATGTCCTCGAAGGTCCCGAGTGGATTTAAAAAGTGTGGTCGCTGCGGCCGGCCGATCTCGCAGACCGACACCCACGCTTGGTGCCTCCAGTGCCTCGGGCCGGAGCACAATCTCAAGTCGTGTGCTTTGTGTCTCGGTCTCCGGAAACGGACTCAGGTTGCGAGGCAAGTTCTGCGGGACCGTCTTTTTGGAACTTGCGCCGGCCCCTCGACGTCGACCTCGACGGCATCGGTATCGAAGGCCGGTTCTTCGGTACCGGTATTGATGCCCGAGACATCGGCACCGATGGCAGCGACCCCAGGAGAACAGGTCCCGTCGGCCCGCCGGTCCGCCGGTGAGAGTGGGGTTGAGAGGCCGCGTGGGCAGTCGGCCCCGGTCACTCCCTCAGCTCGTGAGCCACGGGACCGAACCCTGTCTGACCCAGTGCCTCGAGACCGAGGGGGATCGACCTCCTCCTCTTCCATGCCCTCCGGCGCCGGTGACGTGCATCGAAAGAAGGACAAAAAGCGTCGTCACCGGACGCCCTCGGTGCATCCTGAAGAGGAGTCGACGCCGAAGCGTCATCGTCGAGAGGAGAGGTCCCCGTCGGTTGTGGAGGTACCGACGCGTCGGGGTTCCGGCACCTCGGTGCCGTCTCCTGGCTCCCAGCAGCTTCCGGCACCGACACCCTTACCGGCCCCACCGCCTTTCCCGGCAGCGGGCCTGGACGAGTGCCTCAGAGCCATCCTTCCGGGGATCCTGGAAGGGCTGATGCGCCAGGCTGTGCCGGCGCCGGGGGTGCTTGCGCCCTCGGCGCCGATGACTGTGGCGCCGGCGAGCTCTAGCCCGGCGCCGGAGCTGTCGACACCGCCGCCGCTTGCGGTGCCGGTCTCGACTGCTACGCAGGTGGAGTCCCCGTCGACGTCGATGGAGGGAGCTCCGTCCCCGCCGGCGCGGGAGTCCACCGCTCGACGACACCGAGACCTCGGTGCCTCGACGTCGAGCCGGGCCCGGTACAGGACTCAGCTACATGAGCTAATGTCCGATACCGAGGATGAGGACTCGTGGGGGGAAGAGGAGGACCCTAGATATTTCTCCTCAGAGGAGTCTACGGGCCTTCCCTCGGACCCCACGCCTTCACCGGAGAGGAAGCTCTCACCTCCTGAGAGCCTCTCCTTTGCCTCCTTTGTGCGGGATATGTCGATCACCATTCCCTTCCCCGTGGTCTCTGTGGAAGAGCCGAGGGCCGAGATGCTCGAGGTCCTCGACTATCCATCACCACCTAGAGAGTCCTCCACGGTGCCGCTGCACAATGTCCTGAAGGAGACGCTGCTCCGGAACTGGGTGAGACCGTTAACTAACCCCACCATTCCCAAGAAAGCAGAGTCCCAGTACAGGATCCACTCCGACCCAGAGCTCATGCGGCCCCAATTGCCCCATGACTCAGCGGTCGTGGATTCTGCTCTCAAGAGGGCACGGAGTTCGAGGGATACCGCCTCGGCGCCCCCGGGGCGGGAGTCTCGCACTCTGGACTCGTTTGGGAGGAAGGCCTACCAATCCTCCATGCTCGTGACCCGCATCCAGTCATACCTGCTCTATATGAGCATCCACATGCGGACCAATGTGCAACAGCTGGCGGACCTGGTCGAGAAGCTCCCGCCGGAGCAGTCCAGGCCTTATCAGGAGGTGGTCAGGCAGCTGAAGGCATGCAGAAAGTTCCTGTCCAGGGGTATTTTTGACACCTGTGACGTGGCATCTCGTGCTGCGGCCCAAGGTATAGTGATGCGCAGGCTCTCATGGCTGCGCGCCTCTGACCTGGACAACCGCACCCAGCAGAGACTGGCCGACGTCCCTTGCCGGGGGGATAACATTTTCGGTGAGAAGGTCGAGCAGATGGTGGACCAACTGCATCAGCGGGAAACCGCTCTCGACAAGCTCTCCCACCGGGCGCCTTCAGCATCCGCCCCCACTGGTGGGCGTTTTTTCCCGGGCACGGCAGGCTGCACCCTATTCTTTTGCAAAGCGTAGGTACAACCAGCCGGCCCGAAGGCCTCGTCAGGCACAGGGACAGCCCCAGCGCGCTCGTTCCCGTCAACAGCGTGCGCCTAAGCAGCCCCCTGCGCCTCCACAGCAAAAGCCGGGGACGGGCTTTTGACTGGATCCACGGGAACATAGCCGCCCTACAAGTGTCCGTACCGGACGATCTGCCGGTCGGAGGGAGGTTAAAATTTTTTCACCAAAGGTGGCCTCTCATAACCTCCGACCAGTGGGTTCTCCAAATAGTGCGGTGCGGATACGCCCTGAATTTGGCCTCCCTGCCTCCAAATTGTCCTCCGGGAGCTCAGTCTTTCAGCTCCCATCACAAGCAGGTACTTGCAGAGGAACTCTCCGCCCTTCTCAGCGCCAATGCGGTCGAGCCCGTACCACCCGGGCAGGAAGGGCAGGGATTCTATTCCAGGTACTTCCTTGTGGAAAAGAAAACAGGGGGGATGCGTCCCATCCTAGACCTGAGAGGCCTGAACAAATTCCTGGTCAAAGAAAAGTTCAGGATGCTTTCCTTGGGCACCCTTCTGCCAATGATTCAGAAAAACGATTGGCTATGTTCCCTGGATTTAAAGGACGCATATACTCACATACCGATACTGCCAGCTCACAGACAGTATCTCAGATTCCGCCTGGGCGCACGCCACTTTCAGTATTGTGTGCTGCCATTTGGGCTCGCCTCTGCCCCACGAGTTTTTACCAAGTGCCTCGTGGTGGTAGCGGCCTACCTACGCAAGCTGGGAGTGCACGTGTTCCCATATCTCGACGATTGGCTGGTCAAGAACACCTCAGAGGCAGGAGCCCTCCGGTCCATGCAGTGCACTATTCAACTTCTGGAGCTGCTGGGGTTTGTGATAAATTACCCAAAGTCCCATCTCCAACCGTCCCAGTCTCTGGAATTCATAGGAGCGCTGCTGAATACCCAGACGGCTCGGGCCTTTCTTCCCGAAGCGAGGGCCGCCAATCTCCTGGCCCTGGCTTCGCAGACCAGAGCGTCCCAGCAGATCACAGCTCGGCAGACGTTGAGACTTCTGGGTCATATGGCCTCCACAGTTCATGTGACTCCCATGGCTCGTCTTCACATGAGATCTGCTCAATGGACCCTAGCTTCCCAGTGGTTCCAAGCCACCGGGAATCTAGAAGATGTCATCCGCCTCTCCACCAGCTGCCGCACTTCACTGCTCTGGTGGACCATTCGGACCAATTTGACACTGGGACGTCCATTTCAAATTCCACAGCCCACGAAAGTGCTGACGACGGATGCCTCTCGCCTGGGGTGGGGAGCTCATGTCGATGGGCTGCACACCCAGGGTATGTGGTCCCTCCAGGAAAAGGATCTGCAGATCAACCTCCTGGAGCTCCGAGCGATCTGGAACGCACTGAAGGCTTTCAGAGATCGGCTGTCCTACCAAATTATCCAAATTCGGACAGACAATCAGGTTGCAATGTTTTACGTCAACAAGCAGGGGGGCACCGGATCTCGCCCCCTGTGTCAGGAAGCCGTCGGGATGTGGCGCTGGGCATGCCAGCACAGCATGCTTCTCCAAGCCACATACCTGGCAGGCGTAAACAACAGTCTGGCCGACAGACTGAGCAGAGTCATGCAACCGCACGAGTGGTCGCTCCATTCCAGAGTGGTACGCAAGATCTTCCGAGAGTGGGGCACCCCCTCGGTGGATCTTTTCGCCTCTCAGACCAACCACAAGCTGCCTCTGTTCTGTTCCAGACTTCAGACACACGGCAGGCTAGCGTCAGATGCCTTTCTCCTTCATTGGGGGACCGGCCTCCTGTATGCTTATCCTCCCATACCTTTGGTGGGGAAGACCTTACTGAAGCTCAAGCAAGACCGCGGCACCATGATTCTGATAGCGCCCTTTTGGCCCCGTCAGATCTGGTTCCCTCTTCTTCTGGAGTTGTCCTCCGAAGAACCGTGGAGATTGGAGTGTTTTCCGACTCTCATTTCGCAGAACGACGGAGCGTTGCTGCACCCCAACCTTCAATCCCTGGCTCTCACGGCCTGGATGTTGAGGGCATAGACTTCGCTGCGTTGGGTCTGTCTGAGGGTGTCTCCCGGGTCTTGCTTGCCTCTAGGAAGGATTCCACTAAGAAGAGTTACTTTTTCAAGTGGAGGAGGTTTGTCGTTTGGTGTGAGAGCAAGGCCCTAGAACCTCGTTCTTGCCCTGCACAGAACCTGCTTGAATACCTTCTACACTTATCAGAGTCTGGCCTCAAGACCAACTCAGTAAGGAATCACCTTAGTGCGATTATCATTATCGTGTGGAAGGTAAAGCCATCTCTGGAGAGCCTTTAGTCGTTCGATTCATGAGAGGCTTGCTTTTGTCAAAGCCCCCTATCAAGCCTCCTACAGTGTCATGGGATCTCAACGTCGTCCTCACCCAGCTGATGAAACCTCCTTTTGAGCCACTGAATACCTGCCATCTGAAGTACTTGACCTGGAAGGTCATTTTCTTGGTGGCAGTTACTTCAGCTCGTAGGGTCAGTGAGCTTCAAGCCCTAGTAGCTCATGCTCCATATACCAAATTTCATCACAACAGAGTAGTGCTCCGCACCCACCCAAAGTTCCTGCCGAAGGTGGTGTCGGAGTTCCATCTTAACCAGTCAATTGTCTTGCCAACATTCTTCCCCAGGCCGCATACCCGCCCTGCTGAACGTCAGTTGCACACATTGGACTGCAAGAGAGCATTGGCCTTCTACTTGGAGCGGACACAGCCCCACAGACAGTCCGCCCAATTGTTTGTTTCTTTCGACCCTAACAGGCTAGGGGTCGCTGTCGGGAAACGCACCATCTCCAATTGGCTAGCAGATTGCATTTCCTTCACTTACGCCCAGGCTGGGCTGACTCTTGAGGGTCATGTCACGGCTCATAGTGTTAGAGCCATGGCAGCGTCAGTGGCCCACTTGAAGTCAGCCACTATTGAAGAGATTTGCAAGGCTGCGACGTGGTCATCTGTCCACACATTCACATCACATTACTGCCTCCAGCAGGATACCCGACGCGACAGTCGGTTCGGGCAGTCGGTGCTGCAGAATCTGTTTGGGGTGTAAATCCAACTCCACCCTCCAGGACCCGAATTTATTCTGGTCAGGCTGCACTCTCAGTTAGTTGTTCTTCGTAGGTCAATTTCTGTTGTAAACTCGCCGTTGCGAGGTTCAATTGACCTGGGTTCTTGTTTTGAGTGAGCCTGAGAGCTAGGGATACCCCAGTCGTGAGAACAAGCAGCCTGCTTGTCCTCAGAGAAAGGGTATGATACATACCTGTAGCAGTTGTTCTCCGAGGACAGCAGGCTGATTGTTCTCACCTACCCTCCCTCCTCCCCTTTGGAGTTGTGTGTTTCATCTTTTGCTAGTTATTCAACTGGCGGGAGCGGTCGCGCACGGGCGGGAAGACGGCCGCGCATGCGCGGTGGGCGTGCCCTGCGTGCCGACCGTCCCGCGAAGCTTTTTTCCGGTTGGTGGGGGCTGCCGCGGACGTCACCCAGTCGTGAGAACAATCAGCCTGCTGTCCTCGGAGAACAACTGCTACAGGTATGTATCATACCCTATCAGTGCAGACTTTCTTGGCTCCCTGCGGCCCGTCTCAGTATGGAGTGGTGGCTCTCGGACAGCATGTTGCGGCGGGGAATGCTGCTGGCGCTCCCCAATTGGTGCCTAGTTGTGACAGATGCCAGCCTGAAGGGCTGGGGCGCACATTGCCAGGGGAAGCATGCCCAGGGTCTGTGGACGCCCGACGAGTCGGAGTGGTCTATCAACCCCCCCCCCCCCCGTCTCAAACCACCTGCTGAGATAGAGACATACTGACTGAGGAAGGAGCTGGCAGTCTGGCATCACTGCCTTTAGTTTATCTCCACCTGCTGGTAGGCGAACTTAACCCACTAGTTCCTGGATTCATCTGCTGCAAGTGACAAGGAAGTACCAGATTCAAAATGTGAATGTAACAAGTTAATAAATTAAAAAAAACAAAAGCAGAGATTCCAGTTTAATCAAATAAGGAGGGCATGTATCTAGACTATAGAAATATTTGGCATACTTTAGCAATAATCTCTTTGTGTCATTAACATTAATTTTCTTAAACTGGGACCAGTATCTGTCTGCTGGGATAGCATTCAGCTCAGGAAAATAGGTTGCTCTGATGTTTCTCCAGTGGCAATTGTTCTCAAATTTTAAAACCCTATTTTGGAAATATGCAGCCAAATCATCAGCTGCTGGCAAAATACCATAATTGGTTGTAACAGATTCTACATCTAACATATGATCCAGTAACAAAAACAATTTCTTAATGTTAGGTTTGTTGTACCTCACCAATTTTGAATACAATTTTCTTTTTTTAGTAGCTAATTTCTGTTTATACTCATGGATAGCAGTATGCCAATTGTGTAGGATATTTATTCCGAATTTTTTCTTTAGCTCTACAGCGCTATTTTAAAGAAAGTTCATTTCTCAGATCACTGCTGTATTTTGACTTTTTGAGCCAAAGAGGCTAGACTTTCTAATATAGAACCAGTAATCTCGTTCCACCTTTCTAATATAGAACCAGTAATCTGGTTCCAAATTGTAAAAAAAAAAACAACAAAAAACTCAGTAGTGGCAGCATCAAAAACAACTCTTCGTCAACTAATTGCTAAAATAAAGAAGGTTCTAACTTTTTCCTAAACTGTATTGTGGTTATAATTACTGTAGTATCTGTCCTAACATTAATGTCCCTCCAAGATAAAGAAAAAATTCAGTAGAAAATGGTCCGACCAGGGAACTTTAGAAATGGTAATAAATAATGAGCAATTATAACTATGAGAATTGGAAAGTGCTAGTAAATCTAGACAATGACCTTTCTTATGTGTGAAAGTTCTAGGGTGGAAAAATGTAAAAAATAGAGAAATTCGAAGAGTTCAGAAACATTATCATCAGAAAAATTGCCTAGATGTCCCTTGCCGGGGGGATAATATTTTTGGTGAGAAGGTTGAGCAGGTGGTAGAGCAGCTCCACCAGCGGGAACCCGCCCTCGACAAACTCTCCCACCGGGCACCTCAACAGGTAGACGATTTTTCAGGGGAAGGAGGAATGCTCCCTATGCTTAAAATAAGCGTAGGTACAATCCACCTTCCTGACAGCCTTCTCAGGCTCAGACCAGCGCACTCATTCGCGTCAACAGCGTGCTCCCAGACAGGCCCCTGCAGCTCCCCAGCAAAAACAAGGGACAGGCTTTTGACTGGCTCCAGCTGAGCATAGCTGCCATAAACGTACCCGTGCTGGACAATCTACTGGTCGGAGGGAGGCTAAAATTTTTTCACCAAAGGTGGCCTCTCATAACCTCCGACTGGTGGGTTTTTCAAATAGTCCGGATGGGGTACTCCCTCAATTTGATCTCCAGACCTCCAAATTGTTCACCGGGAGCTCAGTCTTTCAGCTTCCAGCACAGGCAGGTACTTGCAGAGGAACTCTCCGCCCTTCTCAGCGCCAATGCAGTCGAGCCCGTTCCTCCAGGGTAAGAAGGGCTGGGATTCTATTCCAGGTACTTCCTTGTGCAAAAGAAAACATGGGGGATGCGTCCCATCTTAGACCTAAGGGCCCTGAACAAATATCTGCTCAGAGAAAAGTTCAGGATGGTTTCCCTGGGCACCCTCCTTCCCATGATTCAGCAAAATGATTGACTATGCTCTCTGGACTTAAAGGATGCTTACACTCACATTCCGATACTTCCAGCTCACAGGAAGTATCTGCGATTCCATCTGGGAACACAGCACTTTCAGTATTGTGTGCTGCCTTTTGGGCTTGCCTCCGCACCCAGGGTCTTTACAAAGTGCCTAGCGGTGGTTGCAGCGTCGCTACACAGACTGGGAGTGCATGTGTTCCCTTATCTCGACGATTGACTGGTTAAGAACACCTCAGAGGCAGGAGCTCTGCAGTCCATGCAAATGACTATTCGACTCTTGGAGCTACTAGGGTTTGTCATCAATTACCCAAAGTCCCACCTTCTTCCAGTTCAACAACTACAATTCATAGGAGCTCTGCTGGACTCTCAGACAGCTCGGGCCTATCTTCCCGAGACAAGATCAGACAACCTTCTGTCTCTCATTTCCATGGCCAGGGCATCTCAGCAGATCACGGCTCGACAGATGTTGAGACTTCTAGGCCACATGGCCTCCACGGTTCATGTGACACCCATGGCATGCCTGCACATGAGATCTGCTCAATGGACCCTAGCTTCCCAGTGGTATCAAGCTGCGGGGAATCTAGAGGATGTGATCCAGCTGTCCACCGATTTTCACAATTCACTTCAGTGGTGGACAGTTCGATCCAATTTGACCCTGGGACGTCCTTTCCAAATTCCTCAGCCTCAAAAAGTTCTGACCACGGATGCATCTCTCCTGGGGTGGGGAGTGCATGTAGATGGGCTCAACACTCAGGGAGCTTGGTCCCTCCAAGAGTCAGGTCTTCAGATCAATCTCCTGGAGTTGTGAGTGATCTGGAACGCTCTAAAGGCTTTCAGAGATCAGCTGTCTAATCAAATTAGTCAAATTCAGACAGGCAACCAGGTTGCCATGTACTATGTCAACAAGCAGGGGGCACCGGATCTCGCCCCCTGTGTCGGGAAGCCGTCCAGATGTGGCTTTGGGCTCGCCGTCACGGCATGTTTTCTCCAAGCCACGTATCTGGCAGGCGTAAACAACAGTCTGGCCGATAGGTTGAGCAGGATAATGCAACCTCACGAGTGGTCGCTCAACTCGGGCGTGGTACGGAAGATCTTCCGGGAGTGGGGCACCCCCTCGGTGGATCTTTTTGCCACTCAGATCAATCACAAGGTCCCTCAGTTCTGTTCCAGGCTTCTGGCCCACGACAGACTAGCGTCAGATACCTTTCTCCTACATTGGGGAACAGGCCTCCTGTATGTGTATCCTCCTATACCTCTGGTGGGGAAGACTTTGCTGAAACTCCAGCAAGACCGCGGAACCATGATTCTGATTGCGCCCTTTTGGCCGCGTCAGATTTGGTTCCCTCTTCTTCTGAAGTTATCCTCCGAAGAACCGTGGAGATTGGAGTGTTTTCCAACCCTCATCACTCAGAACAAAGGGGCTCTTCTGCATCCCAACCTCCAGTCTCTGGCTCTCACGGCCTGGATGTTGAGAGCGTGGACTTCGCCTCCTTAGGTCTTTCTGAGGGTATCTCCCGAGTCTTGCTTCCAGGAAAGATTCCACGAAGAGGTGTTACTCTTTCAAATGGAGGAGGTTTGCCGTCTGGTGTGATAGCAAGGCCCTAGATCCTCGCTCTTGTCCTGCACAGACCCTGCTTGAATACCTTCTACACTTGTCAGAGTCTGGTCTCAAGACCAACTCCGTAAGAGTCCATCTTAGTGCAATTAGTGCTCTCCATTATCATGTAGAAGGTAAGCCTATCTCTGGACAGCCTTTAGTTGTTCGCTTCATGAGAGGTTTGCTTTTGTCAAAGCCCCCTATGAAACCTCCACCAGTGTCATGGGATCTCAACGTCGTCCTCACCCAGCTGATGAAACCTCCTTTTGAGCCACTGGATTCCTGCCATCTGAAGTACTTGACCTGGAAAGTCATTTTCTGGGTGGCTGTTACTTCAGCTCTGTAGAGTCACTGAGCTTCAAGCCTTGGTAGCCCATGCTCCCTATACTAAAGTTCATCATAACGGAGTAGTCCTCCGCACTCACCCTAAGTTCCTGCCGAAGGTGGTGTCGGAGTTCCATCTGAACTAGTCAATTGTCTTGCCAACATTTTTTCCCCGTCCTCATACTCGCCTTGCTGAACGTCAGTTGCATACATTGGACTGCAAGAGAGCATTGGCCTTCTATGTGGAGTGGACAAGCCCCTTCAGACAGTCCGCCCAAATGTTTGTTTCTTTTGATCCCAACAGAAAGGGAGTTGCTATCAGTCAACGCTCCATTTCAAATTGGCTAGCGGATTGCATATCCTTCACTTATGCCCAAGCTGGGCTGACTGTTGAGGGTCATGTCACGGCTCATAGTGTTAGAGCCATGGCAGCGTCAGGGGCTCACTTGAAGTCAACCACTATTGAAGAGATTTGCAAGGCTGCGACGTGATCATCTGTCCACACATTCACATCTCATTACTGCCTTCAGCAGGACTCCTTACGCGACAGTCTGTTTAGGCAGTCAGTGTTGCAGAATCTGTTTGGGGTCTAGAATCCAACTCCACACCCCCAGGCCCATTTTTGTTCTGTTCCAGGCTGCACTCTGTTAGCTGTTTCTTCATAGGTCAATCTCTGTTTTGTCCTCGCCGTTGCAAGGCCCAATTGACCTTTCTTGGTTGTTTTGAGTGAGCCTGGGGGCTAGAGATACCCCATATATGAGAACAAGCAGCCTGCTTGGAGAAAGCGAACTTACTTACCTGTAGCAGGTATTCTCTGAGGACAGCAGGCTGATTGTTCTCATCAACCAGCCCACCGCCACTTTAGAGTTTTTATTCTTTATTTGCTTTTAATATAACTGAGGCGGGAATGGATGCGTGCTGTCGGGAAGATGGCTGCGCATGCGCAGTGTGTCTGTCCTGCGCTTTGCTGGCTGTCGCAAAGCTCTTCAGATTTTACTAGAAAAAAATCTCCGTTCTTGGGGCTACCGTGGACGCCGACCCACATGTGAGAACAAATCAGCCTGCTGTCCTCAGAGAATACCTGCTACAGGTAAGTAACTTCGCTTTTTCTTCACAGGGTTGGTAGTCTTCATCCTCCTAGGCCTGTGTTTCCCATTTGGGATCTCAATTTGGTTCTCGTGGTCCTTACTAGACTGCCCTTTGAGCCTTTGTCGGCTTGTCCCCTTAAGGATTTAACCCTCAAGGCAGTATTTTTGATAGCCTTAGATTCAGCAAGGTGAGTCTCAGAGTTACAGGCATTTTTCATGCAGGTTTCCTTTTCTGGAATTTTCTAAAGAACGGGTGATTCTTCGTCCAGTGCCTTCTTTCCTTCCCAAGGTCTTGTTGAGATTTCATTTAAACCAGTCAGTAGTTTTGCCCATTTTGGGTTCGTCTTCTGACTTGGAGAACGACGACATCTGCGAAAGCTGGATATCAAGAGTTCTCAAAAAGTATTTGCAAGAAACAGAAGTTTAGATGATCGGATAATCTTTTTCTTCTTCTCGGTGGGTGCCGCAAAGACTTGGCGGCTTCTAAGGCCACCATTTCTAGATGGATTAAGGAAATGATTGCTTCCGCTTATCTTTCAGGTAAGCGCATTCCATGAGGGTTCAGGCTGTGTCATAGGCTGAGCATTTCTTGGTACCTCCTTTGGACATCTGTAAAGTGGCAGACATGGTCTTCCTTGCATTCTTTTTCCAAGTATTACAGAGTTGATGTGCAGTGTCGACAGGATGCAGTTTTTGGTGAGCATGTACTTACAGTGGGATTATTAGCGTCCCTCCCTTAAATGCACTGCTCTGTTACTTCCCATCAGTCATTTTCTGGACCGGACCAGAGGGACACTAAGGAAGGAGAAATCAGATTTTACCTGCTAATTTGTTTTCCTTTAGACCCTCTAGACCGGCCCAGACCCCTCCCTCTGCATTAGTTTTTTATTTTGGTTTCTCATAGAACTGCTGTGTTCGCTTGTGCTATATACCTCTTTTTAAAAAATAACAACAAAAAACAGACTTCTATATGTCATGAGTGGCTGTTAAAGTTCACTGTTTGCACAGGTGTTTCCTTTTCTCTCCTGCTTTAAGGCAATACTGAATCTGCTTTTAGCTAGCCCGGGCTCTTATTGGCTCTCACGAGAGTCTAGTTCAGTCGTCTTTTGCTGAAAGGTGTGCACAACCCATCAGTCATTTTCTGGGCTGGTCTGGAGGGACTGAAAGGAAAGCAAATTAGCAGGTGAGATCTAATTTCTCCTTCATATCTGTCAGGTTTTAGGAAAAATTATAGTATGGAAACAGACACTTTTGTGACTTATGGGGAAAAAAACTTTGAGTAGAGGTTAGTGTGCAATTCATTGTCTAGTTTGATCTGTCTTATGCTTTTGAACTTGTCAACCATTCTTTAATGCTACAAGTATTAGATCAATTAGACATACAGGGGAAGGTGCTGAGTTGGTTTCATGGTATTCTTTCTAATCATTATTATTCAACAAAGGAGGGAGCACACTCAGACAAATGGAAAACTGTTTGTGCCATGCCTAAGGGCTTCCCCCCCTTTCTCCTGTACTTTTTAATATTCTTTTGTAGTCATTGGGTATGATCTTGGATCAGCTTCAAGTGAATCTTACTCTCTATGCCGTTGCCATTTCTGTTTTCCTACCAGTACTCAAGTCTTGGCCAGATATTTTGTCCCTTAATCAAACTTGTATTAGATCAATAAAGGACTGGGTCATAGTTCATCTCTCAAAACTAAATAGAGAAAACGTTTTTATGGATAGTCTTCTAATGACCCTAGATTTCATCATAATTTGAAGGTGGGCTCTGACCACTTTACTTACAATCTAAAATACTTGGTGTAGAACTTGGCAACCAGCTATGTATAATTATACTCAGGCTATTGTAAAGAAATCTTTTTACTCTCTCAGGAAACTAAAAGCTATAAGGAAATATTTTGAGTTGTTTTTAGGCTATTTGTCCACTTGATCTCATTGAGATAGACTACTGTTTATACTGGTTTGTACAAAATTCCTTCGCTATCAGCTACAGTTAGTTCAGAATACAGCCGTCCAGCTAATTTATGGATTGAAAAGATATAATTCTGTGAAAGCTTTCTATTCTAAGTTACACAGGCTTCTGTTAGAGGCACAAATACAATATCAGTTTTTAAGATATTGGTGGGTGAAGCTCCAACTTTAGTCACTTTTCTACATGGTTCAAAAAACTTGTAATACTTTCATGCTACTGTTCCCTATGGCTCATAAATTGAATTTTGTGAAGCAGTTTACTGCCTCTCCGTCATTCCAAATGGTGGCAATTTGAAACTCCGTACCAACTGTTTCAAGACTTTATAGAAACTATTTGGGGTTCAAGAAAAAGCTATAAACCTACCTCTACTGTAAATTTGGTTTATCAAACGATGTTTAATACCTTCCTAGACAAATTGGTTCTAGTCTCTTACAATTGTAAACCACCTTGAACTGATAAGATATTGGCGGAATATAAGACTGTAATGTAATTTAATGAAAAATGCAAAATGAATTGCAGCATCCTGCTGTAAACTTGATTCATTATAGAAACGCCTGTACTAAAGATGGTGCAGAACAGATGGGTTCAGCTTTTACATTTTTTGGTAGATTTCTCTGGATACATATTCTTATCAGTCTTTAGTGAATTTAGTGGCGTAATGAAATTGGGATACCATTTGTGTTAATGTCATCAGTATTCAGACAAACTTAGATATCTGCTATCCAGCTGAAACTGGGTTAAGCAAGGGGATTAACATGGATTTCGAATAGACATAAATTGGACTCTGGTGATCGCTTGATAGTCATCTCAGAAATATGTAAAATGTCAGATATGGAAATTTTTGTCTTCCTCTTCTGCTCTCCTTTGCTAGTTTTAGTTGCAGATTGTCAAGCTAACTGTTTATTTTATTTACTTCCTTATGTTGTAATAATATAGTTTCCATTTTGAGTTACTAATCCATACAGTACCAGAGTTATTCCTTGTGATTGTGTTGTAATCCTTAAACGTCAACATAGAAAATTGTGTAGAAAAAGATTAATCATGTACTAAAGGCTGTTCAGCTATTTAATGATTATTATGAGGGGAAGGAAGACAAATTACACATCTTAACTTTGATTTGGCTGGCTCATGAAATAAAATGCTGTCAGTTCTGTTTACAGCTTCTGGTTTATTTTTGGTTTGTCAGTTCTGTGCAGACACAGCAAAATACATCTTACTATAGGAAATGATTATAGTAACATGTTAGATGGCAGCAGATAAAAGATCACCTAACCCGTTATCTTTGCCCATTTATTCCTACCCACACTGCAGCGATAAATCCCAGATGCCAGCCATAGAATGTGATAAATTTTTGTCATAATTTTTGCTTAAGCAAATGGGCATACAAATTTCCCACTTAGTTCAACTCCAGCATCCTTCCCATAGACAGAGGTATAACCAGCAGAAGAAAGGAGGTATTAATGCCCCTAAACAAAGTCATTGGTAAGGCCCCACTTGAAGTGTTGTTTCAGTTTTGGAGGCCATTCCTAGCTAAGGACATAGAGTTGAAACAAGTAGGAGAAAAGTGACAAAAATGGTATGGAGTTTGTGTCAAAAGACACATGAGAAGAGACTTGATGATCTGACCATGTATACCTGAAGGAAAGGAGGGATACGGGAGATATGATAACAGATGCTTAAGTAATTGAAAAGTATTAATATACAAAAAATATTTTCTGGAGACAGGAAAGTGGTAAAGCTATAGAACATGGATTGAGATTGCAGGGTGGTAGACTTCAGGAAGCACTTTTTCACAGAGGATGATATATGCCTGGAGTGCCCTCCTGGGGGAGGTATTTGAGACCTAAACAGTGCTGGTATTCAAAAATGCATGGGATAAAAACAAAGGATCCCTACATGGAATCAAAACACAGCTTAAGTGGTGCTTAGACAGCAGCTCCAGTATTTCGGATGTAGTTAAGTAGTAGTAGTAGTAGTGTCCCCTAAAAATAGCAAGGATAGATCAAGAACAAACATATTTTATATTCTCCGAGGACAAGCAGGCTGCTTGTTCTCACTGATGGGTGACGTCCACGGCACCCCCTCCAATCGGAATCTTCACTAGCAAAGACGTTTGCTAGCCCATGCGCGACAGTCTTCCCGCCCGAACCGGCTCGTGTTCGTTAGTCTTCTTTTGTCCGCGCTCTGGATGGTCGTGTTTTGCCGCCGTTTCGTGCCCCTCAGAAGACCTCGCGCGTCTTTCGCCTTTTCTACCTTTTTCTGTGTTTGTTTAAAAAAAAAAAAAGAGGAAGGTTCCCCTTTTTCCCGTATTTCTAGCTTTTTCCCAGCGTAAGTGTCTTTTCACTTTCGGGAGCGGCCTTGTTGGCCGCCCGTATGGGTTTTTCTCCCTTTCTTTTTTCGGTGCCTATTGTCATCATTGCGAATTTTGATTTCGCCGGCGCGATTTTTCCGCCCATGTCATCAAAGCCTTCCAGCGGCTTCAAGAAGTGCACCCAGTGCGCCCGTATAGTCTCGCTCAATGATAGGCACGCTTCGTGTCTTCAGTGTCTGGGGGCTGGGCACCGCCCGCAGGCCTGTAGTCTTTGTGCTCTTTTGGCAAAGAGGACTCGGGTAGCGAGATTAGCCCAGTGGAACGTTCTGTTCTCCGGCGCTTCGACGGCAACAGCATCTCGGGATTCGTCGAGTGCATCGGCGTCGGCAGCACCGAAGTCTTCGGGGAGTGCATCAGCGTCAACGGCGTCGAGGCGTATTCCTCCTGCGTCGACGGTACCGAGACTTCGGAAGAGTGCGTCGGTGGTACCGGGACCCCCCACTGCTGCTGATGTCGTCGGACGATGGTGTTTCGTCTGGCGTGCAGGTGAGGGCTGTCCATTCCCCTGCTGGTGGCGGTGAGCCTTCGGGTAGGTCTCCTCCTGCCCTGAGGGCTCCTGCGGTACAGCCCCACCGGGATCGACCATCTTCGGACCCGTCCCCGAGGAAGCGACGTCTGGATTCAACGTCCTCCTCATCGGTACCGGGGAGCTCCGGTGATATGCTTCGCTCGAAGAAGCATCGTCACCGGTCACCTTCCCGACTTGGTACCGGGAGCTCTGGGTCGCCGAGGGAGTCGGCACCCAGCAGGCATCGGCACCGGGAGGACCGCTCACCCTCCATCCAGGAGGTGTAGATGCGCTCTACCCCGGACAGCCCGGTACCGCCTCCGCGCCCGGAACAGATTCTGACCTCGACGCCTGCACCGGCTTCTGTATTTCTCCACAGCCGCTCTGCACGAGAGTCTCCGGGCTGTTCTTCCAGGCATCCTGGAAGAGCTGTTACGTCCTTCTCCTCCGGTACCGGGGGTGCCTGCGCCACTGGTGCCGTCGAGTGAGGCAACGGCTGGCCCTTTGCCCAGGGTGAGGTCCCCGGTAGGCTTCGGCTGCCTCCCAGGTGGACTCCCCGACAACATCTGGGGAGGGAGCTTCGCCGCTCCCGGCCAGGGAGTCCACCTCTCGACGCTTCCA
This sequence comes from Microcaecilia unicolor, assembly GCF_901765095.1. Lineage (NCBI taxonomy): Eukaryota > Metazoa > Chordata > Amphibia > Gymnophiona > Siphonopidae > Microcaecilia > Microcaecilia unicolor. Next base: position 311,914,803 of record NC_044036.1, read on the forward strand.
CCGTGGCCGTGTTTCCACGGAGTCGGAACGGGCGCGGCTTCAGACACAGGTTCGTGAACTTGTGTCTGATACCGATGGTGAGGCCTCGTGGGAAGCGGAGGAGGACATCAGATATTTCTCTGACGAGGAGTCTGATGGCCTTCCTTCTGACCCCACTCCCTCCCCTGAAAGGCAGCTTTTTCCTCCCGAAAGTCTGTCTTTCTCGGCCTTTGTCCGGGAGATGTCTACGGCCATCCCCTTCTCGGTGGTCGCGGAGAATGAGCCAAGGGCTGAGATGCTTGAGCTCTTGGACTATCCTTCTCCACCTAAGGAAGCGTCCACAGTACCCATGCATCATGTCCTAAAAAAGACATTGCTGGCGAACTGGACCAAGCCACTAACTAATCCCCACATTCCCAAGAAGATAGAATCCCAGTATCGGATCCATGGGGACCCAGAGCTGATGCGCACTCAGTTGCCTCACGACTGGTGTGGTGGATCTGGCCCTGAAGAAGGCTAAGAGTTCTAGGGAGCATGCTTCGGCGCCCCCGGGCAGAGACCCCAGAACCTTAGACTCCTTTGGGAGGAAGGCCGATCATTCTTCCATGCTCGTGGCCAAGATTCAATCATACCAGCTCTACACGAGCATCCATATGTGGAACCATGTGCGGCAGCTGGCGGACTTGGTGGACAAGCTCCCTTCTGAGCAAGCCAAGCCGTTTCAGGAGGTGGTCAGGCAGCTGAAGGCATGTAGGAAATTCCTGTCCAGAGGGGTATATGATACCTTCGATGTTGCGTCCAGGGCCGCTGCTCAAGGTGTGGTGATGCGCAGACTCTCATGGCTGCGTGCCTCCGACCTGGAGAATAGGATCCAGCAGCGGATTGCGGACTCCCCTTGCCGGGCGGATAACACTTTTGGGGAAAAGGTCGAACAGGTGGTAGAACAGCTCCACCAGCGGGATACCGCTTTCGACAAATTCTCCCGCCGGCAGCCTTCAGCATCTACCTCTTCAGGTAGACATTTTTATGGGGGAAGGAGGGCTGTTCCCTACTCTTCGGGTAAGCGTAGGTACAATCCTCCCTCTCGACAGCCTGCGGCCCAGGCTAAGCCCCAGTGCGCGCGCTCTCATCAGCAGCGTGCGCCTCAGCAAGGCCCCACAGCTCCCCAGCAAAAGCAGGGGGCGAGCTTTTGACTGGCTCCAGCAGAGCATAGCCAATATCAAAGAGTCCGTGCCGGACGATCTGCCGGTCGGGGGGAGGTTGAAAGTTTTTCACCAAAGGTGGCCTCTTATAACCTCCGACCGTTGGGTTCCTCAAATATTCCGGCAAGTATACGCCCTCAATTTGGCCTCCATGCCTCCAAATTGCCCACCAGGAGCTCAGTCTTTCAGCTTCCAGCACAAGCAGGTACTTGCAGAGGAACTCTCTGCCCTTCTCAGCGCCAATGCGGTCGAGCCCGTGCCACCGGGGCAAGAGGGGCTGGGATTCTATTCCAGGTACTTCCTTGTGGAAAAGAAAACAGGGGGGATGTGTCCCATCCTAGACCTAAGGGCCCTGAACAAATATCTGGTCAAGGAAAAGTTCAGGATGCTTTCCCTGGGCACCCTTCTTCCCATGATTCAGGAAAAAGATTGGCTATGCTCTCTGGACTTAAAGGATGCTTACACGCATATTCCGATACTGCCAGCTCACAGACAGTATCTCCGATTCCTTCTGGGAACACGTCACTTCCAGTACTGTGTACTACCCTTTGGGCTCGCCTCCGCGCCCAGGGTGTTCACGAAGTGCCTGGCTATGGTAGCAGTAGCGCTCCGCAGGCTTGGAGTGCATGTGTTCCCTTATCTGGACGATTGGCTGGTGAAGAACACATCCAAGGCAGGAGCTCTACAGTCCATGCAGATGACTATTCGACTCCTGGAGCTACTGGGGTTTGTGCTGGATTCTCAGACGGCTCGTGCCTATCTTCTGGAGACGAGGGCCAACAATCTGTTGTCCCTCGTCTCCCTGGTGCGAGCGTCCCAGCAGATCACAGCTCGGCAGATGTTGAGATTGCTTGGCCACATGGCCTCCACAGTTCATGTGACTGCCATGGCTCGTCTTCGCATGCGATCTGCTCAATGGACCCTAGCTTCCCAGTGGTTTCAGGCTGCTGGGGATCTAGAGGACGTGATCCACCTGTCCACGAGTTTTCTCGAATCCCTGCACTGGTGGACGATTTGGTCCAATTTGACTCTGGGACGTCCTTTCCAAATTCCTCAGCCGCAAGAAGTGCTGACTATGGATGCGTCTCTCCTGGGGTGGGGAGCTCATGTCGATGGGCTTCACACCCAGGGAAGCTGGTCCCTCCAGGAACAAGGTCTACAGATCAATCTCCTGGAGTTACGAGCGGTCGGGAACGCTCTGAAGGCTTTCAGAGATCAGCTGTCCCACCAAATTATCCAAATTCAGACAGACAACCAGGTTGCCATGTATTACATCAACAAGCAGGGGGACACCGGATCTTGCCCCCTGTGTCAGGAAGCCGTCAGCATGTGGCTGTGGGCTCGCCATTACGGCATGTTTCTCCAAGCCACATATCTGGCAGGCGTAAACAACAGTCTTGCCGACAGATTGAGCAGGATTATGCAACCTCACGAGTGGTCGCTCAACTCCAGAGTAGTGCGCCGGATCTTCCAAGTGTGGGGCACCCCCTTGGTAGATCTCTTCACATCTCGAGCCAACCACAAGGTCCCTCAGTTCTGTTCCAGACTTCAGGCCCACGGCCGACTGGCATCGGATGCCTTCCTCCTGGATTGGGGGGAAGGTCTGCTGTATGCTTATCCTCCCATACATCTGGTGGGGAAGACTTTGTTGAAACTCAAGCAAGACCGAGGCACCATGATTCTGATTGCTCCTTTTTGGCCGCGTCAGATCTGGTTTCCTCTTCTTCTGGAGTTATCCTCCGAAGAACCGTGGAGATTGGAGTGTTTTCCAACCCTCATCACCCAGAACGAAGGGGTGCTTCTGCATCCCAACCTCCAGTCTCTGGCTCTCACAGCCTGGATGTTGAGAGCGTAGACTTTGCCTCTTTGAGTCTGTCGGAGGGTGTCTCCCGTGTCTTGCTTGCTTCCAGGAAAGATTCCACTAAGAGGAGTTACTTCTTTTTATGGAGGAGGTTTGCCGTCTGGTGTGACAGCAAGGCCTTAGATCCTCGCTCTTGTCCTACACAGACCCTGCTTGACTACCTTCTGCACTTGTCTGAGTCTGGTCTCAAGACCAACTCTGTAAGGGTTCACCTTAGCGCAATCAGTGCATACCATTACCGTGTGGAAGGTAAGCCGATCTCGGGACAGCCTTTAGTTGTTCGCTTTATGAGAGTTTTGCTTTTGTCAAAGCCCCCCATCAAACCTCCTACAGTGTCATGGGATGTCAATGTCGTTCTCACCCAGCTGATGAAACCTCCTTTTGAGCCACTGTACTCTTGCCATCTGAAGTACTTGACCTGGAAGATCATTTTCTTGGTGGCAGTAACTTCAGCTCGTAGAGTCAGTGAGCTTCAGGCCCTGGTAGCCCATGCTCCTTACACCAAATTTCATCATAATAGAGTAGTCCTCCGCACTCACCCTAAGTTCTTGCCGAAGGTGGTGTCTGAGTTCCATCTGAACCAGTCAATTGTCTTGCCAACATTCTTTCCCCATCCGCATTCCTGCCCTGCTGAACGTCAGCTGCACACATTGGACTGCAAAAGAGCATTGGCCTTCTATCTGGAGCGGATACAGGCCAGCAGACAGTCCGCCCAAATGTTTGTTTCTTTTGATCCCAACAGGAGGGGAGTGGCTGTGGGGAAATGCACCTTATCAAATTGGCTAGCAGACTGCATTTCCTTCACTTACGCCCAGGCTGGGCTGGCTCTTGAGGGTCATGTCACGGCTCACAATGTTAGAGCCATGGCAGCGTCAGTGGCCCACTTGAAGTCAGCCACTTGAAGTCAGATCTGCAAGGCTGCGACGTGGTCATCTGTCCACACATTCACATCTCATTACTGCCTGCAGCAGGATACCTGACGCGACAGTCGGTTCGGGCAGTCGGTGCTTCAGAATCTGTTTGGGGTTTAGAATCCAACTCCACCCCCCTAGGCCCATTTTTTATTCTGTTCCAGGCTACACTGTCAGTTACTTGGATAAGTTGTTAGGTCAATCTCAGTTATGTCCTCGCCGTTGCGTGGCCCAATTGACCATGTTTGTTTTGAGTGAGCCTGGGGGCTAGGGATACCCCATTAGTGAGAACAAGCAGCCTGCTTGTCCTCGGAGAAAGCGAATGCTACATACCTGTAGAAGGTATTCTCCGAGGACAGCAGGCTGATTGTTCTCATGAACCCGCCCGCCTCCCCTTTGGAGTTGTCTTCCCTTGTCTTTGTCTTGCTACATACGGGACTAACGAACACGTGCCGGTTCAGGCGGGAAGACGGTCGCGCAGTGCGCATGGGCGCACGAGAGCTAGCAAACGTCTTCGCTAGTGAAGATTCCGATTGGAGGGGCTGCCGTGGACGTCACCCATCAGTGAGAACAATCAGCCTGCTGTCCTCGGAGAATACCTTCTACAGGTAAGTAGCATTCGCTTCACATTCATATCATATGCTACGATTGTATCTCGGTGGGGGGAGGGGGACACTTAAGATTTCATAGTAAGGAAAATCTTAAGTTTGCAGTGCTATTGAATTTTTAGTTTAATCAAATATTGACAGTGACTATGGCTAGGATGCAACCAAAATTATAAAACCACTCTTCAGATTGAATAAAATATAACTGCTTATGTGGTTGGCATTGTGGTAAATTGTCAGCTGCCCTATTTGTGATGTCAGTATTTGATCATGAAGGAGGGTGACCTGCATGAAGTGTCAGGTATGGCTTTGGCCACCTTCTTGGGCAGACTGGATGAATCATATGGGTCTTTATGTGCTGTCATTTACTATGCTGCTAAATAGTTATCTGTACTAAATTGGATGTTGCTCAAGCATCTGGCTTCCTAGATTCTTTGCATAGTGGATTATGAGTTCCTTTCCTGCTACAGGTCTTCAGTATTTCCCAAACTGCTTTGCTTCCTCTTTCTTTGTGAGGAAGACAATATTATATAATATAATAACAACCTAAAATATGAATAGAAATCAAGTTGAGAAGCATTCTTTAATTTGTTGTTGTACTACAGCCTGCCAGGTGGACATAGCATCTCATTAAGGCCTCCTTTTACAAAGCTGTGGTATTGATTCCCACAGAGGGAAATGCAACGAAGCTCATTCAATTCCTATGGGCTTCGTTTCATTTGCTGTGCAGGGATCACTACTGGAGCTTTGTAAAAGGAGCCGTAAATCTTCAGTTGACATTAGTATAATAAATATTGCTAGAGAAGTTACTAAGGGAAATGACAAAATCTCTGGTCCCTAATTACTATGTAGCTTCTTTCAGAAAAAAAAAGGGGGGGGGGGAAGAACTTGAAGTCAATAACTTCTTCAGCAGGGGAACCAACTGCGTGCGTTTAAAATCAGAAAGTAAATTGAAATGACCTATCTTAACCCTGTCTGTCTTTTGTCTTTTCTTTGTTTTACCCTTATTTTCTTCATTACTCATGCTTCTTAATTCCTTTCTTTTTTTTTTTTTTCTTATTATCTATCATGCCCATTTTTATTTTATTTCCTTGGGAAATTGTGTTGTGCTTTGTCTGTTGCTGGACACTGCACACAGCTCACCCTTTCTTTCTCCAATCAGGATGGCGGCCTAGTGGAAGAGCCCACTTCTTCACCGTTTTTGCCTTCACCAAGCCTGAAACTCCCCCTTTCAAACAGTGCACTCCCTAATCAGACCCTGGGTGGCATTGCCACAGGGCTGGGCATGCAAAACTTGAATTCTTCTAGACAGGTGAGTTTTTAAATTTTTAATGATTATAATTTAATGTCATTTTCGCATGCTTTGTTTTCTCTGTAGCCAGACAGCGTATTGAACAAACAAAATATTTTCTCCCTCAGTTTAAATGTCGCCATTCAGTTTTCTTTCGCAAATATTCATAAATGTTTTGAACATGACTTTATTAGGTAGAAAATTCTGTAGCTGCTTCATGTAAGTTCTAAACTTTATCTTACAATGTGTTGTATCTTTTCCTTCTACATGGGAGGGTTGTAATCAAAGGCATTGCCACTTATAAAACAGCATTAGACCTGCAGCAGTGAGGTCTTTAATTGTTAGCCTTCAATGTAGATAAAATTACTCATGTTCTACAGTGCTATTTGAATTATTTAATTGACAAAATAGCCCAACGTTGTGTGAACTTAACAAAAAATGTGATACTAGGTGACTAATCTAGATACAGAAAATCCACATGATTCGAATGCTCTATATTTTAAAGATTTTATGTCCATACTTGGCCTACATGTGTTCCATCTCAGGCCACTCATAGAGCAGGACATGCGTTGGACACTGTTTATATCTTCAGAGGGAGCTAAAAAGTTGGTGGAAGGTTTAGAAGTTTGATTTGGTCTGATCATTACAAGCTGGAGTTTAAACCTGCAACAAGGCTTAAAGAGGACCTCTACTGCAGCTAGAGATAAATGGGTATGGTCAAAATTTAGCTAATCATGTTTTTAAAAAATGTGCTCACTACTGACGTGCACACCATGGTTAAGAACTGGAATATGGAATTAACCAAATTGGCTAATCAGCTTGCTCCATAGAAATGGGTTAAATTGAAAGCAATTTCTTCTTGGTACACATGTTGTTATTATTATTATTTATTGCATTTGTACCCCACATTATCCCACCTATTTGCAGGCTCAATGTGGCTTACAGAGTGTTGTTATGACATAGTCATGACAGGATCTTGTATACAATCGTTATTAAGCAGAAGATGTATGAGGAATTAGAGAAGGAGATGTTAGGGTGGTGTAAGAGGTGTATTTTGATACTTGAGTGGGTTGAGTGGTGATTTGTGTCATTAAGGGTTCTTTTTGTAGGCATTGTTGAAGAGATGTGTCTTTAAAGATTTACGAAAGTTGATTAGATTGCCCATGGTTTTCAAAGCTGTGGGTACTGCGTTCCATAGCTGTGTGATTCTATAGGAGAAGGTAGTGGCGTATGCCTGCTTATATTTAAGTCCTTTACAGCTGGGGAAGTTCAGATTGAGGAATTTGCGGGCTGATCTTTTGGCGTTTCTGGGCGGTAAATCCACTAGGTTTAACATGTAGAGTGGGGCATCTGCGTGAATGATTTTGTGTACAGTCTGCAGATCTTAAACTCAATGTGTTCCTTGAGAGGGAGCCAGTGAAGTTTTTCTCTTAAGGGTTTCGCACTTTCGTATTTGGTTTTTCCAAATATGAGTCTGGCTGCAGTATTCTGGGCTGTTTGGAGTTTTTTTTAATAGTCTGTTCTTTGCAGCCAGCGTACAGAGTGTTACAGTAGTCCAGATGACTTACCATTGACTGTACCAGGGTGCGGAAAATGTTTCTCGGGAAGAAAGATTTTACTCTTTTGAGTTTCCACATTGAGTAGAACATCTTTTTCGTCGTGTTCTTCACGTGGGTATCGAGTGTGAGGTTTCGATCAATGGTGACTCCAAGAATCTTCAAGTTTTCTGAAATGGGAAGAGTGCAATATGGTATGGTTATGGTGGAGTAGTTTGTGTTGTGCTGGGAAGTGAGTACTAGGCATTGAGTTTTTTCTGCATTGAGTTTTAGCTGGAATGAATCTGCCCAGGAGTGCATGATTCGGAGGCTTTGGTTGATCTAGTTGGTGATTTCGTTTAGATCATGTTTGAACGGGATGTAGATCGTGACATCATCTGCATACATGTATGGGTTAAGGTTTTGATTAGCTAGGAGTTTGGCTAATGATATCATCATTAGGTTGAAAAGGGTTGGTGAAAGGGGGAATCCCTGTGGAACTCCGCATTCCGGTATCCATGGAGGTGATCTTTCAGCGTTCATTGTTACTTGGTAAGATCTGGTGGTGAGGAATCCCTCGAACCATTTGAGAACTGGGCCTCCGACTCCGAAGTATTCTACTGTGTGAAGTATTATTCCATGATCAACCATGTTCTACAATGCGGGTAATTTTGCCCACGTTTGCAGGAATTCTGGGAACAGGGAGGTTGTTAGGGGAGGGCAGGGGAGCTGCCTAATAATACATGTTTTTTTTTTATTAGAACTGCATGCTTTTTCCCCCCCCAATTGAAAACTGCCTGCAGAGAAAACAAGCATAAATGCTTGTGAGTACATTTTCTGGTGCTAGTCATCAGAACAAAACTGTTTACTTGGTTTTCTTTTGGTTATTGGTGTAAACCCCACAGGTGAGAAGTAATTACAGAGTTTGTATAGACATGGAGAATTTTAAGTGATGATCCCAAATTTGATGGTATTCTGAGAAGACTGGCTGTTCAGATTGTTAATTTCCAGAGCGTTATCCCCTGATACAGACATTCTGCCAAAACACAGCCCATGTTGAGTCCTTCATTAAAGTTTGGCTGCCAACCCACTCTTGGAGGCCCATTGTGCTTTTGTTCCTTGTCTTCATTTTCTGTGCTTTGGATGCCTTCTCTTTTGTTACCTTACTGTTAGACAATAGTTGGCATAAATGGCTATACTTTGATGCCCTTAATTTAGGGACAAATGGATGCAGCCTTTCAAATGGATGGCATATAGCCGTAAGTAAGGCTGAGTAATCATATCATGCATGTATGGGGCTACTAAACCATCCAAGCACTTAGGAATACCAGAAGGCACAGGATCGTGCGGGGCTGTAGTGGATTTCATTGTTGTGAATGTCTTTGAGACCATAGAGAGAAGAAGGTATGTTGAATGCTGAAAAATGAACTACATAAAGTACTATGGTTGTGTCCGTCTTGCATATTTGATCCATTATCTGAGGAATATAAAAATAAGGCAGATTGTAGAGATGATGATGGGGGTGGGGGGAGTCAATGATGTGTTCAAAGTAAGTGACCTAAAGATATGTCTGGAAGAATGGTAGGCACTGAGTATTTATGAACAATAGCTATGCTTAGCATCAGAGACTGCCCTCTTTTGCAACTTCCTTGTTAATATTGAAATCCACAATAAATCTCGGAAAGTTGACCACACCTCAAGAGTGTAGTTAACTTTCCCTCATGTTTTAACAGGATTAAAAAGCCCTACACTACAACAGTGCTTATCAAATTTTCTGTGGCCATGACCCTGTAAATGCAGCCACAGAACCATGTGAGCCCTGGAGGCCTTCCTTTCCATGCTGCTGCTGCTTCTGGCTCTCCTATAGCATCACAACGAACACTGTTGTCATCCCCTACCTTCTGTGGAGTCTGCACAGGCCTAATTATAGTGCAGGCTGAGTAGTTTTTTTGTATGTGCGTGCCCAGGTCATGACCCCAGTGCATATTTGCAACTCTCTTTGGGTTGCAGTCCACAGTTTGGGAAGCCCTTTTTCAGATTCAAGTTGCATCCGTAGTCTTGAGGGTTGAAACACTCATTCTTAACATTTTTAATGCTCTACTTATAATAAAGCCCCAAAAATCAGTGTGTTAAAAGCATGGCTATCACCATCATAATGATCAACCACTGGTGACAGGTAACTCATCTGTATATTTAATGTTCACAAGATTGTGTAAGTGGCAGTTTGACAATTTTGTAACTGATAATATTAAGCAGTATAGGTACATATATATTTATTTTCTGGTGAACTAAGATGCAGTAGTGGATTAAATTATGAGTTGATGATTTTACATTAAGTTTGTATATCCTCTCCATTCAGATACCGAGTGGCAATCTGGGTATGTTTGGCAATAGCGGAGCAGCACAAGCCAGGACCATGCAACAGCCGCAGCAACCGCCAGTGCAACCTCTTAACTCATCCCAGCCTAGTCTTCGTGCTCAAGTGCCTCAGTTTCTATCCCCTCAGGTTAGAATAAACTTTAGGACACTATATGCAGACAAATTACTTCAGGAAAAGCACTGGGGTCATAAAGGGATTAAACAAATGTAAAGAAAAACATAATTATAGGCTTTCTAATGTAAGTCAAAGATTTCTCCCTTTGTGATGAAATTTGAAGGTGTGGCTGTGGATGGGCATCTTTTTCCTTCTATTACATAGCTTCCCACTGTTCCAGACCCTGTTGGATAGTTGTATCCATCAACCAGTAGGTGGAGATAGGGAACTAAAAACTGTGCTGAGACATATCTCTCTTGGCATCCAGTCCAGCTCCTCAGTGTTTTCTATCTCCAGGGTGGCTTGAGTCTGCAGATTCATATCTGGAGGTCTCCAGGTCCCTGTCTCTGGGCCCTGAAATTTTACTTCCTTCCTTCCTTCCTTCCTTCCTTCACCTCTCCCCTGTTTCCTGTGGAGTTCATCTTTTCAAGAAATCTTAGTTTCTTACCTGTAACGGTAGTTTTCCGTGGACAAAGGATCTTCTAGCCACACCCCTGAATATTCGTCACGGTGACGTGCGTGACCCGGCCATCCAATAGGATACTTAGAAAGTAAAAGCAACAGAATTAGCGGATTCCCGCCCATAATCCCAGTATAAATAGCATTTGACAGCTCAGACCAGACAGTTTAATAAAATAGCTACGACAACTAGGGAGGGTAGGGAGGGGTGGTGTGGCTAGAAGATCCTTTGTCCACGGAAAACTACTGTTACAGGTAAGAAACTAAGATTTTTCCATGGACAGGATCTTCTAGCCACACCCCTGAAGACTCCCAAGCACACACAGGTAACAATCGTGATAAAACAACATGAAAATTCCAGAAACATAATGAAACCAAAATCGGTTACCTGTGATAGGAGGAGGAGGACTGTTGTCGGTTATATTGCCTCCCCAAGGATTGACAAACCAAACAAGGAGTCTGCTCGTGAGGCTGCATCCAGACAATAATGTCGTGAAAAAGTATGCAGTGATGACCAAGTAGCTGCTCTACAGATGTCAAGAAGAGGTGCCATATGCAAAAATGCAGTTGAAGCCGCCATGGCCCTCAAGTTATGAGATATAACATGAGGCTGTACCACATGTTGAGTGTAACAAAAATTTATGCATTGGGTTACATAAGAAGAGAGAGTTCGTTTAGAGATTGGTTGTTGATTACGTACATTGTAAGACAAAAATAACTGAGAAGGTCTGTTAGCAGTTGTACGCTGTAAATATATAGATAATGCTCTAGTACAATCCAGTGTGTGGAACTTACTGTGTCGCCTAGACTGATGCGGAGGTGGAAAAAAGACTGGTAGAATAATTAATTGATTCACATGAAAAGGTGACACTACTTTTGGTAGAAATTTAGGATGAGGACGCAGTATCGCTTTATCATGAAGGAGTTGAGTATAAGGGGGGTAATGTACAAGCGCATGTAATTCCCCAATTCTTCTAGCTGAAGTAATCGCAATGAAAAACAACGTCTTCCATGTAAGAAATTGAAGTGTAGCCTCTTGTAGAGGTTCAAATGGAGGTTCCATAAGTCTTTCTAAAACTAAATTCAAATCCCATGCTACAGGTGGAGTTTGAATCGGAGGTTTGAGATTGAATAGTCCTTTCAAAAATCTCTTTATGACAGGATGCACCATCACTGTAGAATCATCGATGGAATCATGAAAAACAGAAATAGCTGCCATATGCACTTTTACTGAAGAAGCCGCCAATCCTGAATTGGATAAAAGTAGGAAATATTCCAATAAAAATGAAATTGGACAAGAAATTGGGTTAAGCTGTTGTGTTACACACCATTATTGAAAACGTTTCCATTTAGATGCATAAGCCAGTCTAGTCGACTGTTTCCTGGAAGCCAATAACACATCAATAACTGGTTGAGAAAAAAGTGAAGACTTTAGTGATTTGCCTGAAGATTTCAGGTGGTAAGATGAAGTTTGCTGAGGTTTGGGTGGAGAAGCTGCCCGTTCTGTGAAATGAGATCTGGAATTGCAGGAAGAAAGTGCGGTTGACAAACAGCTAACTGCACTAGCACAGGAAACCACGTTTGTCTTGGCCAATATGGCGTTATGAGAATCATTGACGTTGTGTCCTGAATGATCTTTTGTAACACTCTCGGAATGAGAGGAAATGGGAAAAGCGTAAAATAGAGTTCCTGTCCACCGGATAGCAAATGCGTCTGCTGCTATCCTGTTCTTGGACGGCCACCTTGAACAATATTTGTGACACTTGTTGTTCTGTGGGGATGCAAAAAGATCTATTTGAGGCCATCCCCAAAGATGAAAAAGGTTGTGAATAATTGTGGTCTTCAGAGACCATTCGTGTGGTTGAAGTGTTCTGCTTAATGTATCTGCAATGTAATTCTCCCGACCTGGTAGATATACTGCCTGAATTACAGAATGTAGAGAGAGAACTAGGGTCCAAAGTCTGACAGCTTCTTGACACAGACGAAAGGAGCCCATACCCCCTTGCTTGTTGATATAAAACATTGCCACTTGATTGTCGGTTCAAACATGTATCACTTGCGAACGAAGTAGATGTTGAAACGTTTGAACCGCCAATGTGACTGCTTTCAATTCTAGTAGGTTGTTGGAGTAGAATGTTTCCTGAGGGGTCCAATGACCCTGTGTTGAGAAGTTGTCGATATGTGATCCCCAACCCACTTTGGATGCATCCGTGGTCAGAATCTTGGTTGGTAGAGGTGACTGGAAAGAAGCTCCCACCAAAAGGTGCTGAAGATTTGTCCACCACACAAGCTGTTGCTTGAGACGTTTGGATATAAGAATCCTTGAAGTAAGAGGATGTCAATACTGGATCCACCTCTTCTTCAAATACCACTGAAGTGGTCGCATGTGAAGACGTTCTAGCGGAAGAACAGCAACTGTTGATGACGTGTCCCAAAAGGATTAGAAGAACTCGAGCTGTCGTGACCTTTACTGATTGAACATAGTGAATTAATTGAATGATCAAATGAGCTCGAGGAAGTGGTAACTTCGCTAGAGATTGGTAAGACACCAGATCCGCTCCAATAAAAATCAACCTTTGCGTTGGGATCAAATGTGATTTTTTGTAATTGATTACTAAACCAAACTTTTCTAGAAGAAATATGGTACTTTGCAAATGTTGAAGGTTCTGCTGTGGAGACTGAGCCACTATTAACCAATTGTCGAGGTAAGGGAATAGGGTGATGCCCTGTCGATGTAAGTGAGCCACCGGAGCTATGACACACTTTGAGAATACTCTGGGAGATGATGTTAGGCCGAAAGGCAGAACTTTGTATTGATAATGTGTTCCCTGACAGACAAACCGGAGAAATCTTCTTGAAGAGAGGTGAACTGGAATATGTAGATAAGCATCCTGAAGATCTATGGCTGAGAACCAAACCCCTTGACGTAGCAAAGGAAGTATGGTTTGTAAGGATGTCATTCGAAATCTCTGTTTTGGAAGAAACTTGTTGAGATGTCCGAGATCCAAAATTGCTCTTTGACCTCCATCCTTTTTGGGGATGAGAAAAAATCAGGAATAAAAACCTTTGTTTATGTCTTGAGCAGGTACAATCTCTATAGCATTGAGATGAAGAAGCCTTCCAATCTCCTGCTGTAACTGTGGGATCTGAGAACTGGGAACATGGAGATGTATATGTGATCGAAAAGGTGGGGTTTGTAAAAATACCATTGAATAACCATTCTGAACAATATCCAGAATCCACTTGTCTGTTATTGATTTCCAATTGCTGAAAAAATGTTGAACTCTGCCCCCCACCGGAATTTGACACAGCGCACTGTCAAAAAGAAGGATTGAGCTTTTGCTGCTGGTTTGTCTGAGCAGGTTTTTGCGAACGCCGCTCTGTACCTGATCTAGACTGAAAATTGTAACGTTGAGGCTGAGATTTAAATGGAAAACCAGACCGCTGGTGGCCAAAAGATTTCTGTTGTTGAAATCTATTCCTCGCATTAAAATATGGAAATCTTTTATAATTCAGTTTAGGAGGCTGCTGCTTATCTTGTTCTAAAGTGTCCAATGTTGTACAGTCCTCTTTAAGACCTTCAATCAGCTGTTTTACTCGATCCCCAAATAAAGAATCACCCATACAAGGAGCATCAGCTACCTTTTCGTGAATATCTTCACCTAATGCAGATGCCCTTAACCATGAGAAACGTCTCGATGCAATTGCAGTAGCTGCATTTCTAGGTGATGTATCAAATTGGTCATGTGTGGTATGAATCATTTGTTTAGAGCTCTCTTCCAATTTGGAAATAATCTGCTGAAAAACTGGAACCTCCTGCTGAAGAAGTACTGACTGTAATTTAGACAATTCATCCAAGATGGTATACAAATATTCCATTTGATGAAACATATGAATCGCTATACGAATTGAGAGCATTGAAGATTGAAAATTCTTCCTTGCTAATAAATCTATGAATTTTAAATCTTTAGTTGGTGGATGATTGGTAATATCTTTCTGCAACTTATGTCGTCTCATGGCAGATTTTACCACTAAAGATGCATGCAGAAGTTGAGTCGTACCATGACCCAACATTTCCTGAACCTTGTATTTATATTCTAATAATCTTTGCGTAGATCTAATAGAATAAGGGGTATTCCAAATTAATTTGTGGTGTTCTTGAAGCACTGGAGGTATTGGTAATGCTATCAATTGCTTAGATAAATTCAGGTATTTTGTGACTGAACGTTTTTCCACCGAACTATCAGTTTGAGGAGAGACAGTTATATTTAAAACCGTCACCAACTTTTGCAAAAATTTATTGGAAGACTCATCTTGTACCGATAAATTTTCCTCCTGATGAAGAGGTGGTAAAGTTGAAGTAGAAGGTAATTCCTGGTCTAATTGAGGCTGATTATCAATATGTAATGAGTGAGACAAAGAAGGTACTGGAGAATTTATACAAGATTTGACTGAAGCACACTCTTGTATTGAACTAGATGGAGATACAGACCATGTATGCTGTGTGTGATCTGTATGAGTCAAGGAAGTTGTTTGAACTGGTGCTGTCTGAGGTGACTTCACCTGATTATTCTCTTGTACCGTCTGCTGATTATGTAGTAGTTTTGTAAGTAATTCCAAGATCTTCAACTGTGAGGTAGAAGAAGAAGATGATTGAGCTTTTGAAGAAGTATGAGAGACTGAATGACGAGCTCTATGCTTTAAAGAGCTGTGATATGAATGAAAATCCGTTTTAGCACGTTTGCTCAAAGGCACATCCGATGAGGAAATAGAAGATGATCTCCTATGAGCATTCCTGTGAGAATGTTTTGAAAAATGTCTGTCTGGAAGCTTGACGGCATCGGGATGATCGGCTATGCAGAGAAAATCCTCGATGCCGATCGAGTCCACTGCTCGAAGTCGCAGAAGAATTTGAACGAGATCGGCTCCTCCGACCTCGACTTTGATGGTCAGCTGATTTCGAAGAGCGTCGATATCGACGTCTAGCTCCAGACCTGACATCGTCCTGATGAGCATCATGTTCTGCTTGTTGCCCATTAGACACAGTCTTATCCTGAACCTCGGGCCCTAAGGCAAGGGGGAGAGCAGGAGTGGAAGGCACCTGATCCCCGGGCACTAAGGCAAGGGGGAGAGCAGGGATAATATTCTCTTCCACCACATCTGGGGCATCCGTCGCTGACACAGACATGACAGAATTCTTATGAGAACTTACGGAAGAAGACTCCGACTGTACCGCTGAAGTTAAATATTATTGTAGCTTAAATGCCCTGATGTCCAAAGACTTTTGGGACATACTTCTACAGGCAAAGCAATTTTTAGTGTCGTGGGACTTCCCTAAACAGCAGACACATCTAAAATGAGGATCCGTGAGGGATAGTTTACGTGGACAAGTCACACATGGTTTAAAACCT
Organism: Microcaecilia unicolor; assembly: GCF_901765095.1. Taxonomy (NCBI): domain Eukaryota; kingdom Metazoa; phylum Chordata; class Amphibia; order Gymnophiona; family Siphonopidae; genus Microcaecilia; species Microcaecilia unicolor. Next base: position 311,930,590 of record NC_044036.1, read on the forward strand.
GTTTTTTTCTGAGACATAACAAGTAGTGAAGGAAAACAACTATGAACAAGTGCCTGACTGACTAACTGACTGAGGCTGATAAATTAACTGCGGATCATTCTGTCAACGCGGAAAAAATAAAACTGTCTGGTCTGAGCTGTCAAATGCTATTTATACTGGGATTATGGGCGGGAATCCGCTAATTCTGTTTTTACTTTCTAAGTATCCTATTGGATGGCCGGGTCACGCACGTCACCGTGACGAATATTCAGGGGTGTGGCTAGAAGATCCTGTCCATGGAAAACGACAACCTGAAGCCAATGAAGACTTCTCAAAAATGTTCCCAGATCTGATCTATGCTTACCATATATCATTTTTGCTACAGTATTCTTCTATAAGAATTGCAGATGCCTCAGATTTGAGCAGCCTATATACAGTGAGTTACAGTAAGCAAGCTGGAACACCACCCTCTCTTGTACCACTAATTGCAAATGTTCTTGATCCCGTAAGTTTTTCATACATTGGATTTGTCTGTTTGATAAATACCTTCCACATCAATTTTATTTATTTATTTTATTGCATTTGTATCCCACATTTTCCCACCTATTTGCGGGTTCAGTGTGGCTTACAATACATTGTGAATGATGGAAATCCTATGTGTTACAGTACAATTATGGGTTACATTATGAGGAGGTATGGGAAGACAAAGTCAAGTCAAAACAACATTTGGAGCGTAGAAACTATGGAATGTTACAATGGGGAAAAGATAGGGCAATAGAACAATAGCACGAAAACCTTAAGGTATAGCAATTTTATATGTGGGTGGAGTATTCGGGGTAAGAGAATGTAGAAGAAAGTGTATTGATGCATTTCTGTTAGTGTGTATGGACTTCATGTGTTTTGATCCTTGCAATAAATTTTCTCAAAGAGATAAGTCTTTAATCGTTTGCGGAAGTCGGTTAGTCCGTAGATTGTTTTCAGGTTGCGTGGTAGTGTGTTCCAGAGTTACGTGCTCATATAAGAGAAGGTTGATGCATGCAGTACTTTGTATTTTATGCCTTTGCAGTTAGGGAAGTGGAGATTGAGGAAAGTTCGAGATGATCTTTTAGTGTTTCTGGGTGGTAGGTCTATTAAATCAGACATGTATGCAGGGGCTTCACCGTGGATGACTTTGTGGACTAAGGTGCATACTTTAAAGGTGATACGTTCCTTGAGTGGGAGCCAGTGCAGCTTCTCACGTAAGGGTTTTGCACTTTCGTATTTTGGTTTTCCGAAGATGAGTCTGGCTGCTGTATTCTGGGCTGTTTGAAGTTTCCTCAGTATTTGTTCTTTGCAGCCTGCGTATGAGTTACAGTAGTCCAGATGACTGAGTACAAGTGATTGCACTAGGCTGCGGAAGACGGATCTCAGAAAGAATGGTCTTATTCTTTTCAGTTTCCACATGGAGTAGAACATCTTTTTGGTTGTGTTGTTTGCGTGAGTCTCAAGTGTTAGGTGGCGGTCGATTGTGACTCCTAGGATTTTTAAAGTTTAATTTGATCTGTCATAGACAAATAACAGTCCAACAATACCCCTAAAACCCTCAAGGTAGTTTCCAAGACAAATGGCTTATCCGTAATACTTAGTTTTACCAGAGGAATCTTGGTCTTACCAATATTCAGATTTAATTTGTGTTGAATCGCCCATTGTTCCATCTATGCAAAACAGTTATATCCCCTATACTGTTGTCAAATGAATTGAATGATGGAAGCAAAATTGTAATATCTGCATATAGATATATATCATTCTTTGAAAAATCAAAAATTCCTCCTGAAGATGTCATCAGTACATTAAAAAGTATTGGAGAAAGGGGTGAACTCTGGGGAACCCCCTACTGTAGAATTCTAAGATTCTGAGGTCTATTGTCCTTTCTGAACTCTGTATACCCTTCTTAAGAATCTATCACCACTGACTAGCCAATCCCACCATACCAACATCTCTTAAAATATGTAATAAGATAGACTGCTCCACCAAGTCAAATGCTGAATATAAATCAAACTGCAGCAAAATGACTTGGTGGCATTGAGACATTAAACATAGTACTTGATCTAATAAAGAATTTAAAAGGGTCATAAATCCTGATGTGGTGTTAAAAGCAAATCATGTTGATCCAAATAAGACCCTCCATAATTTTCACAAACAAAGGAGTGTTTGCTGTGGGCCGATAATTACACACTTGTGAATCATCTATGTGGGAGCTTCCAAAATTGATTTAAAAAAAAGTCTTCCAAACTCTACAATTGTGATAAAAAGCCAAACCTTAAAAGCTAAAGGGGCTACTGTTAATGCTGCCCTAGAGCAAGTGTCCATCTGACAATGAGTTTGGAAAGTTTATTATAAGAAATTCATTCATACTTTGGAACCTTAAATTCCAACCAAATACAGTTCACTGGTACCGCAAGGTCACCACAATCAGGCCTAGCTAGGTCAAGATACTCCATTGAAACTGAGGTCAGTTGATTCAGCAAAGCCCTTATCTTTTCCTGGAAAAATAATGCAAGATCTTTCACTGTAGGTTCTAAAGAACAATTTGACTTTAGAACTAGACAATAATTCTAGTTTCATTAACATATTTATCAATAGAAATCAACAAAATAAAACATGGAAAAGAAAATAAGATGATACCTTTTTTATTGGACATAATTTAATACATTTCTTGATTAGCTTTCGAAGGTTGCCCTTCTTCCTCAGATCGGAAATAAGCAAATGTGCTAGCTTAAAACAGTTAGATGTTGATCAGTCCTCATCCAAATAGCTTTATAATCCTTTACAGCCTTTTTTAAATAACTTGTATCTGAATCCTGAGTTTTATTTCATCGACGCTGCAGTCACCGACATAATTGCTTTAACGCAACTAAACCAGAATTAAACCAAGGAGCACTAGATTTACGAAACCATACTTTTTCTGTTAGAGAGGCTACTTTATTAAGTACTTTTAATACTATCTCATTTTAGATATTAAATGTAATTTTCCCAATCATTCCTCCCTCCAAACTTCGTTAACAAGCTCCAGAAAGCATCAGAATCAATTTTTCCTCTTGTAACATAACATTCCCTACCCTTAAAGTTTGATTGTCCTTTGGAGATTCCCATTTTATAGATAGTATGCCCATTTAATTAAAACAAGGGAGGGGGTATAATAGAAAATATTGCAAAACTTGCTGCAATAACTATTTCATCCTGGGCCGTAGGTTGACAGTTGATTTGGTGAATGGGCACTCTCCCAGTAAGCATTCACAGCCCCCAGGGGCATGAGAAGGGAATTATTATTTTTTTCTTGTTTCTAGGATGAAAATATCTACAGAACTATATTTTTGTAAATTTATAGTACTATAATATTTTTTTAAGTGGATTTTCAACAAAAATTCTCATGTCAAGGTAATGTAAAGAAATTGATTTTGTTTGTAGCCTAGGATACCAAGGCAATAATTTCTGATATCCCATTTTATGGTGATCAAGGGTTTTGGACCAACAGTTGATTTTAATTTATTAGGATTTATTTACAGCCTTTTTGAACAAATTGAAGGTGGTGCACAGAATAAGTCAAAAATAGGCGATTACAACAGTAAAAATGTTCAAATAAGAGTACAGGGTATGGCATATGCTACATTAGAAAGCAATACAAAATAAAACATTTTAATAGACAGCATGTAATGTCTTAAAGAGCTGTGGTTTTGTATTAATGCAGTGGTGTGGTTTTATTTTACAGGTTCAAGCACAGCTTTTGCAGTTTGCAGCAAAAAACATTGGTCTCAATCCTGCACTATTAACCTCGCCAATTAATCCTCAGCATATGACGATGTTGAACCAGCTCTATCAACTGCAGCTGGTAAGTAAATTGAAATTTAGGGATCAATAACCAGTGAGGATAGGCTCCTGGCCAGTTAAATTGCTTGTGCAGGACTGTCTTCTGATATTCAGTAGCACTTAACTGTTTAGTGCCACTGAATATCATCAGCCCTAGCTGCTAAATTGAAAATCGCCTATTATGTGGGCAGTGTAGGGGCAGAGTTGCTGAATATTACACTTAACTGGTAAGCGAGCTGACGCATAAACCCTGGCATTGAATACATGGACATAATGTTGCTGCCAACAACAACAAAAAAAACGCTGACCACCGCCAGCTGGATATTTACCCCTTAGTGTCCAGACTTAATACATGACCAAATAAATTGGAGAAAAGTTTTCCCTGGTTGTTTATAATGGGGTAGACTCAAAAGAGGCACTTAAATTGCAAACACAAATTCTAGTTATTCCCATCTCTAGATCATTTATAAATATGATAAAAAGCAGCGTTCCTAGCAAAGACCCCTGGGAAATCCCACTATCTACTCTTCTCCATTGAGAATACTGACCATTTAACCCTACTCTGTTTTCTATCTTTTAACCAGTTTTTAATACACAATGAAACACTACCTCTTATCCCATGACTTTCTAATTTCCTAAGGAGTCTTTCATGAGGTACTTTGTCAGATGCGTTTTGAAAATGCAGGTACACAGTATCGACTGGCTCACCTTCATCCACATGTTTATTCACCCATTCAATAAAATGTAGTAGATTGGGAGGCAAGATTTCCCTTGATTAAATCATTGTTGACTGTCTCATTAATCCATGCTTGTGTATATGCTCTGTGATTTTGTTCTTTTTAATAGTCTCTATTTATTTATTTTTGTTTTTGTTACATTTGTACCCCGCGCTTTCCCACTCATGGCAGGCTCAATGCGGCTTACATATTATTTACAGGTACTTATTTGTACCTGGGGCAATGGAGGGTTAAGTGACTTGCCCAGAGTCACAAGGAGCTGCCTGTGCCTGAAGTGGGAATCGAACTCAGTTCCTCAGTTCCCCAGGACCAAAGTCCACCACCCTAACCACTAGGCCACTCCTCCACTATCATTTTGCCCGGCACCAACGTTAGGTTCACCGGTCTATAATTTCCTGGATCACCTCTGGAATCCTTTTTAAAAATTAGCATTACAATGGCCACCTTCTAATCTTCTGGTACTCTGCTTCTTTTTAAAGATAAATTACATATTACTAACAATAGCTCTGCAAGTTCTTTTTTTCAATTCTATCAGTACTCTGGGATGTGTATCACCTAGTCCAGGTGATTTGCTACTCTTCAGCTTGTCAAATTGTTCCATTACATCTTCCAGGTTTACAAAGATCCAGTTTCTCTGACTCGTCAACAATGAATACCATTTCTGTCACTGGTATCTCTCCCACAATTTCCTTGTTGAAAACCGAAGCAAAGAATTCATTTAATCTCTCTGCTGTGGCCTTGTCTTCCCTGAGTGTGCAGATGGAATATGTCAGCTTTTGGAAATGCTCATCTCTGGTATTTCATAGACAGAGTGGAGTGAAAATACACTGGAAGGTGTGCAAATAAGGTCAGCCTTTATTATGGCTTGACAGCTACACCGGGAGAATATCTCGACGTGCTGTTACTGCTGTTTCTTATTATTGGAGCATTTTTTATTTGATTGATGGTCAGCTTTGTCACGCCATAGTATTGTCTGTTAAGCCTTGACGTGTATTTGGTGCTTGATTGCATCACATTAGCTCAGCATCCTGTTCTTTTGATTCTTAACGCAAGCTACTAAGCTGAAACATGGTGCCTGTGTTGGGTACTCAAACTCTCTCCAGGGGTTCCTCAAGAAATTAAATTGTAGAATCTGTTTGTATAAACATATGTTTACATAAATCTTTCTTGAGGAACCCCTGGAGAGAGAGGATCCCTAGGGTTCCGTGGACTAAGTTGTGGTATTCTGCTAGCATTAAGTGCCTGTGTAGAGATCTTGTTGCAGTTGTGTTTATTTTATTTTTTCACTAGGTGGTGTATTGATGTTTTAGGGCACAGTGCAATATTCACAGTGGTACCTTTTCATGCATAAAGTTGTTGCTTTTCAAGTCTTGGGACTTAGTACTGTGCAGCCAAGCAGCTCTCAGACAGTTGGAGCAACCTGCGGTTCATGAAGAACCTGTTGACCTTGTAGTGCCCAATCTCATGAGCCAGCAAAATCAACAAGCTGTCTGAGAGTCGGAAGGGAGGGGGAAAGATGTGTGTCAGAGAAAGAGAGGGGCAGATGGGCTGCAGGCAAGTGGGAGAGGTGGGTGAAAGAGGCTGACTGGCTTCAGGTCTCTAAAGAGGTGTAGGTATCATCTGCTGACAACTCTTTTAATCTACTTTAATTCAGTTGCCTAAGAGACCTATATATATTTACTGAAGTTTGCACTGCTTAATTTTCTTTGTCACTATTGTTCAGCATTCAGTACCTTTTATTAAATTTAGATATTAAGATATGTATTATCTACAGCAATTTTGGTGCTCCTTTCTGCATGTTGTCAGGCAATTAAGGAATCAGGCCCGCCCTACCCCAGCCTTCCCCCCACCCACTTTAGCGTCCCCACACGAGTCACTGACTGCCTATGACTGCTTGGATGTCCTTTGGGTGCTGCATATACATGTACTTTGGATGCAAGACTTTTGTTGTCTGAACAAGTTATTTGTCCTAATCAGTGGTCAAAGGAAGGGTGAGGCTGCATCTAGAACTACTATTGCCAGATGGATTAAGAAGGCAGTTGTGTCGGCGTACCTCTTAAAAGGGAGGTCGGCCCTGTTACAGCTTAGAGTGCATTCCACCAGTAGCTAGGTGGCTTCATGGGCCATGAGTTCTCTTGTGCTGCCTCTGGAGATTTGCAAGGCAGTTGTCTGGTCATCCCTTCATTCTTTTGTGTGCCGTTATTAGGTGGATGTGCAGTTTCATCAGGATGTGGGAGACTACTGCTTTTGGAGTAAGAGTCTTGGAAATGGGAATCCCTCCCTTGATGGTCACTGTTTTGGTACTTCCCGTTTGTGCCAGTCTGAAGGGATGCTACAGAAGGATAAATTAGGTCTTACCTGCTAATTTGCTTTCCTTTAGTCCCTCCAGACAGGCACAGGGCCCACCTGATATGCTGTAGCTTGTGATGAATGTTCTTGGAATGCTGTGAGGAATTGGACGTAGCGTTTTGCAGTTATTAAAAAATAAAAAGAAAAGGAGAGAGAAAATGAGATAAATATTTTGATGAGAAAAGTGGTCAGTCTTGGGCCACACATAGGACACATTATTGTGTGAATGGGATGTAATTGTGAAACAGCAGCATACAGTTGTTCTGAATCAGTACTTAGGACCTAGTGTCTGAGAGGAAATCTTAGTAGTGTTCGGTTTAGCTCCTGCTTGGCTATTCGATAACTGACTCTGAGGACTGCACAGTATGGTTGTAACCGAACCCAGAAGTCAGAGGTGCTCGGTCTTCACCTGCTGGTTGGAATGCATAAACCCATCTGTGCAGGTCTGGAGGGAATAAAGGAAAGCAAATTAGCAGGTAAGACCTAATTTATCCTTGTATATTGATACTTTTCAAGTACTTAACCCATTAGTGCCCAACGTTCCCATATGGGATTTTATTATGGGAACATTGGGCACTAATGGGTTAAACATCTGTATCATATCTCCCCTTCCCTCCTTTCCTCTAGTCTAGGGTATACATATTCAAGTCATCAAACTTAAAAAAAAAAAACCAAAACTTAGAGGAGCAGTTGCAAAGGTCAAAAATTTACATCAGGTGTAGACATTGTGTAAAAATTCCGTCCTTGAAGCACAAACTATTACGTATTGCAGATGGTAGGCCAACAACAGCCAGCATGGTTAATAAGTGAGGTGAAGGAGGCTGTTAAAGCTAAAAGAACATACTTCAGAAAATGAAAGAAGGATCTAACTGAAGATAATAGGAAACAGCATATGGAATGACAAGTCAAATGTCATGCTGATAAGGAAAGTAAAGAGCAACTTTGAAAAAGAATTGTAACTTGCAGGCAGAACACACAACTTTTTTTTTAATCAAGGCAAGAATCTGGTAAAAATCAGTTGGACCACTAAAAGATCGAGGGGTAAAAGGAGCGCTTAGGGTGGACAAGGCAGTAGTGGAGAGACAAAATGAATTCTTTGCAAGACAGATAAAGACCATATGACCTATCCAGTGTGCCCATCCATGCCATCTACTCTTCCTGTCACACCCTTAGAGAACCTATGCACTTGTGTCAAACTTTCTTGAATTCAAATACTGTTTTCTTCTCCAGTACTTCCACTGAGCAGACAGTCCATGAATTCACTACCCTTTCTGTGAAGAAGTATTTGCTCAGGTTACTTCTAAGTGTATCCCCTTTCACCTTCATCCTATGCCCCCTCGTTCCAGAGCTTCCTTTCAAATGTACATGTGTATTTAAATATCTATCATAACTCCCCTCTCACACCTTTCTTCCAAAGTATGCACATTGAGATATTTGTCCCCATACACTTTGAGAAAGACCACTGACCATTTTAGTAGCCGCCCTCTGGGCCTACTTCATCCTATTGATATCTTTTTGAAAGTGTGATTTCCAGAATAACGGTATTCTAAATGAGGTCTCTGTACAGTCTTGTATACAGGGGCATCTATCATCTCTTTTTTCCTATTGGCCCTATGCACCCAAGCATCCTTCTAGCTTTTGCCATCGCCTTTTTTTGTCCACATTAATTAGTGTCCAATGTTCCCATCAATCTGTTCCAATATGGCTTATTACAGGAACATTGGACACTAAAGGGTTAAGATCATACCCAAGTCCTGTTCCTCTTTCATGCACAGAAGTTCTTCACCCTCTAAACTGTATCATTCCATCGGGGTTTTGCAGGCCGAATGCATGACACTAATTCAGGAACTAAAGCAAATCTCTGTAAATCTGGACGATGTAATAGGGCAATTTGACAAACTAAAGAGTAGCAAATCACCTGGACAGGAAATTACGGGTGAGCCTGACATCAGTGTCGGGCAAAATGGCTGACAGACAATATTATCTCTCCACACCAGACATCACTGCCGAAACCCAGGCCAAAGTATCGGCTTGCTTATCCGACATTGCTGCCTGGATGTCCAACCGCCACCTGAAACTGAACATGGCCAAGACCGAGCTTATTGTCTTCCCACCCAAACCCACTTCCCCTCTCCCTCCTCTCTATATCTCAGTCGATACGACCCTCATCGTCCCCGTCTCATCTGCCCGCAACCTCGGAGTCATCTTCGACTCCTCCCTCTCCTTCTCTGCGCATATCCAGCAGATAGCCAAGACTTGTCGCTTCTTCCTCTACAACATTAGCAAAATTTGCCCTTTCCTCTCTGAGCACACCACCCGAACTCTCATCCACTCTCTCATTACCTCTCGCCTTGACTACTGCAACCTACTCCTCACTGGCCTCCCACTTAGCCATCTATCCCCTCTTCAGTCCGTTCAGAACTCTGCCGCACGTCTTATCTTCCGCCTGGACCAATATACTCATATCACCCCTCTCGTCAAGTCACTTCACTGGCTTCCGATCAGGTACCGCATTCAGTTCAAGCTTGTCCTACTGACCTACAATTCATTCGATCTGCTGCCCCTTCTTACCTCTCTACCCTCATCTTTCCTTATGTTTCTTCCCGTAACCTCCGCTCTCAAGACAAATCCCTCCTCTCAGTACCCTTCTCCACCACTGCCAACTCCAGGCTCCGCCCTTTCTGCCTTGCCTCACCCCATGCTTGGAATAAACTTCCTGAGCCCATACGCCAGGCCCCCCTCCCTGCCCATCTTCAGATCCTTGCTCAAAGCCCACATCTTCAGTGTCGCCTTCGGCACCTAACCACTACACCTCTATTCAGGAAATCTTGACTGCCCCAACTTGACATTTCGTCCTTTAGATTGTAAGCTCCTTCGAGTAGGGACTGTCCTTTGTTAAACTGTACAGCGCTGCGTAACCCTAGTTGCGCTCTAGAAATGTTAAGTAGTAGTAGTATTATAAAGAACAAAATTGTTGAACAGATACATAGGTATGGATTAATGGGACAAAGCCAACTTGGATTTAGCCAGGGGAAATCTTATCTCAACAATGTGCTACATTTTTTGTAAAGGTGAGTAAACGTGGATAAAAGTGAGACAGTTGATGTAGTGTATCTGGATTTTCAGAAGGCATTCGATATAGTACCTCATGAACGACTCCTGAGGGAAATTAAAAAGTCATGGAATAGGAGGCAATGTCCTGTTGTGGATTAAGCACTGGTTATAAGGTAGTTGAGAAAACTTAAGTAAATAGTTCCCCAGGGATCTGTTAAATGACCTGAAAACAGGAATAATGAGTAAGGTGATCAGATTTGCTGATGATGGTTATTCAAAGTTGTGAAATCACGAGAATTGTGAGAAATTGTAAGAGAACCTTATGAGGCTGGGAGATTGGGCATTCAAATGGCAGACAAAATGTAGTGTAAGCAAGTACAAAGTGATGCATGTGGTGAAGAAGAACTCAAACTATAGCCATATAAGATTCCACATTTGGAGTCACTGCCCAGGAAAAGGATCTAGGTGCCATCATTAATAATACTTTGAAATACTCTTTTAGGATCTTGCCCAGGTACTTGTGACCTGGATTGGCCACTTTTGGAAAAAGATCACAAGTACCTGGCAAGATCCCAAAACAGGACAATACATTTTATGCTGCTTATCCTAGAAATAAGCAGTAGATTTTCCCCAAGTCCATTTTAACAATGGCTTATGGACTTTTCTTTTAGGAAACTATCTAATCCTTTTTTAAACCCTGTTAACTGCTTTTACCACTTAACCTTATTCTCTGCTTTCTGTTCAATAACCAATTCCTAATCTACAGAAGGACATTGCCTCCTATCCCATGACTTTTTAATTTTCTCAGGAACTTTGTAAAAAACTTAGATACGCTACATCAACCGGCTCACCTTTATCCATGTTTATTCACGTCTTCAAAAAATGAAGCAAAGACTTCCCTTGGCTGAAAGCATTCTGAATCTGTCCCATTAAACCGTGTTTGTGTTCCATAATTTTATTCTCTATAACAGTTTCCACTGTTTTACCCAGCACTGATGTCAGGTTACCAGTCTGTAATTTCCTGGATCACCCCGGAACCCTTTTTAAAATTCAGCGTCATTGACCAGCTTCTAGTCTTCAGGTACTACAGACCTGAAGATTGGTTGGGTGTCTTAGCTTTGACATAGGATAGCATAAGAACTGAAAGCACCATCAGACCCACTTAAGTGATGTGAATTCAGCAGTGAGCTTTTTTCTCTGTCCCTCTTCTGGCAAGGGGACATTAACCTACTTGTGTGGCTTGGTCTAGCAGTACTAAAGGAAGGGAAAGAAGATGAATAGGTAAGTTTAAAAATTTCACTTTTTTTTTTACCATTAGCTAAGCTGGCTGATACATTTAAAGATTTCTACCTGATCCTCATGAACACAGTAGTAGCAGCCCAGATGATCGCATATAAAATGATTAAAACAAAAACCCCCAAACCACCCAATGTTCTCCCCATAAATACTGAACACTCAAAGGACAGAGTTTGGAAGTCTTAATTTAAAAAAAAAAAAAAAAAAAGCAAACACACAAAACAATCTATTCATTTGTATCAAAATTGGAGACATGCTCCTAAAACTGGCTCTTGGGATTATTTAAAAGCAAATTATCAGCATTCAGCTGATGATGCTTATTCAACTGCCTCATGCATTCTACGGGTTTCCCAACAATTGGAACAATCAGTTGTATATCTTCTGCATATAAATAGGTTGTGAGGCCCAAAGAACAAATCAAGGTGAATGGTCTTGTATACAAGTTGAAAAGACTGATGAGTCAGAATGTCTGTGGTCTCCAAGGTAATGCTATTCAACTAGATCTAACATCATTACTCAAAAATGAACTGTCAGCCTGAAAGAAAAGATCTAGTCCAAGGCAAAACCATCAGTACCCACCTCCTGACAACATTACTGAAACTGAATGATCTTCCAGATCAAATGCACATGATGTGATAATTTGAGTTTAAAAGGGTTTTTATTAAATGACCCCAAGATTACATACTATATTGTTTATTTGTATTTTACCGAACCGGAGCCTGCCTCTACGGTATTGTGTAAGCCACATTGAACCTGCAACTAAGTGGGGAAAATGTGGGGTATAAATGTGTTAAATAAAATATAAAAGGTATCAGGTGAGTTCCCACCTAGGATAATTCCCACTTAATAGGGACAGTTGCTAGCACCATATGCATCTGTTAATTTTCCTAGAATTATGTTGGTAAAATAGATTCTAAAACCTGATAATGGTTTATAGTTGATTCTGAAGTATATGTATGAATCTCTTAAATGGCACATTACCTTACATCTTCTTACTTTGAAACTGCAGGCATACCAACGTTTACAAATCCAGCAGCAGATGTTACAGGCTCAGCGTAATGTTTCTGGACCCATGAGACAACAGGAGCAGCAAGTAGGTGAACTTGCTATCTTAGCTTTTCCTCTTTCTACCGACAGTACTGTCCTTTCCATTCTGGTGCTTCCCAAATGGTGATGTAATTATTTTCCTGTAATCAGCTAGAGTTAGGCCATAGAAAGCACAATGTTCTACTCTTTCATACTTTTGTATGTGTGATTACAAGGGCCACCATACCACAGAAATGGGTCGTGTGACCACTTATCGACAAGTTGGAAAAATTTAAAATATTCTTGGAAAGCTTAGAAGACCTTTCTGCATATTTGCAGTACAACTTACATTCTCCGAGGACAAGCAGGCTGCTTGTTGTCACTGATGGGTGACGTCCATGGCAGCCCCTCCAATCGGAAACTTTACTAGCAAAGGCCTTTGCTAGCTCTCGCGCGCCCATGTGCACCGCGCATGCGCGGCCGTCTTCCTGCCCGAACCGGCTCGTGTTTATCAGTCTTCTTTTGTCCACGCTCGGGATGGTCGTGTTTTGCCGCCGTTTCGTGCCCCTCAAGTTGACCCTCGCACGTCTTCGCGATTTCGCTAAAAAAAAAAAGAGAGAGAGAGAGACCTTTCGGTCTTGTCCCTTCCCGTGTGTCCAGTTTTTTCCCCAGCGTAAGTTTCCTTTCGCTTTCGGGATCGGCCTTTTTTTTTTTGGCCTCGGTACGGGTTTTTCTCTCCCTTATTTTTGGTGCCTTTCGTCATCATCGCGAATTTTGATTTCACCGGCGTGATTTTTCCGCCCATGTCATCGAAGTCTCTCAGCGGCTTCAAAAAGTGCACCCAGTGCGCCCGGGTAATCTCGCTCACTGACAGGCACGCTTCGTGTCTTCAGTGTCTGGGGGCTGGGCACCGCCCGCAGACCTGCGGTCTTTGTGCTGTTTTACAAAAGAGGACTCAGGTAGCGAGATTGGCCCAGTGGAACGTGTTGTTCTCGGGCTCTTCGTCGACAACAGCACGGGACGTATCGAGTGCATCGACGACAGCATCAAAGTCTTCGATCGAGGCTTCGACCCTCTGCATCGTCGGTACCGAGACATCGGAAGGCTGCGTCGACGTCGGTGGTACCGGGACCTCCGCTGTTGCTGATGTCGTCGGACGGTGGTGCTTCGACTGGAGTGCAGGTGAGGGCTGTCCATTCCCCTGCTGGTGGCGATGAGCCCTCGGGTGGGTCTCCTCCCGCCCTGAGGGCTCCTGCGTTACAGCCCCCCCCCCCCCCCCCGAGACCGACCTTCTTCGGCCTCGGCCCCGAGGAAGAGACTGTTGGATTCTACGTCCTCCTCGTCGGTACCGGGAAGCTCCGGTGATATGCTTCATTTGAAGAAATCAAAGAAGCATCGACACCGGTCTCCTTCCCGCCTCGGTGCCGAGGGAGTCGGCGCCCAGTAGGCATCGGCACCGGGAGGACCGCTCACCCTCTGTTCAGGAGGTGTCGATGCGCTCCCCCTTGGACAGCCCGGAACAGACTCTGACCTCGACGCCTGCATCGGCTTCCCAGTCTTTCTCCACAGCCGCTCTGCACGAGAGTCTCCGGGCCGTTCTTCCAGAGATTCTGGGAGAGCTGTTGCGCCCTTCCCCTCCGGTACCGGGGGTGCTTGCGCCACCGGTACCGTCGAGTGAGGCGCCGGCTGGCCCCTTGCCCGGGGTGAGGTCTCCGACATCGGTACCGCTTGCGGCCGCCTCCCAGGAAGACTCCCCGACGACGTTGGTGGAGGGAGCTTCGCCGGTGCTGGCGAGGGAGTCTACCTCTCGACGCTCCCACCGTGGCCGTGTTTCCACGGAGTCGAGTCGGGCACGGCTTCAGACACAGGTTCATGAACTTGTGTCTGACACCGATGGTGAGGCCTCGTGGGAGGAGGAGGAGGACATCAGATATTTCTCGGACGAGGAGTCTGATGGCCTTCCTTCTAATCCCACTTCCTCCCCTGAAAGGCAGCTCTTTCGCGGCCTTTGTCCGGGAGATGTCTAAGGCCATCCCCTTCCCGGTGGTTGTGGAGGATGAGCCCAGGGCTGAAATGTTTGAGCTCTTGGACTATCCTTCTCCACCTAAGGAAGCGTCCACAGTACCCATGCATCATGTCCTAAAAAAGACATTGCTGGCGAACTGGACCAAGCCTCTAACTAATCCCCACATTCCCAAGAAAATCGAATCCCAGTACCGGATCCATGGGGATTCAGAGCTGATGCGCACTCAGTTGCCTCACGACTCTGGTGTGATGGATCTGGCCCTAAAGAAGGCTAAGAGTTCTAGGGAGCATGCTTCAGCGCCCCCGGGCAAGGACTCTAGAACCTTAGACTCCTTTGGGAGGAAGGCCTACCATTCTTCTATGCTCGTGGCCAAGATTCAGTCTTACCAGCTCTACACGAGCATCCACATGTGGAACAATGTGCGGCAGTTGGCGGGCTTGGTGGACAAGCTCCCCTCTGAGCAAGCCAAGCCTTTTCAGGAGGTGGTCAGGCAGCTGAAGGCGTGCAGAAAATTCCTGGTCAGAGGGGTATATGATACCTTTGATGTTGCGTCCAGGGCCGCTGCTCAAGGTGTGGTGATGCGCAGACTCTCATGGCTGCGTGCCTCCGACCTGGAGAATAGAATCCAGCAGCGGATTGCGGACTTCTCTTGCCGAGCGGATAACATTTTTGGAGAGAAAGTCGAACAGGTGGTAGAACAGCTCTACCAGTGGGATAACGCTTTCGACAAATTCTCCCGCCGGCAGCCTTCAGCATCTACCTCTTCAGGTAGACGTTTTTATGGGGGAAGGAGGACTGTTCCCTACTCTTCTGGTAAGCGTAGGTACAATCCTCCCTCTCGACAGCCTGCGGCCCAGGCTAAGCCCCAGCGCGCTCGCTCTCGTCAGCAGCGTGCGCCTCAGCAAGGCCCCACAGCTCCCCAGCAAAAGCAGGGGGCGAGCTTTTGACTGGCTCCAGCAGAGCATAGCCGAGGTCAAAGTGTCCATGCCGGACGATCTGCCGGTCGGGGGGAGGTTGAAAGCTTTTCACCAAAGGTTGGCCTCTCATAACCTCCGACCAGTGGGTTCTCCAAATAGTCCGGCAAGGATACACCCTCAATTTGGCCGCCATGCCTCCAAATTGTCCACCGGGAGCTCAGTCTTTCAGCTTCCAGCACAAGCAGGTACTTGCAGAGGAACTCTCCGCCCTTCTCAGCGCCAATGCGGTCGAGCCCGTGCCACCGGGGCAAGAAGGGCTGGGATTCTATTCCAGGTACTTCCTTGTGGAAAAGAAAACGGGGGAGTTGCGTCCCATCCTAGACCTAAGGGTCCTGAACAAATATCTGGTCAAGGAAAAGTTCAGGATGCTTTCCCTGGGCACCCTTCTTCCCATGATTCAGCAAAACGATTGGCTATGCTCTCTGGACTGTCTGGGATCACGTCACTTCCAGTACTGTGTGCTACCCTTTGGGCTCGCCTCTGCGCCCAGAGTGTTCACGAAGTGCCTAGCTGTGGTAGCAGCAGCGCTTTGCAGGCTTGGAGTACACGACGATTGGCTAGTGAAGAACACTTCCGAGGCAGGAGCTCTACAGTCCATGCAGATGACTATTCGACTCCTGGAGCTACTAGGGTTTGTGATAAATTACCCAAAGTCCCATCTTCTCCCAGTACAGAGACTCAAATTCATAGGAGCTCTGCTGGATTCTCGGACGGCTCGTGCCTATCTCCCGGAGACAAGGGCCAACAATCTGCTGTCCCTCGTCTCCCGGGTACGAGCGTCCCAGCAGATCACAGCTCGGCAGATGTTGAGATTGCTTGGCCACATGGCCTCCACAGTCCATGTGACTCCCATGGCTCATCTTCACCTGCGATCTGCTCAATGGACCCTAGCTTCCCAGTGGTTTCAGGCTGCTGGGGGTCTAGAGGACGTGATCCACCTGTCCACGAGTTTTCTCAAATCCCTTTGCTGGTGGACAATTTGGGCCAATTTGACTCTGGGACGCCCCTTCCAAATTCCTCAGCCACAAAAGGTGCTAAGTACGGATGCGTCTCTCCTGGGGTGTGGAGCTCATGTCGATGGGCTTCACACCCAAGGGAGCTGGTCCCTCCAGGAACGCGATCTGCAGATCAATCTCCTGGAGTTACGAGCGGTCTGGAACGCTCTGAAGGCTTTCAGAGATCGGCTGTCCCATCAGATTATCCAAATTCAGACAACCAGGTTGCCATGTATTACATCAACAAGCAGGGGGGCACCGGATCTCGCCCCCTGTGTCAGGAAGCCGTCAGCATGTGGCTCTGGGCTCACCGTTACGGCATGTGGCTCCAAGCCACATATCTGGCAGGCATAAACAACAGTCTGGCCAACAGGTTGAGCAGGATTATACAACCTCACGAATGGTCGATCAATTCCGGAGTAGTGCGCCAGATCTTCCAAGTGTGGGGCACCCCCTTGGTAGATCTCTTCGCATCTCGAGCCAACCACAAGGTCCCTCAGTTCTGTTCCAGACTTCAGGCCCACGGTCGACTGGCATCGGATGCCTTCCTCCTGGATTGGGGGGAAGGTCTGCTGTATGCTTATCCTCCCATATCTCTGGTGGGGAAGACTTCGTTGAAACTCAAGCAAGACCGGGGCACCATGATTCTGATAGCTCCCTTTTGGCAGCGTCAGATCTGGTTCCCTCTTCTTCTGGAGTTGTCCTCCGAAGAACCGTGGAGATTGGAGTGTTTTCTGACCCTCATCACACAGGACGAAGGAGCGCTTCTGCATCCCAACCTCCGGTCTCTGGCTCTCATGGCCTGGATGTTGAGAGCGTAGACTTTGCCTCTTTGGGTCTGTCGGAGGGTGTCTCCCGTGTCTTGCTTGCTTCCAGAAAAGATTCCACTAAGAGGAGTTACTTCTTGTTATGGAGGAGGTTTGCCGTCTGGTGTGACAGCAAGGCCTTAGATCCTCGCTCTTGTCCTACACAGATCCTGCTTGACTACCTTCTGCACTTGTCTGAGTCTGGTCTCAAGACCAACTCTGTAAGGGTTCACCTTAGCACAATCAGTGCATACCATTACCGTGTGGAAGGTAAGCCGATCTCAGGACAGCCTTTAGTTGTTCGCTTCATGAGAGGTTTGCTTTTGTCAAAGCCCCCCATCAAACCTCCTACAGTGTCATGGGATGTCAATGTCGTTCTCACCCAGCTGATGAAACCTCCTTTTGAGCCTCTGAACTCCTGCCATCTGAAGTACTTGCCCTGGAAGGTCATTTTCTTGGTGGCAGTTACTTCAGCTCATAGAGTCAGTGAGCTTCAGGCCCTGGTAGCTCAGGCCCCTTACACCAAATTTCATCATAATAGAGTAGTCCTCCGCACTCACCCTACGTTCTTGCCAAAGGTTGTGTCGGAGTTCCATCTGAACCAGTCAATTGTCTTGCCAACATTTTTCCCCGTCCTCATTCCTGCCCTGCTGAACGTCAGCTGCACACATTGGACTGCAAAAGAGCATTGGCCTTCTATCTGCTGCGGACACAGCCCAACAGACAGTCCGCCCAATTGTTTGTTTCTTTTGATCCCAACAGGAGGGGAGTGGCTGTGGGGAAACGCACCATATCCAATTGGCTAGCAGATTGCATTTGCTTCACTTACGCCCAGGCTGGGCTGGCTCTTGAGGGTCATGTCACGGCTCACAATGTCAGAGCCATGGCTGCGTCAGTGGCCCACTTGAAGTCAGCCACTATTGAAGAGATCTGCAAAGCTGCGACGTGGTCATCTGTCCACATATTCACATCTCATTACTGCCTGCAGCAGGATACCCGACGCGACAGTCGGTTCGGGCAGTCAGTGCTTCAGAATCTGTTCGGGGTTTAGAATCCAACTCCACCCCCCTAGGCCCATGTTTTATTCTGTTCCAGGCTACATTCTCTGTTAGTTGGATAAGTTTTTAGGTCAATCTCAGTTATGTCCTCGCCGTTGCGAGGCCCAATTGACCATGTTTGTTGTTTTGAGTGAGCCTGGGGGCTAGGGATACCCCAATCGTGAGAACAAGCAGCCTGCTTGTCCTCGGAGAAAGCGAATGCTACATACCTGTAGAAGGTATTCTCCGAGGACAGCAGGCTCCCAAACCCGCCCGCCTCCCCTTTGGAGTTGTGTCTTCCCTTGTCTTTGTCTTGCTACATACGGGACTGACGAACACGAGACGGTTCGGGCGGGAAGACGGCCGCGCATGCGCGGTGCGCATGGGCGCGCGAGAGCTAGCAAAGGCCTTTGCTAGTGAAGTTTCCGATTGGAGGAGCTGCCGTGGACGTCACCCATCAGTGAGAACAATCAGCCTGCTGTCCTCGGAGAATACCTTCTACAGGTATGTAGCATTCGCTCTGGGTAGCCCTATATCTTCTGTTTCCTTTTGCTTCTTTACCCAACATTTGCATCCTGGCCTCAGCCACAAACTTTTGTTTCCCTCTAGTTCTCTAGTCAGATTTTCAGATAAGTTGTATTGTCTCTTTCAACACTGCCAAATCACACCACTTTGTCTCCTTTGAATTTTCAGCAGGAAACTGGATAGCGAGCAGGCTTCCAATCCTTTTTCCTTTTAGCTATGCATCATTAATTTTTCACCATATCAGAAAAGTAGACCAAGGGCTTAAAATTTTGTCCAAGGTGCACACACAAGATCTACATTACCAACGATCATAATGTGTGATATGTTTGACTTGGGAAACATTGTGACACTGATAGCCAAGAAATCTGCTCCAGGATGTCTCTGAGTGCTTTGGTCTACTCTGAATAGAAAGCTGGCCTCAATGCTTTTCTTGACTTAAGCCCAGCTCCAGATTGGCCTTGAAAGCTCAATATGTGGTCCAGGAAGCTAGGCAGAGTCCTGCTGGTGACCAGGTCTCGCTGAAGAGATCCTCCACCTCATGGGTGCCTACTAAAAGATTGACTGAAGTGAGAGTCCAATACTGTAGTAGATTTCATCAGTCACAAGTCAGTGTAAGCTAGTGTTGGGGCCTTTTTTTTTTTTTTAACCTTAGTTGCCCTACCAACTATTTCCTTTAGGCCACAAACCTGTAAGAGTGAAGAGGTATGCCATTTTTTGCATTGCAAGAGAGCAGTTGCAAGCCCATAAATTATCCACTTATGTTTTGTTTCTTTAGATCCTCAAAAAATCTGATAGTATGACAAAATGCACCATTTCAAGTTAGGTAATAGACTACATTTTGTTTAGTCACAGTTGACTTTAGCCATATGAAGGCTTAACTTTATTGGGATCATCATGGTGCTGGTTCTCAGTCTGGTGTCAGCCTGCCTTCAGGAGACTGGCAATGCAGTGATTTGTAGTTATGACATTCATTGATGGGTTTGCAGTAACCATTCTACCCTTTGAAAAGTCTGTGCAGAACTCATTGTATGCGTTTGGGTGGCTTCTTTTGTTTAAAAAAAAAATAAAAAAGTCTTTTTTTCCCCCCCCTCCATTTTTGTTGAAGATGGTCCTTAACAAAAGTATTGTATTCTATTATACTTGAAATTTTATAACACTGGTGCCTGAATGCAAAGTCCATCCCTTCCAATGGCAATATATTGTTAGTAATTTTGTGCTTTCTATGGATTATCCTTCATTACTGAAAGTTGCTTGTTTCTTTGCCATCAGGTTGCACGTACAATCAATAACATGCAGCAGCAGATCCAGCAGCATCAACGCCAGCTGGCCCAGGCCTTGCTTATGAAGCAGCAGCCTCCCCCACCACATCCTTCTCTACACCCTTCTGCAGGCAAATCAGCCATGGACAGTTTCTCATCCCATCCCCAGGCTCCCAGCCTATCTGACCTGCAGACCAAAGAGCAGCAATCTTCACCTAACACCTTTGCTCCTTACCCTTTTGGTAAGTTGACTGTCATATAAACCACTCAGAGTGGATCATTGGAACTGAGTGCAGCAGGGAGTTTTCAGAGTACAGTGTTTTTCATGAAAGTCATAGAGTAGAAAGCAGTTATCCCTTCCTCTCCTCTCCCATATGTATGTAACACATGAATTTGGCTCTCAGAGGTAACCTTGGTTTTTTCATAGTTTTATTATGATCCATTTGTGAATTATGCTATTTTTGTTCATTAGAAACTATTAGCATGCAGATTCAGGGATCAACATTTCTTGGAATGAGCAACAAGCAGTGTATCTTCTGGGTATTTACAAGTGAACACAATTGGCCAGTACTATAGACTTGTTTCACTGAATCATTGCTGACTGAGCATGGCACTTGCTTGTTATACCAAAGATAAGTTTTATCACTATTGTAATGCAAGACACAGGCAACAAAAATGTGCTTCACAAAAGTTTCTTCTATCACATCCTCACTATAATTTGTAATGAGTAAGGAATAAGATTCATGGCAGAAACACTAACTAGAAGCTGCCAAATAGATTATAGCATAAATATATAACAAGATTATTTGTACCACCACACATTTTAATTCAGTAGGATACTATTAACCAGAAATGCCAGATGGGAAAGCTTAGTATCTGAGCATTAAGAAAAAATTCCTTTCATTTCAGAAGCAACATTTTGATTGGTGTTTGTAATTGAAAAGATAGTCACTCTGAGTATATACATTTATTTACTGTGCCAGGGGACATTATATTTTAGACCCTGAATCTCTGAATTGCTGGAACACAATACCAACTTTCAGAAAACTGACTGGTATATTACAATTCATTGTGCCACCGAGGGAAAGAAAATTTTGAGATACCGGGAATGGTGATGAAAAGTGTTCATGTGACAATGCCATGACCTCATAACCTTTTACCTTTCTTTTTTACCTAATATTTGCCAATGCCATGATCTCATAACCTTTTACCTTTCTTTTTTGCCTAACATTCAAATGTGTTTTGTAGACCTCTTCTAAAAGAGAGTAATAACATTTCACTTGGAACTGTCAAGCGGGAGAGGAATAAAAGAACTTTAGGGAAGAAAGGGATGATTAAATAAATCGCTTTGGTAGTAATCTAAACCAGTGTATTCTAGCCAGAGTGAGTGCCTTCAGACCTGATCAGATATGCCATGGGAAAAAAAAATCACCGCTGCCTAATGTTTAGGTCCAGACTAGTACATGGACTCTGCTCTCAGTATCTTGCAGCTACAAGAGAGACCAACAGCGTCTCTTAAATATGCTGGAAACTCCTCTAAACATGTGTAGCCATGCATACACTTCTCCCTTTTACGTAACAGCATGAGCCCTGGAATGTGGGAATTAACAGGCATCATCATACAGAATATGGGTAATCTGGTCCTTCTTTGTGCAGCATGTATATTACTGAGTGTACAGCATCACCTCCTTGTCCCCTCCTGAATATTGAATATTCTCCTTTGAATCTTTCCAGTTTCTGGTGGGGCATTCTGTGCTTCCCAGCCTTTTATTTTTGGGCCATAGGAATCATCTTCCATGTTCATTTCAACTTGGAGGTTGGTGTGCTGCACAATAAATTTGAAAATGTAGGGGTGCATTGTACTTTGAAAAGGTCTTGAACACTGATCAAAATATCTACCATCTAGTTACTGACAACTGCAGCCTTCAGTTTGTTTTCCCATGGGACAGCTTACCTTCAGAGGATACCCACGGGCTGGGGACAAACCATATCCTACCTGTAGCTCAGTTCCCAGCTTCTAGCCGTTATAAAGATAATCGTGTTTATTCAGGCATATAGGCTTACTCAGTCTTTCATTGGAACTTTGAGCCAGTTTGGCAGATTTTGAATTGCAGTAAAAACAGCATAAGTTAAGTCAAACAGATCCCTATGCAAGGCTAACCTGCAAAAAGGCGTTTATGAAAAATTTTGCCATATTGCATCACTCTACCTATTGTAGCTTACCATATCGGCTGTCCTATTTTTCTTTGTGGGGAAAAGCTTATTAATTAGCAAATCAAGCTTTCTGAAAGATGTGCATGAATAGTACTACTTTCACTTCCCCAGCTTCTGCTGCTTTTGATTTTGGAATGAAGTTTTAGTTCTGTAAAGTTTATTTTTATTGTTTGTTGATTAAAGAATAGAAGGCAATTGATACAATTAAGGAAATATGCTTGAAAACCAGAATTTCCATAGCATCCTATCAGACCACTCTAGACCAATGGGTTGTGTTCCTCTACCAGCGGATGGAGACGGAAGAAAATAGTTCTTGTAACTTGCCCCTTAAGGGTATTGTGCAGCATAGAATGTTCAGTATTTCTTCCTTTTCCCAAGCGGATGGACTGTCGGCCATGCTCCTGACCTGGTTTATAACTGCTTTCAGTTGAGCTTTAACTACCATTTTGGGGTTTTCTACTCCTGAGACAGTTTTATACTGAGACTCGGTTGAGTTTGGAGGTGCCTATTTGGTGTGTTCTCCTGAACCAGCTTCTCAGCTGTGTTCCAGTTGAGTTGGGATGCCCTCTTGGGCTTGCTCTCCTGAGTTTAATGTATGGCGGTTGAGTTGGGGTGCCTTCTTTGGCATAAGCTCCTGCTTTAAAAAAAAAAGCCAGCTGTTCAGTGGAGCTGAGGTATATCTCGGAGGTCTCTGAGATCCCTACCACCACTCCCCACTGGACCAATGGACCACAAACATCTCCTGTGGAAGTCAGCCTGCATTGGGTGAGCCTGTTCTAATTTATTTCAGTTATTTCAGCATTCTAATGTTTGTGCCTCTGTTCCGTATTAAGCTCTCACTGGTATCTGGCTTGACTTTTTCTCACAGCAGGGATCAGTGACAGGAACCTTTGTTCTTCTGGTCACTGTTTCTGTAAACAGTGAATTCTTCTATGTGACTATAAGCAGCAAATATTTCTTTGACTGTTACGTGGAGAATTAACTACTCCTATTTCTGTGCAACATTAAATTTTCCTCAGTGTTCTAGACTATTAGTTTTTCCCGCCAAAATTCATCTTCTGTTTGTCAGGTGGTGTATGTTTTGTCAAGTGTTTCATGGCTTTTTGATTCACAGTAAGCAAATCCAGACAAGAGTTTTTACCCCTTACTGGGACACGTGTTTCTATTCTTTGGTTCTTTGCTGTGTGCTGCAGTTTGATTTAATTTTGTAATTTCTGGTGCATTCACCTTAATGGTTACAGTAGCTGCAGCAGTCAGTTATTAAGCACAGCTAACTGTGTTTAGTAGGGCTTTACAGAATGTTTAGATTTGATTCAGCCCCAAATACACTATTCGTATTTGGCTTAATAGTGATTTAAATTTGAATACGCATAAGCTGCGGCACTGCTGTGCCTAAACCCTATTGAAATAAACACTTGATCTCTGATTTCATGTTGTTTCCTTTATTGTTTGTTATGTCAGGCTCAATGCCCATTATTCATATGTGGCCGAATAGTGAAATATGCTGTTTGGTACAGCTGTAGACTACTTAGTTTTTCCTATATGGAGTTCCTGAGAATTAACTGTGCTTATCTTCAGCCAGCTGGCTATATTTTGACATAAATAGCCAAACTTGCTTCCCCCACTCCCTCACCAGAATTATTCCTTTAAAAAATAATTCTTATCTAGTCAAAACTGTACAATTTGATGGGTGCACTCTGTTTCAACATGAGTTACTTATCTGGCTTGCTGGATTCAGGATAGTTACATTTATTTATATATTTTATTGGATTTTGCTCACACTTTTTTCAGTAGTAGCTCAAGGTGAGTTACATTTAGGTACACTAGTATCTCTGTCCCTGGAGGGCTCAAGTTTGTACCTGAAGCAGTGGAGGGTTAAGTGACTTTTCCAAGATCACGAGGAGCAGCAGCGGGATTTGAGCCAGCCACCTCTGGATGTCGACTAGTGCTGTAACCACTAGGCTACAACTCCACTCCATTAGTTTTTTCAGTTACAGAAATGGTGCAGCCGAACAAGTTTGGTAGCCACTGACGATTTAGAGCTGGCCCAGTTGCTCAGTTTTTCCATTCAACCGTGGTTCACCTCCATATTCAGTGCACAGTTCTTTCTATATTTTCCTGGGCTTCACAGCCCCTATGTATGTAGTTGGCTATCTAGGTTGCAAATTCCACCAATCACCTGGGTTGCACGGTTGCTCAGTGGCACTGGTATTGCACAGTGGTGGCATCCAGCTGTGTTGCACAATGGCAGCAACTATCTTGGTTACACAGTAGCGGTGGCCACCTGTATTGCACAGTGGCAATACGCCTCTGGGTTGCTTCCCTGTAGCAGCAGCCACTAGCTGTTGCCAGACTAGTTGGCCTGCAACATCTACCTGTGTTGCTTCTGCTATCGTCGCCTCTGTTGTGTAGTTGCAACATTCTCTGTTACCTGCAATAACTGGCTCATTCCATAGTTGCAACATCCTCTTTCTGTGCCTCAACAGCCACATGGGTTGCACTGTACTGGTATTTCATAGATACCCGAAGTTACATGGAAATACTTTTAAAACAAATGGGAACAAATATTTTTCCCCACAATGAATAGTTAAGCTCTGGAACTCTTTGCCGGAGGATGTGCTAACAGCGGTTAGTACCAAACGAAAGTGCCAAACCTCTAAGAGAAAAACTACACTGGCTCCCACTTAAAGAATGTATTACATTCAAAGTCTGCACTCTGGTTCATAAAATCATTTACGGAGAGGCCCCGGTCTACGTTGTTAGACCTCATAGGCTTACCACCCAGGAACACTAAAGATCAGCACGCACATTCGTGAACCTGCATTACCCCAGCTGCAAAGGATTAAAATGCAAGCTAACATATGCATCCAACTTCTCCTACATAAGCACGCAGCTATGGAATGCATTACCACTTGCTATGAAAAAAATACGTGGCCTAACTAACTTTCAGAGATCAGTGAAGACCCAAATATAGACTGGGTAAATGTAACATTGGGACACGCTAGAGAGGTACAATTCCTCGGTGAAATCAAAGACAGCTTTATGGAGCTGCTGGTGCAGGAGCCGATGAGGGAAGGAAAAATTCTAGACTTGGTCCTTAGTGGAGCGCATGATCTAGTGAGGGACGTTATGGTACTGGGGCCGCTTGATAACAGTGATCATAATATGATCAGTTTTGATATCAACCTTGATGTAACTATACATAGGAAGTCAAATACGTTAGCGTTTAATTTTAAAAAAAGGAGACTATGATAGAATGAGAAGAACGGTAAAAAAAAAAAAACAACTTAGAGGGGCGACTGAGAGGGTAAAAACTATACAACAGGCACGGATGCTGTTAAAAAGTACTATCCTAGAGGCCCAGGCCAAACGTATTCCGCAAATTACAAAAGAAAGACTGAAGTCCAAAAGACAAGCCGGCATAGTTGAAAAGTGAGGTGAAGGAAGCTATTAGGGCTAAAAGAAACGCCTTCAGAAAATGGAAGAAGGGACCGTCTGAAAATAACAGGAAGCAACATAAGTGTCAAAGCAAATGCAAGGCACAGATAAGGCCAAGAGGGATTACGAAAAAAAGATAGCATTAGAGGCAAAAACAGTTTTTTTTCAGTATATTAAAAGCAGGAAGCCAGCAAGAGAATCGGTTGGGCCGCGGGACGACCGAGGGGTAAAAGGGACGATCAAGGATGACAAAGACGTAGCGGAGAGATTGAATGAATTCTTTGCTTCAGTCTTCACCGAGAAAGATTTGGGAGGGATACCGGTGTCGGAAATGGTATTTCAAGCGGACAAGTCAGAGAAACTTACTGAATTCACAGTAAACCTGGAGGACGTAATGGGGCAGTTCAGCAAACTGAAGAGTAGCAAATCTCCTGGACCAGATGGTATACGTCCTAGAGTACTGATAGAACTGAAAAATGAGCTTGCGGAGCTTCTGTTATATTTATCCTTAAAACCGGGCGTGGTACAGGAAGATTGGAGGGTGGCCAATGTAACTCTGGTTTTTTAAAGGTTCCAGGGGAGATCGGGAAGTTATAGACCGGTGAGTCTGACGTCGGTGCCGGGGAAAATGGTAGAGGCTATTATTAAAAACAAAATTACAGAGCACATGCAAGGACATGGATTACTGAGACCAAGTCGGCACGGCTTTAGTGTGGGGAAATCTTGCCTGACCAATTTACTTCAATTCTTTGAAGGAGTAAACATGTGGACAAAGGGGAGCTGGTTGATATTGTGTATCTGGATTTTCAAAAAGCGTTTGATAAAAGGCTACAGAGGAAATTGGAGGGTCATGGAATAGGAGGAAAAGTCCTATTGTGGATTAAAAACTGGTTGAAGGATAGGAAACAGAGAGTGGGGTTAAATGAGCAGTGTTCACAATGGAGAAGGGTAGTTAGTGGGGTTCCTCAGGAGTCAGTGCTAGGACCGCTGCTTTTTAGTATATTTATAAATGATTTAGAGATGGGAGTAACCAGTGAGGTAATTAAATTTGCTGATGACACACAGTTATTCAAAGTAGTTAACTCGTGACAGGATTGTGAAAAATTACAGAAGGACCTTACAAGACTGGGAGACTGGGCGCTAACTGGCAGATGACGTTTAATGTGAACAAGTGCAAGGTGATGCATGTGGGAAAAAAGAACCCGAATTATAGCTACATCATGCAAGGTTCCACGTTAGGAGTTACAGACCAAGAAAGGGATCTGGGTGTCATCATTGATAATACACTGAAACCTTCTGCTCAGTGTGCTGCTGCAGCTAAGAATGTGAATAGAATGTTTGGTATTATTAGGAAAGGTATGGCGAACAGATGTGAGGATGTTATAATGCCGTTGTATTGCTCCATGGTGCGACTGCACCTTGAGTATTGTGTTCAATTCTGGTCGCCGCATCTCAAGAAAGATATAGTAGAACTGGAAAATGTGCAGCAAAGGGCGACAAAAATGATAACGGGGATGGGACGACTTTCCTATGAAGAAAGACTAAGGAGGCTAGGGCTTTTCAGCTTAGAGAAGAGACGGCTGAGGGGAGACATAATAGAGGTATATAAAATAATGAGTGGAATAGGTGGATGTGAAGCATCTGTTCAAGCTTTCCAAAAATACTAGGACTAGGGGGCATGCGATGAAACTACAGTGTAGTAAATTTAAAACAAATCGGAGAAAATTTTTCTTCACCCAACGCATAATTAAACTTTGGAATTTGTTGCCGGAGAACGTGGTGAAGGCGGTTAGCTTGACAGAGTTTAAAAGAGGATTGGACAGTTTCCTAAAGGACAAGTCCATAAACCGCTACTAAATGGACTTGGGAAAAATCCACAATTTCGGCAATAACTTGTATAAAATGTTTGTATGTTTGGGTAGCTTGCCAGTGCCCTTGACCTGAATTGGCCGCTGTCGGGGACAGGATGCTGGTCTCGATGAACCTTTGGTCTTTTCCCAGTATGGCATTACTTATGTACCTGTTCAACAAGGCATATCACAACGATCCATCCTAATTCCGGACAACGAAACTCAAGCCTGAACTGAATAAGACCTAAATCTCTATACTCGACTACCAAAGCCTACTCTACCATGAACGAACTTTCAACGAAATACCACATTCTCTCTTATTCCTAACATGAACTCTTTATACCTGACTGCTTAATCTACTATGTCAATCATGATCTTTAATGTAACACCACTTGTATCGCTCACTCCGGAATGGCGATCGCCATGACGGAACAATGTAAGCCACATTGAGCCTGCAAATATGTGGGAAAATGTGGGATACAAAAGCAATAAATAAAATATGGGTTTAAAAAAGGTTTGGACAAATTCCTGGAGGACAGGCCATAGTCTATTGAGAGAGACGTGAGAAGTAACTGCTTGCTCTGGGATTTGTAGCAAGGAGTGTTGCCATGATTTGGGTTTCTGGCAGGTACTTATGACCTGGCTTGACCACTGTTGGAAAACAGGATACTGGGCTAGATGGACCATTGGTCTGACCCAGTATGGCTACTCTTATGTTCTTACGTAATCAGCTGTGCTATATGGCTGAAATAGCTGAATTTCTTCTTTATCTTCAGCAGTCACCTAGATGTCCTAGCATTCCATGTCATTTATATAGTGCTGTTCTAGTAGCTAGCTGTGTAGCACGGCTAGTCTGTCACCATGTATGTACAACTGCTACAGCAGTAGGTATAGCACCAGCTGCCTGTATAGCACAGTTCCAGCAACTGGCTGTATGGCCTAGTTATGGAAGCTGAATGTGTGGCACAGTTTCAAACATGCCTATGTGGTGTCAGATATTCAGCTGTCTGCAATCATTGGGTGCACCTCTATGTGGCATCCCAGTCAGCAGCAAACTGCATGTCATTGGCTTTGGGTAACCATAAATAGGGCATCAGTTAGCATCCATGTCAGCTATGGCAAGTGCATGCTGCATTGACAGGCTTCAGTTGCAGCAGCCACCTGTGTGTTGCCAGTTACCACACTTACCTCTAACACTCCGCTGCCTGTGTGACACCAGCCACCACTTCCACCTCTAACCGCTTTAGCGACGGCCTGGATGTCTCCAGTTTGGCAGCCATGTCTGTAGGCCTAGCTACTGCGGCTACATGGTTTTGGTGGCTGACTAGGTTTCCCATCTACTCTGCACAGCTATTTAGTACAGTTTCACTGATCACTGATGCACGTTTGAAGGTGAATCCTAGTCAGTGCGGTTAGATGTTTTGTCCCAAAGGGATTGGGAATTGTTCCTCCTGAAGAAGGAAGGTCCGAAATGCGGTCTCGCATTGGGGAACGCATGTGGAGTTGACGTATGGTGAAATGTGCTAGCAGTTGCCAGCAGTAGCACTCGTCAAGCTGCTTATCACCCCAAGAAAGGAAAAGAAAAGAAAGACCTGTGTATATTGGTTATGCTGGAAGGTTCAGCTGAAATGGAGTATTGAGCATTGAACTGTGGCGTACTCCTTACTGAAAGTTTGGAGGCGTGCATAAGGAAAGATCTAAGTGCATGAGGCTTTGGCGCAGAGCAAGCCAACACTGAGCCTACAGTTCGTTTAAAAGGATTGGGACAATGATGCATATAGATTTGTTGATATACGTGAAAACAATGTATATGTAATATCAGGATAAGTGGATGAATGAGGGGGTGATTTGAAAGGTTTGTATGAGTGAGTTCTGCGGGCAATAGGTATGTGTATAGTATGTATGGAGGTAATGTGAGTTGGTTGATTTAATAAAGAATTGTGATTTGTGTTTATGGTGGGTACTGTGGTTTAATGTGTCAGGCTATACAAGCCACCTACTTTGTGTGATTCTGCAGTCTAGCTGTTTTGTGCAGCTAACTTGATAATGGTGGCTAATGCCAGTGCTGTTATACAACTGCAGGAACTCTCTAATTTTGTGGGAGGGGTTTCTCTAATAGGCTCCCTTGGGTTGTCCTGTTGTGTCTCATGTCTCACGGTCCTGATGTCGTCGTCTTGCTCATACAGTGACATTTGGGTTTTCATGTCTGCATATAGCACTCTTTGACACTAGGTCAGTCAATAGCTATTATCATTGGTCAATTTTCCTTGTTAGTCATAAAGATATAGATAGGGAAACACAGTAGTTTTTCAGCCCCTGATAGAATTCTTCCTATATTTCGTTCTCTTAATATTCAACTTCTCCAGGACTTCCTTTGTAGTTGCAATATATATATGTACCTCAGTCTTAGGCTATTGCCTTCAGAGACTCTTTCAAGGAAAACAGTTGAGTTTGTTTCTTTTTCTGCTCATCTCTTCTGTGGTCTATCAATGCTGTTTTCTATTATTCCTTATTGTGCAAATTGCATCCTTCTCGTTATACCTTTTGTCTTTCCAGAGTCCTTCTGATTGCTCTTGGTTCTCTCTACTAGGTACCACTAGAAAGGACCTCTAAGGCTATTCCAGTTTATATCTGTCAGTTTATTAGACTGGGGAGATTAATGATTCATTTTTTGCAAAATTCTTTCTCTCTCTTTTTTTTTTTTTTTTTTTTTTTTGTATTTAGATCTTTTAGTCCCATCCTTTGTTGATGACACTGCTTTGCTGCATCCCATTGGTCTGAACTGGTCTGATAGGATGTTATGGAAGGAAAAATTATATCTTACCTGATAACTTTTTTCCTTTAGTCCTATCAGACCAGTCCAGAATCCCTCCCTGGTTGATTAATTTTATTTTACTTACAAGTTATATTTTTCAGAAATCGCGGATTCTACTTGTCACGTATCTCCTGACTCAGTGAAATATCTGCATGTTAGTAGAGTACATGTGGAACGACCAATCATATTCTAACACAAGGGTAACTGATTTATTAAAATCAAAAAGCAACTGAACACAAATGTGCAACAAAGCTCAAAAGTCTTTTCTTATTGACAGTAAACCTTTTTGACTGGTATTGACTCACCACTATTGTCCTGCACTAATGGTATAACATTTGTACTTTTTGGTTGGAATTATTGATTGGTATCCTTGCATTTCGAATGCCTTGAGTCTATTGAATTCAACAGGTTTACTGTCAATAAGAGACTTTTGAGCTCAGCTGCTTTGTTTTTGATTTTTAATAAATCAGTTACCCTTGTGTTAGAACACAGTTGTCCGTCCCCCATTTTTTTTTTTCTTGATCTGCTTGGGGGTTTCTTTTTTGATTTCTGTAGTAGAATATATGCTTTGCTAGCTGGTAAGGTTATTACCTGATTGAATTACTTGGTCTCGAAGTTTCTTTATTGGCCATCAGTCAGATTTTGAGCACCATTGCTTGGCTATTCGAAATACTGAACATTATATGCTGGATAATACCCTTAAGGGGCAAGTCACAAGAACTGTTTTCTTCCTCTGTCTCCGCTGGTAGAGGGACACAATCCATTGGTCTGGACTGGTCTGATAGGGCTAAAGGAAAGAAAGTTATCAGGTAAGACATAACTTTTCCTTTTGATACTTAAGAATGGCTTTTTTTCTTATCTCTTTACCCTGTCTCTGGGTTTTGAAGTTCGGGTGATCATAGCGCCCCACCATAATGCCTATCACCCTTTTTTTGGCAGAACATTTCAGAGCTTTTCCATTGTGTCCTGCAGCACACAGTACCTGGTATTCCCTGATAGTTTCCATTCAGATATTGACCAACCTGATCCTGCATAACTTCCAAAATCTAACAAGTTCAGTGTTTCCCAGGCCAGTGTTTCTGAAGGTTAGAAATCATAACAAACATGCTAATTGAAAGTGGACATAAGTTTAAATAACGACATATGCAGTAAAAATCTTCTGAATGGAGACAGTTATTTGGCCTTCTTGGTTTATCATTTTAGCAGTAGTCTCAATATAAACAGCATGGAAGAAAGGCCATCTTTTATCCCGCCCTCCCCCTAAAATGTCAGAATATCTAACATGTCTGATTCCCCATGCAGTCGCTGGACTGAACCCGAACATGAATGTAAACAACATGGACATTACTGGTGGTTTATCAGTGAAGGACACTTCTCAGTCCCAATCTCGCCTTCCTCAGTGGACACACCCCAACTCAATGGATAATTCATCCAGTGCTGCCTCTCCACTTGACCAGAACCCTAGCAAGCACGGTACGTCATGTCAACTTTTTTTTTAATTATGATTTCCTTTTTTGTTTTGTTTTTCTGTTTGTTTTATTAGGATGTCAGAGCCCATTATGAGTTAATTAAAAATGCAGAACTAGTTCCCTTTATTGACATGATTAGACCAAAATCAGTTAACCAAATTAATCTGTCATATGTTCCCCATATTTATAACATAATTGCAAAGCAACTGAAATCATGAGCTGCGAGTCGGAAGCGGAACACATTTTTTTTTTTTTTTTTTTTTTTTTTTGCAATAGAAGTTTTAAAGGAATTTAATAAAATATTTCCACATAATTTTAGTAGGAAACCCTAAGGCAGTGGCCTGCCTCCATTACCCTTCCCAGTTGCCAATTGCTGGTATCTGTGACCCTTGCTGAGCCTTTTTCAGCAGGTCTGCTCCACATGAATAGTATTCTTAGAGAGCCCAGCATGGCTGGAGGCCAGCCAAGATTGCAGGGGTCATAGATACGTTCTATGAAAAATAGTCCGGGAACAACTTTGTCTCCAGAGTGTATATGATCTCATATAATAGCTGAGTATTTATTTCTACATGGTTGTTCAGGAGCAATTTGTATATTTACAATGAGATGTCTATCCAACTGTAAGGAAAGAGAATATTGCTATATCTATATAGACTGTTTAGAAGAAGTGTTCTTCTGGAGGAATAATTTATTACCAAATGAACACTGGCATAAAAAGTGTAATTAAAATCATCTTGGGATAGGGAGCCTTTGCAGAACTGGTAATTACAAACTAATAGAGATGAAATAAAGTGTATTTAGGTTCCATTAAATTATAAATGTAATTTAAACCTTGTTATTTTTAGTTTGGGGGTATCATTTGTAGTGTAGGAAAAATAATACTGCTAAAACATGTCTAATGTTGGCCCTATTAAAGCAGCACTATTAGCTGGTTAGTCAAAATAGCTTACTTGTCTTAGTTCTGTTAATTTTATTCCTTATTTATGTTTGTTTTGACATACATTTATTTTGTAATACATTGTATATTTTATTTTGGGGTTTGGTTTGTGTTTTTCCTTACATTTGTTTGGGGGAAAGGTGTGTACCTACACCCTCATTTTAATTATTTTTCCAAGTCCACTCATGATATATTCATTTTTTCTCATGCATCAGTGTGATGCCTGCATTGGGTTCTGATGAGGATCAGCATCACAGCACCTTGATTTACTTGGACTTGTAAGAATGAGAGTGGCTAATTAGAAGACTCTTTTCAAAAATTCAGAACTCTGATCCCCTCCTTCAAAATGAAAACAGGGATGTGAATGATTTTTTTTTTTTAAAGTAAACTATTAGGTTTTTTTGGTAAGGATTGAACAGAATAGGATAGTAAACTTTTATTGAAGCAATTCTGTAGATGCAGAATTTTTTCATAGTCTTGCTATGTATTGTACACTAAAATGTTGTGACCAGAAGATTAATATGAACACACTCATATTTATTCCAGGAAAGATATTACTCAACAAGTGTATAAAGTCTTAAGAGTAGCAGCTTTTCTGAGTTTATACATTTGCAATTAGTGTACAAATTGAGGGAATAATTCTCATTGCCATGTAAGATGTTTTTCCCATGTAAGCATACTGTTTCACATTTGTAAATTGATGTATGCATCAAAGAATACTCGTGTTTCTCATCTGTTAACTACATGCTATCTTTGACATGAATGAGTACAAGGTTCACATAGGAAGTTTACTTCATAGGATAGACAGGTTAAATATAAAACTTTAGTCACTCCTGAAGTTGGATTGTGCCAGCAAATCTAATGATACAGGGAGTTCCGTTCAATGGTCTTGCCCTCCTTTATGAAAGGGGGCTCAGTTTCACTGTTTTTGCCTGTAGCCATGAGAGTGGCCACATTAGCCAAAGACAAGACAGATGGTTTTTCAAGACACTAGAAATGTGAGTCTCCCCACTTTCATCCAAGATAAAAACATATAAATATTTTTGATTTGAATCCAAGGCAATTATTTGGTTACATGTGGTGAGAATTTAGAATTCTACAGTTCGAGTAGGTTTAATATGACACAGGCTGTTATGGTGTCTTGGGAGGTCATCTGTCTGTTTTGTTATTGGCTAGAGTTAGTGACTGAGCATGTTGCTATATGTGCACAGGACATTGTATAAAGCTCTGTACCCTCTCTTTGTATGTAATTCTTTAATTTTTCATGACAGGTGCTATGTCTGGAGGTTTAAAGCATTGGTCCCCCAGGCAAGTCCTCCATTGATGACTCTACAGCCGGTATGATCTGATCCAAAATAGCGAATCACCAGCTAGCCCTCCTGTAGCTGTACCTGAAAGCTGGTCACGTGCCAAACCTGATACTGATAAAATATCTAATGGCTCTAGCATCAGCTGGCCACCAGGTAAGATGATGGAACTTTTATATGAGTTTATATAGATTTTTAAATATATGTGTGTGTGTGTTTATATAAATTTTTAAATATATATCTATATATCAGAAAATGCCATGGGTCTTAATTTGAACTGATAAGATACTCTGAGGGCAGTGATGGAATTGGAAGAGCAATTATGGCTGAAAAACTCAGAGGATACTTTGCTTTCACAAAAGAATGTTACCCCTGCACATAAGCACAAGTCCAAAAGTAGGGATGTCAAATAGCCTTCCAAAACAAATCTAAGAGGAGGCCCCAAAGGTGAACACAAGTCAGCCTTTATTTGAGCATCAAGTTAAACCAGGACTCAACACTGAGCCGTGTTTAGGCATGAAATGCCTACCTCAGAAGTCAAAGCTTCTTGGTCACTCCTCTAAAATTATTGCTGATAATGCATTGAAAATGCTAGCAGGTTTTACAGCAAGAAGGAGCAACATAGGTCAGTTTCCCCCACAGTCCTTATTTTGGAAGGCTGTTTGATGCCCCTACTTTGGTGTATTTGAACAAAATATAACATGGCTGACAATACATTTTTAACCTATTAATGCCATCAGAGGAAAGTAGGGGTGTGATAATTAGTCTAGTTTAGTGATCCTTAGGTTATGAGTCATGAGTATCCCTTCTAGAGATCTGTAATTGATGGTGGGATTTTCTTTTGGGGTTTTTTTTTTCCTTCCCATTTTGCAGCTGCACAGTGTGATTTGTGAATGTGACTCTAAAACCACAGATCATGGTTGGTTTATAAAATTTTCTATACAACCTTCCTGGATCCAAAGCAGTTTACAAATGGTTTTGGAGTTGTAAACAGTTTACTTAATAGCTTATTTAAAGTATATTTGGCGAGCACAAGACAAGTTTTGTGTTAAAGAATGTGGTACAGATTAATTTGCAAACTTTCCAGCAGGTGATCTATAATTGGTTTGTCATGTCACACAAGACACTGGTTCACAGATGATGATTTGAATAGAGGTTATTAGTACTATGGTGTAACACACCCTATTTGATGTACAATTTTTTTTCCTTTGGTAATTATTAGATATTAATATGATTCCACCATTATTGACTGTTTTTGTTACTTTATATTCAGAGTTTCACCCTGGAGTGCCATGGAAAGGTCTGCAGAATATTGACCCAGAAAGTGATCCTGATGTCACACCTGGGAGTGTCCCAACTGGACCGACCATTAATACCACCATCCAGGATGTAAATCGCTATCTTCTCAAGAGTGGAGGTACTGTCCTGGAAAATAAATTACACCTTTTTCCTTCAACTGAAGTTTAACACTTCCCTCTCCCTTTTTGTTCAGTTTGTTAATCCCATGCTTATATTTTACTTAGTAATTACCACTATCATTCAGCGCTGCAACTGTTATACAACACACACTTGTAATAGGCAGTTGGTGGATAGGGGATATCTATAATGCAGGTATATCAATCATTGCTTCTAATTCACAAAAGTGATGACTGTGGATGGATTACATCTCTAAATCTACAAGAAATCATATAGAGGATATGGTTCAAAGAACAGTGACTAAAATTATAAAGAGAATGAACTTCTTTTATATGAGGAAAGGCTAAAGAAGTTTGGGGCCTTCAGCTTGGAAAAGAGATGGCTGAGGGGAAATATGATTGAGGTCTTCAAAATCCTGAGTGGTATAGAATGAGTAAAAGTGAAAATGATTTTTACTCTCTCAAAAAGTACAAAGACTAGGGGACACTCAGTGAAGTTACATGGAAATACTTTTAAAACGAATAGGAAGAAATATTTTTTTCATTCAACAAATAAGCTCTGGTACTTGTTGCCAGAGGGAGTGGTAACAGTGGTTAGCATATCTAGGTTTAAAAAAAAAAGGTTTGGACAAGTTCCTGGAGGAAATTCCATAGTCTGTTATTGAGATAGACAATGGAAGTCACTGCTTGCCCTGGTATTGGTAGCATGGAATATTGCTGCGATTTGGGTTTTTCTGCTAGGTACTTGTGACCTGGATTGGCCACTGTTAGAAACAGGATACTGGGCTAGATGGAGCATTGGTCTGACCCAGTATGGCTATTCTTATGTTATGAATGGGTTTGGAAAGAAGGAACATGGCAGAAACCAGAATGAAGTCTGAAGAGCAGCATTGTATAGAAAATAAACTTTGGAGAAACCAAAACCTGTATGTTAAGAAAAAATGAAATAGCTTTACAAGTTCAGAAAGAGCAATTTAACAGCAATCTTCTGATACCAGTATTGTGTGAGTAAAGTTTTAACTTCAGATCAAGCAAATTCAGTAGCTTACCATTAATTTTACAAATCCATGTTAACTTCTGCTTAAAGATAAGCACATATTTGTTGCTGATAATTCCATTGCAATGCTTTAACTCAGACTTTACTAGAGAAAGATCCAATTTTTTACAGCACAGTAAACAGGCATGGCCAAGTCCAGGTGTTTTCTACACTGTACCTTATTTTCTATTTGTTTAAGTGGAGAGGTGTGGTAGCTGTGTTAGTCCACTCTTAAAGGTTATCAATAGAAATCAAACAAAATAAAACATGGAAAAGAAAATAAGGTGGTGTGGGTAGGTGAGAGGAGGGTGATAAACAGAGAAATACAACTTTATGGTTTATAATGGGCTAGAAAACCCAGGTCTTTAAGTCCTGTCTGTTGGGTGTCAAAATATTCAATCATTCTGACTTCAAAGGTCTTAAGTTCCTGTATTGTTTTAAAGTTACCTTTCAGGATTCTTACTATGAAATCACTGGTACAGTGTTCCGGTCTTGTAAAGTACTCGCCCACAGGGGTGGGAACCTGACTGGCACCGGCTTTCTTCATGTGATGTCTATGTAGATTAAATCTTGTCTTAAGCATCTGGCTTGTTTCTCCAATATAGCATCCTTCGTTACATTTTTTACACTGAATTATATATACCACATTGGAAGATGAGCATGTGAAAGATTCTTTTATGTTGAATGTTTTTCCTTTGTGAATGACTGTGGGGTCCTGTGAAATGTTTTGGCATAGCTTGCAGCTGGATGTATTACAGGAAAATGTGCTCTTCTCTTCTTTTTCAGTCTGTGTTGGGAGTTTACTTCTAATTAGCTTGTGTTTTAAGTTGGGTGGCTGTCGGAAGGCCAGCACTGGTGGGGATGGGAATATCTGTCAGTAATTCATCCTCATGGAGTAGCGACTGTAGATCTCTTATGGTTTTCCTCAGTTTTTCCAGCTCTGGATTGTATGTCATTACAAGGGGGATTCTGTCTGTGGCTTTTTTTTTCTTTGTACTGTAGTAGATTTTCCCTGGGTGTTTTGAGGGAGGAGGCAATATTCTTGGAGATTATTTTGGGGTTGTAGCCTTTCTGTTTGAAGGATGCAGTCAGGCTTTCAAGGTGTCTGTCTCTATCCCCTGGGTCCGAGCAGATACGGTGGTATCTTGTGGCTTGGCTGTAAATAATGGATCTTTTTGTATGTGAAGGATGGAAGCTGGAGTTGTGGAGGTAGCTGCATCTGTCTGTGGGTTTCTTGTATATAGATGTTTGTATACAGCCATCACTGATTCAGACCGTGGTGTACAAAAAATTGACTTTTTTTCTGGGGAGTAGTCAATTTTGAATCTGATTGTAGGATGGTATGTATTGAAGGATTTGATTTGGACGGAAGGGGGAAGAAACTCTGAAACAATTTTACTGTTCCTTCAATACATACGACTGAGACCTAAATGCTGTGAGATAATGAAAGCCATGAAACTTAACCCACTACCCCCATTGCTTTGAGACCATGTCGGTTCTTATATTTATAAGCATTTCTTTTAAGAATAATATGCTAAAACATACAGAATAAGGAAATAGAAGAAAGTCATTTCAAAATAGAGGGGACATGAAAAGAGTTGTTTAAGATTTTGAATAGCAATGACTTAACAGATCTCTGCAGTTTATAAGGTGAAAAGCTGGATATGAAGGCATATAGATGAAATGTAGATATCTATATAGCTGTACTTTTGATTTAAATGCACTTCAGCTTTGCCAGCTGCTAGAAATCTGTCACCCTTATCTGCCTGAAATTTATATTCTCTGTTTGACGTTTTTAAAAAAATGGGATGTAAATGTGAATTTGTTTAGCAATTGAAGTTATAATGCGAGATGATCTGGTGCATCTAAATAATTGTTTCTTCCTTTGTAAGCATAAAGTAAGTTTTAGCAATTATATTTATTGGGATTTATTAACTGCCTGTATGAAGAGATTTAAGGTACAATGGATATAGCTTGGCAAGACTTACAATCTTGGTATCAGTATAACAATATTAGATGATGAAATACAATAGTTCAATCAGTGAGGTAAACGGAGGCAGGCAAATTAAGTCATAATAGGAGTAACGTGGTATAGTGTCAGAATGTATATATTAAAACAGTACAGAAATATAACAGAAATGATAAACATCAACAGGGTATAAAGGATACATTATAATAGGTATGGTACTTGCAATGTTAGCACAATACAGATTGACACCCCTTAATGGACAATGTATTAAAACATTCATATAATGTAGATGTGGAGGGACATTTTCTATATGATGTCCAAAAATCAAGGGGTGAACATCACCATTTTCAAACCTGAAAAAGTCTGTGGTTTTGTTTCAGAAATGGCCATTTCCTAGTGTTTTGTTATCAGTGTGTTTTGTTTTTTTTTTAATTACATTTATACCCCGCGCTTTCCCACTCATGACAGGCTCAATGCGGCTTACATGGGGCAATGGAGGGTTAAGTGACTTGCCCAGAGTCACAAAGAGCTGCCTGTGCCTGAGGTGGGAATTGAACTCAGTTCCCCAGGACCAAAGTCCACCACCCTAACCACTAGGCCACTCCTCCACTTTTCTTTTGTGACCATTTTTGGGGAAAAAATGTGTAAGGAAAAACACACAAAAATAAGCTATTGGGACGTCTGGAGGACAGCATTCTTAGTAGACTGGCACCACAGACATCCCAGTAGAGCAGTGGGGCACTCTAGAGGGTGTTGCAGTAAACTTCACATAAAAGGTCCCAGGTACACATCTCATCATTACCCCCTTATATTGTACAGTGAGCCATCAAGAGCCCACCAAAAACCTACTGTACACCACTATAATAACCCTTTTGTCTGCAGGTGTCACTTATATGTGGGTACAGAAGGGTTTTGGAGGGCTCACACTTTCCACCACAAGGGTTCTGTTCTGTACAGTGCATTGCACTGACCACTAGGCTACTCCAGGGACCTGTTTGCTGCTCTAATAGAACTGGCTGTAACATCTTAAGCTGTCATAGAGGCTGGTATGTACAGTTTCTTTCACATCTTTGGGGGGTGGGAGAAGGTCAGTGACTACTGTGGGGGTGTGGGAAGTAGGGAGGAGTTCACGCCTTAATCTCTCCAGTGTTCAGCTGGTCAATTTGGGCATCTTTTTATGACTTAGTTCATATTGAAACAAGTCCAGACCAAAGCATCCAACTTTTAGCCCTGGACATTTTTGCTTTGTTCCATTATGGCAGATAAACATCCAAGTTGTGGGAACGCCCAAAACCCCGCCCTGGACATGCCACCTTGTGATTTGGACACACTGCAGACGAACTGCATAGAAAAAGTCATAATGTGTTTTGAAAATAGCGATTTGGACAGTTTTCTGTTTCAAAAATGAGCCCCATAATAAACAGTGTCTGCACAATGCAAATGACACACCTTAATAAGCACATATGGCAGCATTCAAATAAAGATATGATGCTTATAGGGGGTAAGGGCAGTTGAGACAGAGGCATATAGGTATGATTGGTAGAACAGAGTTGTAGCTAACTTGAAGGCAATTATATGTACAGTTGTATAAGGTATGTGGAAGCGGCACGTGGCAAACTAGTCCAGATGCTGATTGAGTATATAGTCCCCACATATATATTAAAGGTTTTGGAAAAGAACCAGGCCTTCTCAGCTGCATTCTGAAGAGGAGGTAGTCTTGAGTTAGGTGATTGTCATGAATGTAGTCATTTTCAATTTTTTATAGCCCTGTAAACTAGTGGCAAACTGTCCAAGACAGTAATAATGGGCAGTTGAATTGTTTACTCTGATGGCAGCTGTTTCATCCATCTTTCCCTACCTTTACTAAGCAAAGGAAGGATACAGGTGGTTATATACTGATTCTCATCCACAGCTACTGGATCAAGAACAAAGCTCTCTTTATTTTTCATTCTTTTATCATATTGTGAAATTCTGAAGTACAGTCGTTTTAGGTTTTAGTACTGTAGGAAAGTAACTGTGTTAAAGAATAGCAGAGGATATGTGAGAAATGCCTTGGTATCTTTGAACAAGGCTGGACCATAACATGCTTGAGTAAAGAGGTAATTTTTTGGCCTGTCCAGTGAGGCATCAAGATTGAAAGGCTCCCCCTTCCTCTCCCCCGCCCAAAAAAACTCATCTTGACTAAGAAAGCAGAGTACATGGACAAGCTTAGAAGATGATTTCATGAGCATGCAGTTGTGGAATGCATTACCTACAGCCCTAAAAGCTATTGACGAATTAACTAACTTCCGCAAATCATTGAAGACACATCTCTTCAATAAGGCCTACAAAGAGAACCCATAACCTTACAAAACTACCTCACTAATCCACCCAGTTATTAAAGTCCACCTTCTATCCTGCCTAACACTTTCCTTCTCTCTTCCCTCACTTAATCTTTGTACAATACTAATTGTATCTGATAACATGGAATGATTATGTCATAACCAAACTGTAAGCCACATTGAGCCTGCAAATAGGTGGGAAAATGTGGGATACAAATGCAATAAATAAAACTGTAGTTGCCCAGTTTTCTTCCTTTTCTAGTACTGTCATATCAATCTCTGACCTTCTCTGCTTTGGTATGTACAGTGGGGGAAATAAGTATTTGATCCCTTGCTGATTTTGTAAGTTTGCCCACTGACAAAGACATGAGCAGCCCATAATTGAAGGGTAGGTTATTGGTAACAGTGAGAGATAGCACATCACAAATTAAATCCGGAAAATCACATTGTGGAAAGTATATGAATTTATTTGCATTCTGCAGAGGGAAATAAGTATTTGATCCCCCACCAACCAGTAAGAGATCTGGCCCCTACAGACCAGGTAGATGCTCCAAATCAACTCGTTACCTGCATGACAGACAGCTGTCGGCAATGGTCACCTGTATGAAAGACACCTGTCCACAGACTCAGTGAATCAGTCAGACTCTAACCTCTACAAAATGGCCAAGAGCAAGGAGCTGTCTAAGGATGTCAGGGACAAGATCATACACCTGCACAAGGCTGGAATGGGCTACAAAACCATCAGTAAGACGCTGGGCGAGAAGGAGACAACTGTTGGTGCCATAGTAAGAAAATGGAAGAAGTACAAAATGACTGTCAATCGACAAAGATCTGGGGCTCCACGCAAAATCTCACCTCGTGGGGTATCCTTGATCATGAGGAAGGTTAGAAATCAGCCTACAACTACAAGGGGGGAACTTGTCAATGATCTCAAGGCAGCTGGGACCACTGTCACCACGAAAACCATTGGTAACACATTACGACATAACGGATTGCAATCCTGCAGTGCCCGCAAGGTCCCCCTGCTCCGGAAGGCACATGTGACGGCCCGTCTGAAGTTTGCCAGTGAACACCTGGATGATGCCGAGAGTGATTGGGAGAAGGTGCTGTGGTCAGATGAGACAAAAATTGAGCTCTTTGGCATGAACTCAACTCGCCGTGTTTGGAGGAAGAGAAATGCTGCCTATGACCCAAAGAACACCGTCCCCACTGTCAAGCATGGAGGTGGAAATGTTATGTTTTGGGGGTGTTTCTCTGCTAAGGGCACAGGACTACTTCACCGCATCAATGGGAGAATGGATGGGGCCATGTACCGTACAATTCTGAGTGACAACCTCCTTCCCTCCGCCAGGGCCTTAAAAATGGGTCGTGGCTGGGTCTTCCAGCACGACAATGACCCAAAACATACAGCCAAGGCAACACAGGAGTGGCTCAGGAAGAAGCACATTAGGGTCATGGAGTGGCCTAGCCAGTCACCAGACCTTAATCCCATTGAAAACTTATGGAGGGAGCTGAAGCTGCGAGTTGCCAAGCGACAGCCCAGAACTCTTAATGATTTAGAGATGATCTGCAAAGAGGAGTGGACCAAAATTCCTCCTGACATGTGTGCAAACCTCATCATCAACTACAGAAGACGTCTGACCGCTGTGCTTGCCAACAAGGGTTTTGCCACCAAGTATTAGGTCTTGTTTGCCAGAGGGATTAAATACTTATTTCCCTCTGCAGAATGCAAATAAATTCATATACTTTCCACAATGTGATTTTCCGGATTTAATTTGTGATGTGCTATCTCTCACTGTTACCAATAACCTACCCTTCAATTATGGGCTGCTCATGTCTTTGTCAGTGGGCAAACTTACAAAATCAGCAAGGGATCAAATACTTATTTCCCCCACTGTATATTTTGTAGTGTCAATGTGTCTAATACTGTGTAAGATAATTAACTTGAGCAACTAAAACGTGAATACAGAGAACAGTTTGTCATTTACCTAGGCAAATTGGTGTATATAAAAATTGTCCACCTCAGAATGAAAGTTAGCATGGAATATGCACCACGTTATTTTTTTAAATACAGGAAAGAAATGTGTTGAACTTGGGAAGTACATGCATGGAACAGACTGTTCAAATTATCATTGACGCTTCCTCCCGCACAAGAAGTGAAAAAGTCCTGGGAAGGGGAATGATTTTTGTGGCTCTATCCTTGCATAAGCAAATTCTTTCAAATAAAAACGGCACACAAGATTGTATTATTCAAAAAATGCTTTACAAAATTACCCCCAAAATGGGGAAAAAATTCCTGTGGTACATTTTAGCTTTATAGCTTGAGAAGTACCAGGCTGTGGGGCTATTTTTTTTTTTGGGGGGGGGGGGGAGGGGGGGTTGTTAGTTTTAGTAGAGTTATTTTCTCTAACATGCATGTTTGTATTTTGTTCATTTTTTTATTATTATAGGTAAATTGTCAGACATCAAATCTACATGGTCCTCCAGCCCAATCTCTCACACTCAAGCCTCATTGTCTCACGAACTGTGGAAGGTACCTAGAAACACTACTGCTCCAACAAGACCGCCTCCAGGCTTAACTAATACCAAGCCATCATCTACCTGGGGTGCCAGTCCTCTTGGCTGGACCAGCTCTTACTCTTCCGGTACAGTATCCTAGTTGTGTTTTATC
The DNA here is from genome assembly GCF_901765095.1 of Microcaecilia unicolor. NCBI lineage: Eukaryota > Metazoa > Chordata > Amphibia > Gymnophiona > Siphonopidae > Microcaecilia > Microcaecilia unicolor. The sequence goes on from NC_044036.1 coordinate 311,973,944, forward strand.
ATTTACAGTGTTTTCTGTTATATGTACACACTATAGACTGGATATTCAAAAGCACTTATCCATAATCTGCCATTATATGGTAAAATGCCGTATCTACCATTCTCCGAGGCAAGCAGGCTGCTTGTTCTCATGATTGGGTTGTCGTCTGTGACGGCCCAGGAGATCAGCAGATCTTTAAGCAAACAAAAGCTTTGTAGAATGCACTGGCGCGCGGGCAGAGCGAACCGCGCATGAGTGAACAGCTTCCCGTCCTCAGCGTGAGCGTACCCTCGTCAAGTCTTTTTCATCCGTGATTTCAGTGACACTGTATTCCACTGTGCTCATTTTTGGCCCATGAGACTTCATCTAGTGTTAACCGCTTCCCTTTTTTCTTCGTTTTTGTGTTTTCATAAATATTAAATAAAAATAAAAAACATTTAGTTTTCTCTTATTTTCTTAGTTTTTTTCCACTAAGTTTAAGTTTCCTTCTTTTTTCGTCTCAGCCGGGTTTTGCTTTCTTTTTTTGTGCCTTTTTAATTGGCACAATCGAGTCCTTTAATTTCACAGCTGCCGTTTTTCCGTCCATGTCATTGAGGACATCCAGCGGCTTCAAGCGTTGTACTCGGTACAACTGAACCATCTTGGGTACCGACCCCCACGCATGGTGTCTCCAGTTCCTTGGGCCCGATCTTTTGCCAGCTGCTTGTAAGCTGTGCTCTTTAATGAAAAAAATGGACCCAAGTGTCTCGGGAGGCTCAACGTGAAAAACATTTTGTGGATCGGTCCGGTCCTTCGACGTCGGCATCAGTACTGAGGTCGTCGACGTCAGCATCGTCTTCGAGAGCGTAGGTAATGGCTGCCGAACGACCTTATCGCGCTGGGAGCAGCGAGGCATCGAGTGGGTCTCCATCTGTCTCAAGGCCTACTGCTATGCAGGTCCCCCCGGGATTGACCTTCATCGGACCCAGCCCCGAGGAGGCGTGAGGATTCCACGTCCTCCTCTTTGGTACCGAGGGGTCTCGATGACGGGCGTCGAGCGAAGGCTAAGAAGCACTGTCATCGATCTCCTTCCATGTGCGGTACTGAGAGCTCCGGGGAGCCGAGGGATTCGGCACCCGAGAAGCGTCGGCGCCGAGAGGACCACTCACCCTCTATACAGGAGGTACTGATGCGTTGGTCTTCTGGCAGCCTGGTACTGGCTCTCGAGCCCCCTCAGATTTCGCCACTGACTCCTGCGCCGGCCCCTCAGCCTTTTCCGATGGAAGCTCTCGACGAGCGCATCAGGGCCCTTCTTCCAGAGCTTCTGGAAGGATTGCTGCACCAGTGTACTTCAGTGCCAGGGGTGCTTGCGCCTTCTGCACCGACTGTTAAAGCGGCATCTGGTCCTTCGCCTGTGGTGAGGTCATCGGTGTCGCAGCATCGACGTCGGCTGCCACCCGGGTCGACTCTCCTTCGACGTCAGCGGAGGAAACTTCGCCACAGTCCAGGCAAAGGTTGACTTCTCAACATCCCCCCTCGAGGCTGCCGTTCCTCGACGTCGAGGCAGGCTCGGGTTTGGGCTGCTCTTAGGAAGCTTTTGTCTGATACTGATGATGAGCGCTCGTGGGAGGAAGAGGAAGATCCCAGATACTTTTCTGAAGAAGAGTCATATGGCGTCCCCTCTGATCCTACTCCGCCAGTTGAAAGAAGGATGTCTCCGCCTGAGAGTCTTTCTTTTTCCTCCGTTTGGGAAATGTCTAAGGATATTCCCTTTCCTATGGAGGTTATGAATGAGCCCAGGGCCGAGATGCTCGAGGTTTTGGATTATCCTTCTCCACGTGCAAGGGAGCCGTTGCAACCTTTGTAGAACACACTCAGGGAAGTTCTTATGCGAAATTGGTTGTTCCCTCTCTCTAATCCAGTGGTCCCCAGAAAAGCTGAGTCACAGTACAGAGTCCATGGAGAGCCGGTAATGGTGAAGTCTCAACTGCCTCACGATTCCATGGTGGTGGATTCTGCTCTCAGAAGAGCCAAGAGTACTAGGGACTATGCCTCGGCGCCCCCAGGCAGAGAGTCTAGGACCTTGGATTCTTTTGGGAGAAAGACGTATCAGGCCGCTATGCTCGCAGCCAAGATTCAAACATACCAGCTCTACACGAGCATCCACTTGCGGAACTCGGTGAGGCAACTGTCCAGTTTGGTCGAAGCACTTCCTCCGGAGGTCGCTGAACCTTTTCACCAGGTGGTCAGGCAGCAGAAGGCGTGTCGTAAATTTCTGGCCAGGGGTACTTACGACACTTTTGATGTGGCATCCCGAGTAGCTGCTCAAGGTATAGTGATGCGCAGACGCTCACTGCTGCGCGTCTCTGACCTGGATCATGAAACCCAGCAGCGAATGGCGGATGTTCCTTGCCGGGGGGGGGGGGGATAACCTTTTTGGTGAAAAAGTAGAGGATATGGTCGATCAGATGAAGAAGCACCATAATGCTATGGATTCTGTCTCCCGCCGGGCGTCTTCTTCTACCACCTTCTCATCTAGGAGGTTTTTTGTAGGGAAGAGGAGTGCTCCCTATTCCTACAATAGATGTAGGTACACTCCTGCTTCTCGGCAGCCTGTCAAGGCTCAGTTTCAGCGTGCTCGTTCCCATCAACGGCGTGCGCCTAAGACCCCTGCAGCTCCCCAGCAAAAGCAAGGGACGGGCTTTTGACTGGCTCCAGTGCAGCATAGCCTCAGAAAAAGTGTCCGTGCCGGACGACTTGCCGGTCGGAGGGAGGTTGATATTTTTTCACCAAAGGTGGCCTCTCATAACCTCCGACTGGTGGGTTCTTCAAATAGTCCAGTTAGGATACACCCTCAATCTGATTTCCAAACCTCCAAATTACCCACCGGGAGCTCATTCTTTCAGCTCCCAGCACAGGCAGGTACTTGCAGAGGAACTCTCCACCCTTCTAAAGGCCAATGCGGTCAAACCTGTTCCACCAGGGGAAGAAGGGTTGGAATTCTATTCCAGGTACTTCCTTGTGCAAAAGAAAACGGGGGATGCGTTCCATGCTAGACCTAAGGGCCCTGAAGAATTTCATAGTCTGAGAAAAGTTCAGGATGGTTTCCCTCGGCACCCTTCTTCCCATGGTTCAGGAAAACGATTTGCTATGCTCTCTGGACTTAAAGGACGCCTATACTCGCATCTCGATACTCCCAGCTCACAGGAAGTATCTTCGATTTCGGTTGGGAACTCTGCACTTTCAGTACTGTGTACTGCCCTTTGGTCTCGCGTCTGCACCCAGGGTTTTCACAAAGTGCCTGGCAGTTGTCGCAGTGTCACTATGCAGACTGGGAGTGCATGTGTTCCATTATCTCGATGATTGGCTGGTAAAGAGCACCTTGGAGGCAGGCGCTCTACAGTCCATGCGGATGACTATTCGGGTGCTAGAACTTCTGGGTTTTGTGATCAATTATCCCAAGTCCCATCTTGTCCCAGTTCAGAAATTGGAGTTCATTGGAGCTCTGTTGGACACACGGACACACGGAGCTTATCTTCCCCAGGCAAGGGCAGACAATCTCCTAGCACTAGTGTCCATGGCTTGAGCGTCTCAACAGATCACAGCTCGGCAGATGTTGAGACTCTTAGGACACATGGTTTCCACAGTTCATGTAACTCCCATGGCACGCCTACATATGAGATCAGCTCAATGGACTCTAGCTTCCCAGTCGTGCCAGGCCACAGGGGATCTAGAGGATGTGATCCATTCTCCACTGGCTTTTGCAGTTCCCATCAGTGGTGGACCATTCGATCCAATTTGACCTTGGGACAACCATTCCAAATTCCTCAGCCACAAAAAGTGCTGACGACTGATGCATCCCTCCTGGGGTGGGGAGCTCATGTAGATGGACTTCACACTCAAGGAGCTTGGTCCTTTCAAGAAAAGGGTCTTCAGATCAACCTCATTGAATTACGAGTGATCTGGAATGCTCTAAAGGCTTCCGGCTGTTCAACTACATCATATTGATTCAGACAGACAATCAGGTTGCTATGTATTACACCAACAAGCAGGGGGGCACCGGATCTCGCCCTCTGTGTCAGGAAGCTGTTCGGATGTGGCTTTGGGCATGCCGTCATGGCATGTTTCTTTAAGCCACGTAGATACAGGCGTAAACAGTCTGGCCGACAGGTTGAGCAGGGTCATGCAACCTCACGAGTGGTCGCTCAACATGGGCATCATCCTCAAGATCTTCTGAGCGTGGGGCACCCCCTCGGTGGATCTTTTTGCCACTCAGATCAATCACAACGTCCCTCAATTCTGTTCCAGACTTCAGGCCCACGACAGACTAGTGTCAGATGCTTTTCTCCTGCATTGGGGGGACAGGCCTTCTGTATGCATTTCCTCCCATACCTCTAGTAGGGAAGACTTTGCTGAAACTCAAGGAAGACCGTGGAACAATGATTCTGGTTGCTCCCTTCTGGCCTCGTCAGATCTGGTTTCCTCTTCTTCTGGAGTTGTTCTCCGAAGAACCGTGGAGATTGGAGTGTTTTCTGACCCTCATCACCCGAACGAGGGGTCGCTTCTACATCCCAACCTCCAGTCTCTGGCTCTCACAGCCTGGATGTTGAGAGCTTAGAATTTGCTTCCTTGGGTCTTTCAGAGGGTGTCTCCCGAGTCTTGCTTGCTTCCAGGAAAGATTCCACAAAAAAGTGTTATTCTTTCAAATGGAGGACATTTGCCGTCTGGTGTGACAGCAAGGCCCTAGATCCTTTTGCTTGTCCTACACAGACCCTGCTTAAATACCTTCTACAATTATCAGAGTCTGGTCTCAAGACCAACTCCGTAAGAGTTCACCTTAGTGCAATTAGTATTTATGATCAACGTGTAGAAGGTAAGCTTATCTCTGGACAGCCTTTAGTTCGCTTCATGAGAGGGTTGCTTTTGTCAAAGCCCCCTGTTAAACCTCCACCAGTGTCATGGGAGCTCAACGTCGTTCTCACCTAGCTGATGAAAGCTCCTTTTGAGCCATTGAATTCCTGCCATCTGAACTACTTGACCTGGAAGGTCATTTTCTTGGTGGCTGTTACTTCAGCTCGTAGAATCAGTGAGCTCCAAGTCCTGGTAGTGCATGCACCTTATATCAAGTTTCATCATAACAGAGTAGTTCTCCGCGCTCACCCTAAGTCCTTGCCGAAGGTGGTGTCTGAGTTCCATCTTAACCAGTCAATTGTCTTGCCAACATTTTTTCCCCATCCTCATACCCGCCCTGGTGAAGGCAAGTTGCACACTTTGGACTGTAAGAGAGCATTGGTCTTTTACGTGGAGCGGACAAAGCCCTACAGACAGTTTGCCCAATTGTTTGTTTCTTTCGATCCCAACAGGAGGGGAGTCGCCATTGGAAAACGCACAATCTCTAATTGGTTAGCAGATTGCATTTCCTTCACTTATGCCCAAGCTGGGTTGACTCTAGAGGGCCATGTCACAGCTCACAATGTCAGAGCCATGGCTGCGTCAGTGGCTTACTTGAAGTCAGCCTCTATTGAAGAGATTTGCAAGGCTGCAACGTGGTCATCACATTCACATCTCCACACATTCCACATCTCACTACTGCCTTCAGCAGGATACCTGATAGGACAGTCGGTTTGGGCAGTCGGTGCTGCAGAATCTGTTTGGGGTTTAGAATCCAACTCCACCCTCCTAGGCCCATTTCTGTTCTGTTCCAGGCTACACTCTGTTATGTTTCTTTTCAGGTCAGTCTCTGTTATGTCCTCGCCGTTGCGAGGCCCAATTGACCAATATTCATTGTTTTGAGTGAGCCTGGGGGCTAGGGATACCCCAATCGTGAGAACAAGCAGCCTGCTTGTCCTCGGGGAAAAAGTGCAGATACATACCTGTAGCAGGTATTCTCCGAGGACAGCAGGCTGATTGTTCTCACAAACCCGCCCTCCTCCCCTTTGGAGTTTTCTAGTTCTTTGTTTTGCTTTTTATTAAACTGAGGAGGGCATGCTCGCGCCGCGGGCGGGAAGCCATTCGCGCATGCGCAGTTCGCTCTGCCCACGCACCGGTGTGTTCTACAAAGTTTTTGTTTGCTTAAAGATTTGCCGATCTCCTGGGCCGTCGCGGACGACAACCCAATTGTGAGAACAATCAGCTACTATCCTCGGAGAATACCTGCTACAGGTATGTATCTTCACTGTATTCAGTGGTACTATCTGGATAGTGTTGCTAAATATTCTTAGACTATCTCTGCATTATCCAGCTAGTGCCAGGGTGGAGGCTTGGGCATTTTGCCTAACGCTAGGAATGACCAACAATATTCAGCCTGTTTGTACATAGCTATATGAATGCATTTAGACCAGCAAAAAAGGCTGCCTTGAACCTCGTAGCTGTACAGATCGCAGCTGAATATCGCCACTGTTCACATGTATTCTGTGCCACTCCCTTTCTGGATAGCAATATTGAATATATAGAATAGATTTAAACACTGTGGCTGGATTAAAAAAAAACATGCTGACTGCACATTTGATTATTGACATATGTAAGTTGTTTTAGTGCGGCTTCATATTTTGCATCTGTAGACAAAAGCTAGATTTTAAGAGAATTTTTATGGAAATATTGTTTGATGCAAGGGATTGTTTATTCTTTGTCTTATATGATCTGCCTTAAGTCTTAATGCAAGCCATAGGTGGTATATCAAGTTGAATAAGTAAAGTGTGGTATTTGGTGCCCTTTGATGTCTGAAAAGAGTAGGGTCAGTATTGCAGGATAGTTGTATAGATAGCTAAGTATTTTCAATACCCTGTTATTAGCATCAGCTGTAGTAATTTAGATAAAATCTTAATGAGATACATACTCATCTTTTCACATTATTCTTCATTTCATTTATTGTAAGTTATATTCTGCTCTTATCCAGAGTGGAGCTCAAACATGCATAATAATAAAAACACATACTAGACAATACTAAAGCAGACGGTAGCCAACTATAAATACCATATGGACCAACAAAACAACAACCTCATATTTCTCTTTCAATCAAACCAAAAAAATCTTAAGGATCTTAGTCGCTACAATCTAGTTCAGTCCAGACATGCAGGTTTATACTCTACTGTCGGCAAATGGAGACTGAGAACTGAAGATATTGAGAAAGCTCAGGGAACTTCTTGTGGGTCCTCTCAAAGATTTGTTTAATAAATCTTTGGAGATGGGGCAAGTTCTGTGGGATTACAGAAGAGCATATATGGTCTCTCTTGACAAAAATGATGACTAAGAAGAAATTGGAAACTGCATGATGGAAAGCCTCGCTTTGGTGGTTGGAAAAATTAATGGAGTTTCTGCTGAAGGAAAGAATAGTGAACTATCTGGTATTCAATGGGTTGTGAGATCCATGGCAACATGATTTTTTACCAAGGAAAATTTGTACCAAATCTGATTTCCTTGACTGGGTGACCAGAGAATTGAATTGAGGATATGAGCTAGACGTAGTCTACTGGGATTTCAGCAAAGCGTTTGACATGGTTTATCATAGGAGGCTCATCAATAAACTTAGCAGACTGAAGTTAGGACCCAAAGTGGTGAACTAGATTAGAAATCGGTTGACACAGGGTGATGGTAAATGGAATGTCCTCAGAGGAAAGAAAGGTGAGTAGTGGATCAGTATTCAGACTGATTCTTCTGAAGGTTTAGAGGAGAAAGTGTGTCTCTTTGCACATAACACTAAGATTTGCATCAGAGTGGGCACCTTGGAGGGAATAGAAAACATGAGATCTATTAACGTTAGAAGACAGGTCTAATGTTTAGCACAGTGGTTCCCAGCCAGTTAGGTTTTCAGGATATGCACAATAAATATTCATGAGACATTTGCATGCAGCAGAGGTACCAGGTTTTTAGCTGGCTTGGGTGCCTCCAGGATCAGGTTTGGAAATCACTGGTTTAGCAGCTAATTTTAAGAAGTGCAGAGTGATGTATTGGGGAGTAAAAATCCAAAGGATCTGTATGTGCTAAGGGTGAAGCTGGTATGCACGAACCAGGCAAAGTACCTAGGGGTAATAGTGTTTGAGGATATTGTGGCTATGAAACGCGACAAGGCAGTGGCTATAGCCAAAAGGATACTGGGCTACATAGAAGACATCAATTCAAAACACAAAAATGTGGAGACACTACCTGTACTCAATAAACATAGCACTGCACCATAACAGTGAGCCAAGTACACGGAAATGGTGTGAATTTATGGTATTAAAACAAACAAGGAAAAAGACTGGGAACCCCTGTGTCTTTGGGGTTACAGTACTTGTAGTGTGCTATTTTTTCCCCACACAAAAACAGTCAGCCTCTTAACCTAGTTTCATCCTGTAAATATCTTAGCATTATTCTAGAACAAGAATTATCCTTTAAAGAGCAAATTGCATCTTTGATCAAGGTTGCCTTTTTCCATCTTAGTTAGTTTTGTATTATCCAACCACTTCTAGACAAACTCAGGAAACCTTATATGTTTTTGTCATCTCCAGATTAGATTACTGTATATTCTCCGAGGACAAGCAGGCTGCTTGTTCTCACTGATGGGTGACGTCCACGGCAGCCCCTCCAATCGGAATCTTCACTAGCAAAATCCTTTGCTAGCCCTCGCGCGCCGATGCGCACCGCGCATGCGCGGCCGTCTTCCCACCCGAAACCGGCTCGTGCCGGCCAGTCTTCTTTTGTCCGCGCTCAGTACGGTTGTGTTTACGCCGTTCGCGCCCCGAAAGTCGACCTCGCGAGTCTTTTTTGGACTTCGCTAAAAAAAAAAAAAAAAAATCCTTTCGGAAGGAGACCTTTTCGGTCTGTTCCCCTTCCTATATTTCTAGTTTTTGCCACGTGAAGTTTTCTTTCGTCATCGGGGTAGGCCCCTTTGAGGCCTCGGTTCGAAGTTTTTTCTTCCCTTTTTTGTGGTGCCATCTTCGCCATTACGAGTTTTGATCTCGCCGGCGCGATTTTTCCGCCCATGACATCGAAGTCTCCCAGCGGCTTCAAGAAGTGCACCCAGTGCGCCCGGGTAATCTCGCTCACTGATAGACACGCGTCGTGTCTTCAGTGTCTGGGGGCTGGGCACCGCCCGCAGGCCTGTAGTCTGTGCTCTCTTTTACAAAAGCGGACTCAGGTAGCGAGATTGGCCCAGTGGAACGTTTTGTTCTCGGGCTCTTCGTCGGCGTCGGCACCAGGAGTATCGAGTGCATCGACGTCGCCAGCGTCCAGACCTTCATCCTCGGCCGCGATTGCATCGAGTGTATCGAGGCATCGACCCTCTGCATCGGGGCTGAGACATCTGAAGTCGGCGTCGGTGGTACCGGGACCTCCACGTCTGCTGATGTCGTCGGATGGTGGTGCTTCGTCTGGAGTGCAGGTGAGGGCTGTCCATTCCCCTGCTGGTGGCGGTGAGCCTTCGGGTGGGTCTCCCCCTACCCTGAGGGCTCCTGCGGTGCAGCCCCCCCGAGACCGACCTTCTTCGGCCTCGGCCCCGAGGAAGCGACGGCTGGATTCTACGTCCTCCTCGTCGGTGCCGGGAAGCTCCGGTGACATGCTTCGTCCCAAGAAGTCGAAGAAGCATCGACACCGGTCCCCTTCCCGTGTCGGCACCGAGAGCTCTGGGTCGCCGAGGGAGTCAGCACCCAGCAGGCATCGGCACCAAGAGGACTGCTCACCCTCTGTTCAAGAGGTGTCGATGCGCTCCACTATGGACAGCCCGGAACAGACTCTGACATCGACACCTGCATCGGCTTCCATGTCTTTCTCCACAGCCGCTCTGCACGAGAGTCTCCGGGCCGTTCTCCCAGAGATCCTGGGAGAGCTGTTGCGCCCTTCCCCTCCGGTACCGGGGGTGCTTGCGCCACCTGTACCGTCGGGTGAGGCGCTGGCTGGCCCCTTGCCCGGGGTGAGGTCTGTACCGACTGCGGTAGCCTCCCAGGAAGGCTCCCCGACGACGTCAGTGGAGAGAGCTTCGCCGGTGCGGGCGAGGGAGTCTACCTCTCGACGCTCCCACCGTGGCCGTGGTTCCACGGAGTCGAGCCGGGCACGGCTTCAGACACAGGTTCGTGAACTTGTGTCTGATACCGATGGTGAGGCCTCGTGGGAGGAGGAGGAGGACATCAGATATTTCTCTGACGAGGAGTCTGATGGCCTTCCTTCTGATCCCACTCCCTCTCCTGAAAGGCAGCTTTCTCCTCCCGAGAGTCTGTCTTTCGCTTCCTTTGTCCGGGAGATGTCTACGGGCATTCCCTTCCCAGTGGTTGTGGAGGACGAGCCCAGGGCTGAAATGTTTGAGCTCCTGGACTATCCTTCTCCACGTAAGGAAGCGTCCACAGTACCCATGCATCATGTCCTCAAAAAGACATTGCTGGCGAACTGGACCAAGCCATTAAGTAATCCCCACATTCCCAAGAAGATCGAATCCCAGTACCGGATCCATGGGGACCCAGAGCTCAGTTGCCTCACGACTCAGGAGTTGTGGATTTGTCCCTAAAGAAGGCTAAGAGTTCTAGGGAGCATGCTTCGGCGCCCCCGGGCAAGAACTCTAGAACCTTAGACTCCTTTGGGAGGAAGGCCCACCATTTCTCTATGCTCGTGGCCAAAATTCAGTCTTACCAGCTCTACACGAGCATACACATGCGGAACAATGTGCGGCAGTTGGCGGGCTTGGTGGACAAGCTCCCCCCTGAGCAAGCCAAGCCTTTTCAGGAGGCGGTCAGGCAGCTGAAGGCGTGCAGAAAATTCCTGGCCAGAGGGGTGTATGACACCTTTGATGTTGCGTCCAGGGCCGCTGCTCAAGGTGTGGTGATGCGCAGACTCTCATGGCTGCGTGCCTCCGACCTGGAGAATAGACTCCAGCAGCGGATTGCGGACTCGCCTTGCGGATAACATTTTTGGAGAAAGTCGAGCAGGTAGTAGAGCAGCTCCACCAGCGGGATACCGCTTTCGACAAGTTCTCCCGCCGGCAGCCTTCAGCTTCTACCTCTACAGGTAGACGATTTTATGGGGGAAGGAGGACTGTTTCCTACTCTTCTGGTTAAGCGTAGGTACAATCCTCCTTCTCGACAGCCTGCGGCCCAGGCTAAGCCCCAGCACGCTCGCTCTCGTCAGCAGCGTGCGCCTCAGCAAGGCCCCTCGGCTCCCCAGCAAAAGCAAGGGACGAGCTTTTGACTGGCTCCAGCAGAGCATAGCCGACATCCAAGTGTCAGTGCCGGGCGACCTGCCAGTCGGAGGGAGGTTGAAAGCTTTTCACCAAAGGTGGCCTCTCATAACCTCCGATCAGTGGGTTCTCCAAATAGTCCGGCAAGGATACACCCTCAATTTGGCCTCAAAACCTCCAAATTGTCCACCAGGAGCTCAGTCTTACAGCTTCCAGCACAAGCAGGTACTTGCAGAGGAACTCTCCGCCCTTCTCAGCGCCAATGCGGTCGAGCCCGTGCCATCCGGGCAAGAAGGGCTGGGATTCTATTCCAGGTACTTCCTTGTGGAAAAGAAAACAGGGGGGGATGCATCCCATCCTAGACCTAGGGGCCCTGAACAAATATCTGGTCAAAGAAAAGTTCAGGATGCTTTCCCTGGGCACCCTTCTCCCCATGATTCAGGAAAACGATTGGCTATGCTCTCTGGACTTGAAGGACGCCTACACACACATCCCGATACTGCCAGCTCACAGACAGTATCTGCGATTTCAGCTGGGCACACGTCACTTCCAGTACTGTGTGCTACCCTTTGGGCTCGCCTCTGCGCCCAGAGTGTTCACGAAGTGCTTGGCTGTAGTAGCAGCGGCACTTCGCAGACTGGGGGTACACGTGTTCCCATATCTCGACGATTGGCTGGTGAAGAACACATCCGAGGCAGGAGCTCTACAGTCCATGCAGATGACTATTCGCCTGCTGGAGCTACTGGGGTTTGTGATAAATTATCCAAAGTCCCACCTTCTCCCAGTGCAGAAACTCGAATTCATAGGAGCTCTGCTGGATTCTCGGACGGCTCGCACCTATCTCCCAGAGACGAGAGCCAACAACTTGTTGTCCCTCGTCTCGCGGGTGCGAGCGTCCCAGCAGATCACAGCTCGCAGATGTTGAGATTGTTGGGCCACATGGCCTCCATAGTTCATGTGACTCCCATGGCCCGCCTTCACATGAGATCTGCCCAATGGACCCTAGCTTCCCAGTGGTTTCAGGCTGCTGGGGATCTAGAAGACGTGATCCACCTGTCCACGAGTTTTCTCAAATCCCTGTATTGGTGAACGATTTGGTCCAATTTGACTCTGGGACGTCCTTTCCAAATTCCTCAGCCACAAAACGTGCTGACCACGGATGCGTCTCTCCTGGGGTGGGGAGCTCATATCGATGGGCTTCACACCCAAGGAAGCTGGTCCCTCCAGGAACGCGATCTGCAGATCAATCTTCTGGAGTTACGAGCGGTCTCGAACGCTCTGAAGGCTTTCAGAGATCAGCTGTCCCACCAAATTATCCAAATTCAGACAGACAACCAGGTTGCAATGTATTACATCAACAAGCAGGGGGGCACCGGATCTCGCCCCCTGTGTCAGGAAGCCGTCAGCATGTGGCTCTGGGCTCGCCGTCACGGCATGGTGCTCCAAGCCACATATCTGACAGGCGTAAACAACAGTCTGGCAGACAGGTTGAGCAGGATTATGCAACCTCACAAGTGGTTGCTCAATTCCCGTGTAGTGCGACAGATCTTCCAGGCTAAGCTTTGCGGTCAAATCAAACCACATAAATAGCAGTCCTATCTTTGCCCACTATTAAACCGACCAGTGCTGAATATTCACATAGCTGGTTAAGTTAAAGCCAGCCAAAAAAAAAAAAAAAATCAGATATTCAATGCCGGTCACCAGAACAGCCCAGCATTGAATATCTGGAATCGGTGCCAACGGTGACACTTACGCAGCCTTCCTCCTGCCAACTGAATATTGGGCACAATGTTTCTGATGGTTATATGTTCAGCCAGGAGACTCTTGAAATTGCAGGCTCGTTCTTGTTGAGAAACATTTCTGGTAGTATCAGAGGCTGATATAGTGATCCAACTGGTACTCTCCTTTTTGCCCAAGTTTATACCTTCCTTTCATTTAAAATTGGTCTGTATCACTGTCAGTATTTCGAGAAGTAGAGAGCCATGGTGGCTTTTGAGGAACTACTTGTGTTGGCTGTGTGTAGGATCAGTCATTTTGTGCTATTCGGTGGACCCAGGAAGGGAACAGGCAGCCTTGAAAGCATGGCCCTATAGATAGAGGCAATTGCATCTGTGTACATTGTGCAGGTTCAGATAGTACTGCCAGTTCTTCTGTCTTAATCCACCAGGATAAATGTCATCCTAGGCCAAGCATTCTCTAGCTGCACCACAGGAGATTGTAAAGCAGCCAGTTTATCGTAAGATAGATGTTCAAGCTAAGCAGGATGTAGTATTTGTGATGAGCATGTTGAAGGCAGGCTTGTCAGGATCCCTCCTTCATTAGAATACCGCTTTGGTGCTTCCCATGTGATTGGATTGGAGGAATGATAAGGAAGGAGCAATTAGTTTACCTGCTAATTTTCCTTCCTTGAGCCTCTCCAGTCCAGAACACAGCCTGAGGTGTTTTTTTATGCCTTAAACCCATATGTATGCCGTTAGGTGGCAGTGGAAAGAGTTAGTTGGATTGCGTTACTCTGGTTGGGTAAACATTCATTCTTACCTGGAAAAACAATTGATAGTGCTTTTGACAAAGTGCCGCACGAAAGACTCCTGAAGAAATTGCAGAGTCATGGAATCGGAGGTAGGGTATTATTATGGATTAAAAACTGGTTGAAAGATAGGAAGCAGAGAGTAGGATTGCGTGGCCAGTATTCTCAGTGGAGGAGGGTAGTTAGTGGGGTCCCGCAGGGGTCTGTGCTGGGTCCGTTGCTTTTTAATGTATTTATAAATGACCTAGAGATGGGAATAACTAGTGAGGTAATTAAATTCGCCGATGACACAAAATTATTCAGGGTCGTCAAGTCGCAGGAGGAATGTGAACGATTACAGGAGGACCTTGCGAGACTGGGAGATTGGGCGTGCAAGTGGCAGATGAAGTTCAATGTTGACAAGTGCAAAGTGATGCATGTGGGTAAGAGGAACCCGAATTATAGCTACATCTTGCAAGGTTCCGCGTTAGGAGTTACGGATCAAGAAAGGGATCTGGGTGTCGTCGTCGATGATACGCTGAAACCTTCTGCTCAGTGTGCTGCTGCGGCTAGGAAAGCGAATAGAATGTTGGGTGTTATTAGGAAGGGTATGGAGTCCAGGTGTGCGGATGTTATAATGCCGTTGTATCGCTCCATGGTGCGACCGCACCTGGAGTATTGTGTTCAGTACTGGTCTCCGTATCTCAAAAAAGATATAGTAGAATTGGAAAAGGTACAGCGAAGGGCGACGAAAATGATAGTGGGGATGGGACGACTTTCCTATGAAGAGAGGCTGAGAAGGCTAGGGCTTTTTAGCTTGGAAAAGAGACGGCTGAGGGGAGATATGATAGAAGTGTATAAAATAATGAGTGGAATGGATCGGGTGGATGTGAAGCGACTGTTCACGCTATCCAAAAATACTAGGACTAGAGGGCATGAGTTGAAGCTACAGTGTGGTAAATTTAAAACGAATCGGAGAAAATTTTTCTTCACCCAACGTGTAATTAGACTCTGGAATTCGTTGCCGGAGAACGTGGTACGGGCGGTTAGCTTGACGGAGTTTAAAAAGGGGTTAGATAGATTCCTAAAGGACAAGTCCATAGACCGCTATTAAATGGACTTGGAAAAATTCCGCATTTTTAGGTATAACTTGTCTGGAATGTTTTTACGTTGGGGGAGCGTGCCAGGTGCCCTTGACCTGGATTGGCCACTGTCGGTGACAGGATGCTGGGCTAGATGGACCTTTGGTCTTTCCCAGTATGGCACTACTTATGTACTTATGTACTTATGCTTCTATGCCCTCTTGGTTGGTTTAGGAGGATTAAGTTAGATGATCTTACAGACAAGTGGATTAACTTATTTTCACACCTGAGGTGGTTGGCCCAGTTGTCCAATGGTGATAGCCCATTCAATCATGTGCAAACATCTGTGAAATTCATTGGCTTTTAGCTTAGTCCACTTGTCCATAGGTAAATATTGATGTCTTGAGGCACTAGATCAAAAAAGCTGCAAATCAACAAAATTGGGGGCTAGCCCATTCAATTAGTAGTGTGCTTTGTTACAGAAATAGTGGTTAGCTCTGGACTGCACAGGACTACATATAGGGTGATGACATCAAGCCAGTGTGTTTGTCTCCATCTACTGGCAGGAAAGTGTAAACTCACACTTCTGGAGTGACTCAAAGAAAATTTTTACAGGTAAACTAATTTCTCTGTTCGCAAACTGTAAAAGATATATTGTTGGTGGTATTTATTCCCTCTTTTCAACTACTTATTTTCATAAGTGAGGATTGCATCAAAGTGTATTTGTTCAACTTGGGTTTGGTTTTTTTTTTCCATTTTAGGTTCTGCTTGGAGCACTGACAGCTCAGGAAGAACAAGTAGCTGGTTAGTTCTCCGTAACCTCACACCCCAGGTAACTAAAACATCATCCACATCTACTCACTCAGAACCACAGTGTTTCCTGTGAGGTATCTAAACATTTGGTGGTGTGATAGATGGAGGAAATGGTCTTTGGCTCTTTTATTCTAATAACAAAGTAAATTTTGAGACTGGTTTTAGAAAAGACATACAAGTCAGAATTGAGATCTTCAGTTAGGGATGTCTCATATAAATGAGACACTGGTTACAGGAGCATCCATTTTAGAATCAAAAATCTATAAAATATGAATGGGTCAACATGGGTACAAATATTTGTGCCAGCGCATGTTCGTATTATGAAATAGTAAGCATTTATGGGCTGAAATACAAACATTTGTCAGCCATTTGTTTTCCCAAAGCTGTCACAAGAGCTTTGGGGGGGGGGGGGGGGGGGGGGGGGGGGGGGGGGGGGGGGGGGGGGGGGGGGGGGGGGGAGGTAAACAATACCAATCATGGGGGATTTATTTATCTTCAAAGTTTTTATACCACCTAAAACTAAGGCCCAGGTGCACAAAACCTAACAAGCCAGCAACATGGGTTTTACACTGGTTCTAGCCAGCTTAGGGAGCACGGAGTTGCCAGACATGCACAGAAGGGTTCTGCAAGCTCTCTTCCTGTCATGGTAGCAGCTAACAAAAATTGTATGCAAAGCTATTATAATGAGCTAATTACAATACAAATATGCATGTAAAGCGATGCACATCCGTTTTCCGAGTGATGCACAGAAACAGCCCCTACATTTACCGTGGAAGATTTAACGGGAGGTCTGGATCTGTTGGTCCTGACAGTTCTTCATTGTCACAAGTGAGCTTTACCCTTTTTTTTGTTTGCATTTCACTCCTTCCATCTCCTGATGCTTCCTGGCAAATGTGCATTTAGGAGGTCATTTTGAGAGAGACAGGGGAGACTCCAGAACCCCAACATGACAGTCTGCCCGTTAGCCACTTCTCTAGCCCTGAAAGCACAACCCTGAGCATACCCAACAGGAGTTTTGAGAGAGAAAAAAAAGAAGCTATGCCAGCTACAAGGCCCCCCCCCCCTACCTGAGGCTAGAGAAAACATAGCCTGCTGATGGGATTTGGGGCCCTCTCCCAAATTCCTGCCCTGGGCCCTAGCATGTTTAACACTGGCCCTGATATCCCATAATCTCTCTAGTGAAGTGCTGCTTTAGAGCACTTTTCTGAAACCTAGAAATCTGACATAGTAGGTGTAAATCCTGATGTCCATCTTTTTGGGAATACACATTTTTTAGGCCAACCCTAGTCCCACCAGGAACATGCCTGGAGCATTCCCCCTTGTTATATGCATATTTTAGATGTGTATGTAAGCCATGTTGAACCTGATTCACACTTGGACTAATGTGAGGTAAAAATCAGGCTTATTTTCGAAAAAGAAGGGCGCCCATCTTTTGACACAAATCGGGAGATGGGTGTCCTTCTCTCAGGGTCGCCCAAATTGGCATAATCAAAAGCTGATTTTGGGCGTCCCCAACTGCTTCCCGTCGCAGGGACGACCAAAGTTCCCGGGGGCGTGTCGGAGGCATAGCAAAGGCAGCACGAGCGTGCCTATCAGATGGGCATCCTCGAGTGATAATGGAAAAAAGAAGGGTGTCCCTGACTAGCACTTGGCTGACTTTACTTGGTCCATTTTTTGTTACAACCAAGCCTCAAAAAGGTGCCCGAACTGACCAGATGACCATCGGAGGGAATCGGGGATGACCTCCCCTGACTCCCCCAGTGGTGACTAACCCCCTCCCACCCTGAAAAAAAGAACTTTAAAAACTTTTTGCCAGCCTCAAATATCATACTCTGGTCCATCGCAGCAGTATGCAGGTCCCTGGGGGGGGGGGGGGGGGGGGGGGAGGTGTGTGTGTGTCAGTGGAGGCATAGCGAAGGCGTGAACGTCTTTCTTTCAAACAGTTTGGACGTCCTGAACTGCCACCCCCCACACACACACACACACACACATGGACGGCCAAATTTCAAGGGAGTGGAGGAGTGGCCTAGTGGTTAGAGCTAGTGGTTAGAGCACTGGTCTTGCAATCCAAAGGTTGCCGGTTCAAATCCCACTGCTGCTACTTGTGATTCAAAATCCAAGTAAATAAATAAAGGGGCTGTCGGAGTCATGGATGTCCTTCTCACAGAAACCATCCACATTTTGTACTTCCTCAACTGCCTGTCACAGGGACGGAGGCATAGCGAAGATGCCTGACATTTGGATGTCCTTCACTCATGCTCAAAAAAAAAAAAAAGACGTCCCTGACGAACATTTGGACGTTTTCACCTGGACTTGTGTTTTTTTTTTAAGGTTGTAGTCGGCTATTATACACGCAGCTTGTCTGCGTGTATGAAGCCATCTTTGGCATGCACAGAGCAGCCACGCATAACACTTGGCTGCTCTGCACTGGCTTCCCCTCCTTAGGAAGGAAATCGTGTGCAAATGAGCTAACAGCGAGCGGCTCATTTGCATGCGATTTCCCTCAAGCATGCCCGTTCCTTTCCGAATCGGTAAGGGAAGGGCTTTTTCCATTCAGTTAGGGCATCAGTCCACTGCAGTGCCCCTAGGGTGCCCGGTTGGTGTCCTGGCATGTCAGAGGGACCAGTGCACTACGAATGCTGGCTCCTTCCAGCAACCAAATGAGTTGGATTTGGTCGTTTTTGAGATGGGCGTCCTCGGTTTCCATTATCGCCGAAAAAGGTGCTTCGGGGCCCTGGGTCTGGTTGGACCCAGTAGTTCCCCCTGGGGTGTCACACCTGTCTGTCAGGTCCCTCCCCCTGTGCTGCTCTCCAGTCCTGTGTTAATGGCAGCTTTGTGCCTCGGCTGCTTTCAGTGTACTGTAGCCTTGAGAGCCTTACAATTTTCAGCTGTCAGAAGTGTCTCCTGTGTCTTTAAGAGATATATATTTATTTATTTTGTGCAGAGCGAACAGGAAGTTCAATTCTGGCCCAGGAGCCAGAGAGCAGTGCATTTGGGGCTATCTTTCGCTTGGGGCCGGTACGGGGTAAGGTTTATTTTCCCTTTGTAGTTATGGCGGGCAAGCTTCTCCGTTGTCGCGCGTGCTCGCGCCGGGGAATAGAATCGCCGGTCGGTCAGTGTCGCCTTTGTGACGAGCCTAAACGTTTGGATGCGGTTCCCCCCCCCCCCCCCCCCCCCCGAGTTGACTGCGGAAGTTCCGGCGGTATCGGCGGCCCCTTCGGCAGCGGCAGCTCAGACAGGCCCGATGGCAGCGGTTTCAGTTTTGGCGGGAACGGCAGCCATTTTGAATCCAGCGTGTCCCGCAGACTCAGCTGTTGGTGGGCCGGTTGCCTCCGTTTTGGCGCAGACAGTGCCTAATGAGGGTCCAGGAGGGGTTGGCTTTCCTCCAGAGTTTGTGTGGACTCTTTTTCAAGCCTGGAAGTCGGGGCCCCCCATGGAGTGGAGGGGATTAGTTCCATGCTGCCTAAAAGACCTCGGCTAGAGTGGACAGAGGAAGAGGAGTGTCTGTCTCAGCTGGGCACGGAAGGCCCGTAAGTGATGTGGGAGAGTCTGAGGGATTTGAGGGGTCTTTGGATCCGGTGGATTCAATTCCTGGTGAAGATCCCTCAGTAGTCAGGATTTTTCATAGGGATGAGCTTTCGGGACTCATTGATCAGGTCACGTCTACCCTTAAATTTAATCCTGAGGTGGCCTCGGGTGAATCTGGGCAGGATCTTTTGGTGAAGGGCATTCAGCGTAGAGCACAGTCCTTCCCTATGAACAAGGATCTCTGGGAGATGATTACTCAGGAGTGGAATTTGCCAGATTCACCGTGTAAGGTCTCTAAGGCAATGGCGAGATTTTATCCCCTGCCTCAGGAGGATAGAGATTCATTTAAGGCTCCCACAGTAGATGCAGTGGTTACAGCGGTTACTAAAGCTACGGCTATTCCGGTAGATGGCAGAGCCGCACTCCGTGAACCCCAGGATAGAAGGTTGGAAGCCTTTCTCAAGCGTAGCTTTGACTTGTCGGCTCTAGCCCTTCAGGCCTCGGTGTGTGGGGGCCTGGTGGTGCGGGCGTGTTTTTGCTGGGCCAAGAAACTCCTTGATGATTCCGTGGAGATTGGAACCTCGGGGCTACAGGTCTTAGCCAAATTGGAGATGGGTTCGTCCTTTTTGTCTGATGCACTGTATGATTTGTTGCGTGCGTCAGCCAAAAATATGGCTATGATAGTGGGGGCGTGCAGGGCCCTGTGGTTGAGAGGTTGAGTCGCGGATGCGGCTTCTAAGGCTAAGTTGTGTTCTCTTCCTTTCAAGGGTGCTATGCTTTTTGGCGAAGAGTTGGATAAGTTTGTGAAAGGCCTTAGTGATGCCAAGGTGCCTCGGCTCCCGGATTTTCGCCCCAAGCTGGGGGCTAGGGGTAATTCCTCTCGGGGCCGATTTAAGGAGGCCCGACGGTATAGGCCGGATAGGTCTAGTGGGGCTTCTAGAGGTCGGTTTTTCGAGCGCACCCAGTCCTTTCGAGGGAGTTGTCGCGGAGACCGGGACTTTTCCGCAGGAGGTCAGTCTTCATGACTGGTTGCCCAATGAAGGTGTGCGGACCCAGGCTCTGGTGCGTGTAGGGGCTCGGCTGAGTCAGTTTTACCAGAGCTGGGTCCACATCACGTCAGATCAGTGGGTTCTCGAGGTGATTCGAGATGGTTATGCCCTGGAATTTGAGAGCCCTCCTCCAGAGCGGTTTCTGGAGTCCCCTTGTCATTCGAGGCTCAAAAGAGCAGCAGTACGGGACATGTTGAAGCATCTTCTCAGCCTGGGAGCAGTAGTTTCTGTTCCGCCCACACAGCAACGCTCGGGGTGGTACTCGATTTATTTTGTGGTGCCGAAGAAGGAGGATGCCTTTCGGCCTATTTTAGATCTAAAGGGAGTCAATGCGGCGCTCAAAGTTCCCTCTTTTCGCATGGAGACGTGGTCGGTTATTGTCGCAGTCCGGCAGGCAGAGTTTCTAACTTCACTGGACTTGACAGAGGCTTATCTTCACATTCCCATTCGGGCGGCTCACCAGTGTTTTCTTCGCTTTGCAGTTTTAGGAAAGCACTTTAAGTTTTGTGGCCTACCCTTCGGTCTGGCAACAGCTCCCCGCACCTTTTCAAAAGTCGTGGTGATGGTGGCAGCTTTGCGGAGGCAGGGCATTTTGGTGCACCCATATCTGGATGATTGGCTAATTCGGGCCAAGTCCCGGGCGGAGAGCGAGGTGGCTACGTCGCGAATGGTACAGTTTCTTCAGACCCTGGGCTGGGTTGTGAATTTCAGCAAGAGTCATTTGGTACCGTCGCAGTCTCTGGAGTATCTGGGAGTTCTCTTCGATACACGGTCGGGTCGAGTAGTCTTACCGTACCCGCGAATCCGCAAGTTACATGTTCTGATTCGTCAGTTTCTTGCGCAAACGTCGCCGACGGCCCGTTCTTACCTTCAAGTCCTGGGGATGATGGCGGTGACCATAGAAGTAGTCCCTTGGGCCAGGGCGCACATGCGTCAGCTTTAGTCTGCTCTTCTCAGTCGGTGGGCTTCCCTGTCGCAGGAGTTGGACATGCGTCTTCCTGTCGGCGATCCCTCGCCTCAGCCTCCATTGGTGGCTCAGAACTTGCAATCTGGAGAAGGGAATGCCGTTGGAGTCCCCTCAGTGGGTGGTTCTCGTCACAGACGCCAGCCTGCTAGGCTGGGGAGCACACTGTCTCGGTCAGGTAGCTCAGGGGTGGTAGTCCCAGGCGGAGGCACAGTGGTCCATCAACCGGTTGGAGACTCAGGCCATTCGGTTGGCGCTTCAGTGTTTTCAGTTGCTGCTTGTCCACAAGGCAGAGTGCTCTGCAACAACGCCACGGCCGTGGCCTATGTCAAGGGGGCACAAAGAGTCAGGCGGTCGTGGAGGAGGCGGCTCTGTTGTGCCAATGGGCGGAAAGTCATCTTCAGGCGCTCTCGGCAGCTCATGTAGCCGGGGTGGACAACGTGGAAGCAGATTTTCTGAGTTGACATTCTCTGGATCCCGGAGAGTGGTCTCTACATCGGTCGGTGTTCGACCGAGTTGTGTCGGTCTGGGGTCTGCCAGTGATGGATCTGATGGCAACGGCACGCAATACCCAAGTTCTGAAGTTTTTCAGTCAACGGAGAGGTCCGCGAGCAGAGGGTCTCGACGCTCTTCTGTTGCCCTTGCCGCAGGGGTTGCTGTATGTGTTTCCTCCATGGCCGGTGGTAGACCGAGTAGTCCAGCGCATCGAGCGTCACTCAGAACGGGTGATTTTGATAGCTCCGAACTGGCCGTGTTGACCATGGTACGGAGATCTGGTGCGTTTGGCGGTCACGGAGCCTCTTCAGTTGTTGGAAGCAGTAGTCTTGTGTCAAGGCCCGATAATTATGCCAGACCCGGCTCAGTTCTCGCTTATGGCTTGGCTCTTGAGCGGCACAGGTTGAAGAAGAAAGGGTTTTCTCCCAGAGTCATCGATACGATGTTGAATTCCTGCAGAACCTCCACTTCCTTGGCGTATGTTCGGGTTTGGAGATTGTTTGAGCACTGGTGTACAGAGCGTCAGGTGATACCTTTTCGTTCCTCGGTGGCGGATGTCTTGGAATTTTTGCAGGATGGTTTGGACAGGGGTCTGGCCTTGGCTACCTTGAAGGTTCAGGTGGCAGCATTATCGTGTTTTGGGGGGAAGGTTCAGGGGAACTCCATAGCTTCTATTCCTGAGGTTGTTCGTTTTTTGAAGGGTGTGAAGTTGTTGCGGGCGCCTCGTGGGCGGTTGGTTCCTCCGTGGGATTTGAATCTCGTTTTGGATGCTTTGGTCAGACCTCCGTTTGAACCCTTGGTTGCAGCCTCTTGCAAGGATCTTTCCTTGAAGGCGATCTTTTTGGTGGCTAATACCTCAGCTCGGAGAGTCTCGGAATTGCAGACTTTGTCTTGTAGAGAGCCATTTCTGTCTTTTTCCAAGGAAAAGGTTTCTTTGCGGCCAATGCCTTCCTTTTTACCCAAGGTGGTTTCTGAGTTTCATGTAAATCAGGTTATTTCTTTGCCAGTTTTAGGTAACTGGCGAAGTTAGATGTACGGCGAGTTTTGCGTTATCATCTGTCTAGAACTCAGGATTTCAGAGTGTCTGATCGTTTGTTGAATCTTCATTGTGGTCCTAAAAAGGGTGCAGCGGCATCCAAGGCGACGATAGCAAGGTGGTTGAAGGAGGCGATTGTGTCGGCCTATTTGGTGAAGGGTCGTTATGTCCCTCAGGTATTTTCTGCTCATTCTACCAGGGGAGTTGCGGCCTCTTGGGTGGAGAATAGTATGATTTCCCCCTTCAGATATTTGTCGGGCGGCAGTTTGGTCTTCGTTGCATTCTTTTGTTAAGCATTATAGGATTGATGTGCATGCGAAGGAGGAGGCAAGTTTTGGTGCAGCAGTTTTGACCTCTGGCCTTTGTGGGTCCCGCCCATAAGGAGTTTACTGCTTTGGTACGTCCCACGCGTCTTGACCGGTCTGGAGGGTCGCTGAGGAAGGTGAAATTAGATCTTACCTGCTAATTTTCTTTCCTCTAGACCCTCCAGACTGGTCAAGGACCTGCCCGGGATATACTGTAGGCCAGGAGGTAAGATTTCTGTTTGATATCTCTTGGCAGCTGATGATTGTCATAAATTCAGACTCTTGTTACCAGCTTCTGGTTTGGTGTGGGTCTGGTGCAGGTGTGGCGGTTGTTGTAGTCCACCTGTGGAAGCACAAACTGGCAAACAGTCTCTAGAATGCAATGAAAGGAACAGTGGATGTTCTTGCAGTTTGCGGTAACCACGTACAGGGTTGCTGGTTAAAGTTGAAGTTTTTTATTGCTCTGCTTTGTGAGTGTTATACTGGCTACTGGGTGTACTGCACAGGTTATATATTCAATATCCAAAGCTCAGTGTTTTCTCAGTCTCCCTCTGCTGATAGGAGTACATAACCCATGCGTCTTGACCGGTCTGGAGGGTCTAGAGGAAAGAAAATTAGCAGGTATGATCTAATTTCACCTTCTTTACACCTGACATGGTCAGCTGTATTTTGGAGATGGAACTCTCATATAGACTTCACCAGTGGAAACATCAGCTATACTTCAGAGTTGGGAAAAGTCAGCGAGTCCTCAGCTATGCTTCAGTGATGAACAGCTTGGCTATTCTTTGGGGCTGCAAAACTCAACAGTACTTCAAAATTTAAAAAGAAAAGCTTAACTATTCTTCAAAGATGGGACATTCAGCTATAAATCAGAGCTGAGAGAGTCAACTGTGGTTCAGATCTGAGGAAGTCTGCTGTTCTTCAGAGCTGGAGAATTTGGCCATGTTTCTTGGCTGAAAATGTCAGCCGCACTCAAGGTGAAAAACAGAAATATATTTCAGCACTGATTGGGTCAAGTTTCCATATTCTAGTTTGGGAAGTCAGCTGTTTTTTTAGCTCCTCAGTTTCAGCTGTACTTCAAGGCAGTGCAAATTAGCTGTCTGCTTTCCAAGGCTATTTGATTCATGGTGTTCTAGGTGGATAGTCAGCTGAATTGTAATGTGCAGTATGTTTACCCCATAGCACAACTCACAAGTAATAGTTAGCTATATTATGTATCTAGGGTGCTCTGACTAGTTGTTCAGCTGGCCAACTCAGATAGTAATGAAGCTCATCTTCAAGGTCAACTACATTCTAAAGCTAGGAAAGCCAGACATGTTCAGGACAGGAGTAGCTAGCCCTATTGCATATTTCTACTTCTCTGCAGGAATGCACAGCTACATCAACCAGCAGTATTACACAGCTGAAAAAGCTGTAGCAGTCAACTCTATGGCTCATCAGCAGTAGCCAGCTGTATGCCACAGCTGCAGCAACCAGCTATATAGCGACAGCACCTAGCTTCATCTAATGGTATCTGACCATAATAGCTGTATAGCACTAATACACCTGTCACTTATCAGTCTTTGCTACAGCATGCTAACTATATGTTGTTGCTGCAGTTACCAGCTATATGCCACAATTGCAGCAGCCAGCTGTATGGCATGGTTACTGCACTTCACTGCATAACTGCAGCACCTGTCTGAATGGCACAGCTGTGACACCTTCACATATTGCAATATCTCGATCCATGGCATAGCTGCAACACCCATCTCTATGGCATGTCTACACCACCTAGTGGCAGACGGCAGCTTCTAGATGCTAGTGCAACTGTAGCTACTGGCTGCATGGCACTGCTAAGACAGCCAGACGTGGCAGGCAGTTGCATTGTATAGTTGACTGCTGCAGCAGCCAGATGTAGAGCACAGACGTAGTAGCCGGCTGTATGACAGTATGGAAGTTGCTGTCATTATGTTGCAGTAGCTGATGATATGGCTCGAGCTGACCTGGAGACCAGATTTTACAACCCCTCTGTCAACATGGAACAAACCTGTACTTGAAGTTTATTCAGTTGTGACAGTTTTTTAGATGGCATACCACCTGCCAGCTGCTTAGACTGCTCAGACAAAGTTTTCTCAGGTGGATCAGCTAGTTAGCTGTGATTGCACAGTTGCCTCTTTGGTGCTGCGATATTGCCAGTGTTTTTGTGAGATTTCCAGCTTCTCTGTTATTGTGAATCATTGGTTTTCTTGTAAATCTGGACGATTTATATTTTTCCCTTTCTTATCTCATGCTGTCGTATTGTCAAAGTCTCTATGTTCTTCCCTCACAGTCTGTTAGGTTGCATCATCCATATTTTGGTTCTGTCTTATCTTTCAAATTCTGTAGACCTATGGTAGTGCTCCTGTTACTGTTTGGACAGTTCCTAATCCTCCTGCAGACTTACCATTGTATATTTCAGTGTCTTCTAGCCTTTTGTTTTTATCCAAGGAATTTCCTTTGCCTGTCAGTCTTCTGCAATCTTTACGTTTCCAAGTTTATTTAAGAATTTTCTACCCCTCTCATAAGTACATAAGTACTACTATTTATCATTTCTATAGCGCTACAAGGCATACGCAGCGCTGTACAAATAATAAGTAGTACCATACTGGGAAAAGACCAAGGGTCCATCGAGCCCAGCATCCTGTCCACGACAGCGGCCAATTCAGGCCAAGGGCACCTGGCAAGCTTCCCAAACGTACAAACATTCTATACATGTTATTCCTGGAATTGTGGATTTTTCCCAAGTCCATTAGTAGCGGTTTATGGACTTGTCCTTTAGGAAACCGTCTAACCCCTTTTTAAACTCTGTCAAGCTAACTGCCTTCACCACGTTCTCCGGCAATGAATTCCAGAGTTTAATAATGCGTTGGGTGAAGAAATATTTTCTCCGATTTGTTTTAAATTTACTACACTGTAGTTTCATCGCATGCCCCCTAGTCCTAGTATTTTTGGAAAGCGTGAACAGATGCTTCACATCCACCTGTTCCACTCCACTCATTATTTTATATACCTCTATCATGTCTCCCCTCAGCCGTCTCTTCTCCAAGCTGAAAAGCCCTAGCCTCCTTAGTCTTTCTTCATAAGGAAGTCGTCCCATCCCCGCTATCATTTTAGTCGCCCTTCGCTACACCTTTTCCAATTCTGCTATACCTTTCTTGAGATGCGGCGACCAGAATTGAACACAATACTCAAGTTGTGGTCGCACCATGGAGCGATATAACGGCATTATGACATCCTCACGCCTGTTTTCCATACCTTTCCTAATAATACCCAACATTCTATTCGCTTTCCTAGCAGCAGCAGCACACTGAGCAAAAGGTTTGTGTATTATCCACGACGACACCCAGATCCCTTTCTTGGTCTGTAACTCCTAACGTGGAACCTTGCATGACGTAGCTATAATTCGGGTTCTTTTTTCCCACATGCATCACCTCGCACTTGCTCACATTAAACGTCATCTGCCATCTAGCCGCCCAGTCTCCCAGTCTCGTAAGGTCCTTCTGTAATTTTTCACAATCCTGTCGCGAGTTAACGACTTTGAATAACTTTGTGTCATCAGCAAATTTAATTACCTCGTTAGTTACTCAAATCTCTAAATCAAAGTAGATGTCAAACAGATGTCTGAGTGCCTCACATTCTAAACAAAGAGAAGCAAGTGTACAAGATAATGGTGATAAAAGGTGGAACTACAATATGATAGGAAAGCAGGGAGGGGGAACCCAATAGGGATATGCAGTGTGTTAGGTATTCATACTCTGATGTAGGATAGGATACTTCACGTATAGGCATCTTCAAATCGGAATGTTTTTGTCAGCCTTTAATTGTTGGAGGAAAGTTAGTAGTCTGAGATGCACTAGAAGCATGTTCCTTAGCTCAAGTCCTTGTACATGAAAAAAATGAAGTTTAGGTAGTGTCTGATCTATCTCAGTGAGGTAGTAGTAACCTGTCTGTTCTGATTCATAGATCTGAGTGTTCTGGTAAGGCAATATGGGATCAGAAATCTAGAGAGAGAGAGAGAGAGAGAGTGGTTCTCCAGAGTGTGAAGTCTTAAAAACCAAGAGGAGAAGCTTGTAAGTAATGCAGCCGGTGATTAGTTTAATGGCAGTATTTTGAATATAATTTGTAGCTGTTTGCGATACTTTAGTTTAATGCCTTGATATAGAACATTACAATAATCCAGTTGACAGAGTCGATGAAAATGTTTAAAGCTGAGGAGGTTAGTAACATATGAATGGAACAAATCCTGCGGAGTTTAAAAAAGAAGCATTTAACAACTGAGATTTGGGGATTGAAAGTGAGGGAGGAGTGAAGGATGATCCCTAAGATGCAAGTTGTAGTGACCAAAGGAACTGGAATAGCACAAAGTACTGTAGGAGAAACCAGGGCGGGATGAGTTTGAATTTTTAGTGAAGAACAAGGTCTTTGATTTCATAGGATTAAGAATAAGGTGATGGGATTGCAACCAATCCATTAGATGTTTTTAGTTATTTATGGTCTGAGTGTGTATCTGATTCATAGGATCTAATGTACAAAGAATTTGGATATTGTCTGCATAGACATAGGGTGTAAAGTCTAGAGTTTGTAGTAAGGTCAGCAATGGTGCTGGGAATAAATTAGAACAGGAGCAAACGTGCTCTTCAGGTTCTTTTAGGAAATATAGTTGTTGGGTTGGTTGGTTTTTTGTTTTGTTTTTTTTACTACATTTCATTTTGATTTTCTAGTCCAACTCTTTTTGGGTACTGCTTTGCTACATCCTACTTACTCTCCGAGGACAAGCAGGCTGCTTGTTCTCACTGATGGGTTGATGTCCGACGGTAGCCCCAGGTCCGGAATTCTTCCTAGCAACAAAGTTTGCTAGAGCCCTCATGCGCACGAGTGCGCGCACCACACATGCGCGGCCGTTTTCCCGCCCATCGCGCAAACGTGCCCCTCAATCTCTTTTTTTCCGCGGTCAGTGCGGCTGTTTTACGGTCACTCTGCGCCTCAGGAGAGAGCCCTTTGCGGTTTACCGTCGCTTTTTTTCTTGTTCTCTCGTTTTTTGTGAGTCCGCTCGCTTGTTCTTCTTAAAAAAAAAAAGTTAGACGACTTCACCTTCCTCTTCTAGTTCTTGGGAAGTTTTTTTGTTTTTTCCCCTTTTTTGGCCCCATCGCGTCTTTTGATTTCACCACCGTCGATGTCATCGAAGATCAAAGCGCTGCATGCGTCAACCTTTTCTTACATGAGCACGCAGTTCTGGAACACACTGCCGCGCAACCTGAAAACGATCTACGAACAAACCACCTTCCGCAAATTATTAAAGACACATCTTTTTGCTAAAAATCTACGGAAAGAACCAAAACACATAAAGTCCACACTCACTGTTTCAGTAATGCATCAATACATCCACTTCTGAATTCTTATCCCCCGAGATCTCACCACACTCATACCTTTACCCACAGAGGAATGTATACCATATGTTTTCTTGTTATTATATATTGCCCTTTAGTTTCCCTTGTTTCCTTCCAATGTTTCACTGTTCTTTTCCATTGCTATATTCCTTAACGACATTTGATTTGTCTCGTATAACTCTTCACAATGTAATCCATAACCGAATTCTAACAAATTGTAATTCCATCATTCATAATGTATTATAAGCCACACTGAGCCCGCAAAAAGGTGGGAAAATGTGGGATACAAATGCAATAAATAAATAAGATCGCCAGCGGTTTCAAGAAGTGCAGTCGGGCAATCTCAGTCACTGATCCACACGCTTCGTGTATTCAGTGTCTTGGGGTGAGTCATTGCCCCGATGCTTGTACTTTGTGCCGTGGTCTTAAAAAGCGGACACAAGCGTCGAGATTAGCTCAGTGGGGGGAGCGCCTGTTACACACTTCGCCCGGTTCTTCGACGTCGGCAGCGGTACCGAGCTCGGCGGTGTCTATGTCGGCACCGGAGAGTGCATCGACGTCCAGAGTGCAGGTAATGGCTGTCCAGAGACCATCTTACGCTGGCAGCAGTGGGCCATCGAGTGGGTCTCCACCTGCCTCAAGGGCTCCTGCGGTGCAGGCCCATCGGGACCGACCCTCTTCGGACCTGACCCCGAGGAGATGTTTGGATTCAACGTCTTCCTAGTCGATACCGGGGGGGGGGGGGGGTTACCGAGACCATGCAAGCGAAGGCGAAGAAGCACCGTCATCGGTCACTCTCCCGTCATGGTACCGAGAGCTCCGGGACGCCGAAGGATTCGGCACCCGTGAAGCGTCGACACCGGGAGGACTGCTCACCCTCCATACAGGAGGTGTCGATGCGCACTTCTCTGGACAGCCCAGTACCGCCTCCGCCTCCTCAGCAGATTCGGGCTTTGACTCCTGCACTGGCTCCCCAGCTTTTCTCGTCAGCCACTCTTGACGAGCGCCTCAAAGCCATTCTTCCAGGGATCCTGGAAAGGCTGCTGAGACCGTCTGCTCCAGTACCGGGGGTGCTTGCGCCTACGGTACCGTCGACAGATGCGGCGGCTGGCTCCCCGTCCGTGGTGAGGCCCCCAGCGTCGGTACCGCTTGCGGTGTCGGCTGCCACCCAAGTGGTTTCTACGTCGGTGGAGGGAGCTTCATTGCCGTCGGCACGGGAGTCCACTTCTCGACATCGTCATCGAGGACATCGCTCCTCGGCGTCGAGACGGGCCCGACTTCAGACTGTGGTTATTTTTATTTTATTTATGTTGATTTATATACCGTGTCTTGTTGCAACTGCAAAACAGAACGGTTTACATATATATAAAAAAATTGGTATATACAAATAAACAAACATAGGAATTCCATTCGTGACAGGAAAGCACAGCAATCAAGATAGACTACATAATAAATCAATACAAATTAAAAATCTAGTATACAATTAAGCTATCCCATTTTTCTTTGTCTTTTTGACCTTATCTCATTATGCCAAGTTCTGTTCTACATAGCTTATAAAGAGAAAGGTTTTCAGAAGTTTTCGGTAATGGAGATAAGATTTCTCTAGTCTGATCTCCTTTGGAAGGCTATTCCAAAGAGAGGGTGACAGGTAGAAAAAAGCCGATCTCCGTGTAGATTCCCACCTAGCCTTAGTAAGAGGGGGAATGACTAACCTGTTATCTGTTAGGGATCTGAGAGTTCGCATAGCGGTGTAGGGGATTGTTAAATTCGACAAGTAGCTGGGGTTTAATGTGTGAAAGGCTTTGTGTGTAAGGACAAGAGCCTTAAACTTTATTCTTGCTTCAACCGGGAGCCAGTGCAGATGATGCAATAAAGGTGTTGCTCGATCATCCCTCCGGGCCCTACAGATCATACGTGCTGCTGTATTTTGAATTCTTTGTAATCGCTTTAAATTTGCTTGGGTAATCCCTGCATATATAATGTTACAATAGTCTAAACGTGAAGTAATATATGCAGATGTCAGCGTTTTGAGAGAGCCCTTACTTATTGAATTTCTGACTGACCGAAGCCGTCTCAGATGAAAGAAAGATTTTTTCACTACATCGGATACTTGTTCCTCAAAGGTCAATGCGGAATCAATAATGACCCCGAGATATCTAAAAGACTTAACTGTTGGAATATTCTGACCAAATAGCACAGGTACTACAGAGGGATATGTGCCTTGCCCTACTATCCAAGATGTTGTAGTCTTATCCGGGTTCAGTACCAGCTGATGTGTAGTTAACCAGTCTGCTACTCTATCCAAGCATACTTGAATGGGTGTAAGATCTATGTTCAATGGTCTAACATAATGGATAAGCAAAAAATCATCTGCATATGAGTAAAAACTTATACCCATTGTTTGAATGAGGAGCGCCAGGGGACTGATGAATAGGTTGAACAGTAGTGGAGATAAAACCGAACCCTGAGGTACTCCACATGATAAGTTGTAGGATGCAGAACAGGATTGCTGCTGAACTACTTTAAATGAGCGATTTGTTAGAAAGGATATAAACCATTTCATAGTTGTCCCTGAAATACCAATCTCACTCAATCTATCAATGAGTAGGTTGTGATTGATTAGGTCAAAGGCCGCAGACAAATCTAATGAAACTACCAGGGCAATATAACCAAGTTCTAATTTTGCATGGATTTCACTTAACAGTGAAGTCAGAATGGTCTCTGTACTGTGACCTTTCCTGAAACCCGATTGTCTGGGATGTAACAAATTTTTTGAGTCCACATAAGTTTGCAACTGTCTAAATACTACTGTCTCTATAACTTTGGATAGAAAAGGAAGATTAGAGACTGGTCTATAGTTAGAAGGTAATAAGGGATCCAATGAGGCTTTCTTTAGACTAGGTTTTACTAGCGCTTCTTTCAGAGTAGTGGGAACTATCCCATCAGAAAGGCTCAACATGACAATTGAGTACATAAACTGCTGGACTTCTAGCGAATGTTTTTTCAGCCATGCAGAAGGTATAGGATCCAATGAACTGTAAGTGGGGGATAAACCTGCAACCAAGGTAAATAATGATTTGGCAGACGGAATTTCAAAATCCTTCCAGGGTACCAATAGTTGTGAACTTGGGGAATTGTCAAAATAACTGAGCCTTGGTACCCTTGGGAAAAGGGCTCTTAATTTCTCGATTTTAGAGCTAAAGAACTTAGCTAAAGTTTCAGAGTCAATAGTAGGCGATTCTCTCTTTTCGTTAGTTATTGTTGTCAGACGTTTCATAATTTGGAATAGTTTTTTCTGCGAACTAGCTGCCTCTTTTATCTCTTTTGAGAAGTACGTAGTTTTAGCATCCTTTAATTGTGATAGATAGTATTTTTTACACTGTTTGCACTTTTCTTGTAGTTCTGTGGTCTTATGCTTACGCCATTGGCGTTCAGCTCTACGTACCTGTTGTTTACATAGTTTCAATCCTGGGTGGTACCAAGGTTGGGTACGTTTCATTGTTTTACTAATTGTTTTTTCCGGTGCAATATCGTCAAGGGCTGCTGAAAGAACTTGGTTCCATATTTTGATTTGGTCATCTATTGGGAGTGTATCAAAATTTAGTGGGAACTTATTTGCTAAGGAAGGTAAAGATGTCAAATCGATTTTATTTAGACTCCTGGTTTTAATTTGAGCCGGTTCAGCATTATGTAATAACTGTGGTATTAATAAGTAGAATTGGAGAAAGTAATGGTCTGACCAAGATACCGGAGTTAGTACGATTTTTGAACATTTCACTTCATCCAGTTTGTGTGTCATTACTAAATCTAATGTATGACCCGCGATATGAGTTGATCCATTCACATGTTGTTTAAGATCAATATCATGTAAAAAATTTGAAAATCTAGCTGAACGTGGGTTCGATTTATCATCTAGATGAACATTAAAATCACCTAATATTAAAAGGTTTGGGAACCTAATTGCAGCATCTGCAAGTGATTGATAGATGTCGTCCCACCCCGCTGCCGTAGTGGACGGAGCACAGTAGTAAAGTAGTACATGAAAAGTCAGAGAGATTGTGTCCGATACCGCGGGAGAAGCCTCGTGGGAGGCAGGGGAAGACCCAAGATATTTCTGATCCTACTCCTTCGCCAGAGAGAAAGCTTTCTCCCCCCCCGAGAGTTTCTCGTCTTTTTTCCAGGAAATGTCTACGGCTATTCCCTTCTCAGTGGTCACTGAGGATGAGCCCAGGGCTGAGATGTTCGAGGTCCTGGACTATCCACCACCTGAGGAGTCATCCACTGTTCCCCTACATAATGTCCTTAAGCAGACATTGATGGCGAACTGGATGAAACCATTAACTAATCCCACCATTCCAAAGAAAGTTGAGTCCCAGTATCAGATTCACGGGGACCCGTTGATGAAGACCCAATTGCCTCACGACTCTGCGGTTGTGGATTCCGCTCTCAAGAGAGCTCGGAGTTCTAGGGATTACGTCTCGACGCACCCGGGGTGGGAGTCTAGAACTCTGGACTCTTTTGGGAGGAAGGCCTATCATTCCTCTATGCTCGTGGCCAAGATTCAGTCATACCAGCTCTACACGAGCATACATATGCGGAATAATGTGAGGCAACTGGCGCATTTGGTCGATAAGCACCCTTCGAGCAGGCCAAGCCATTTCAGGAGGTGGTCAGGCAGCTGAAGGCGTGTTGTAAATTCCTGTCCAGGGGTGCTTATGACACTTCTGATGTTGCGTCTAGCGCCGCTGCTCCAAGGTATAGTGATGCGCAGACTCTCATGGCTGCGTGTCTCTGACCTGGAGAATAGAGTCCAGCAGCGGATTGCCGACGCTCCTTTCCGGAGGGATAACATTTTTGGTGAGAAGGTCGAGCAGGTGGTAGAACAGCTCCATCAGCGGGAAACTGCACTCGACAAACTCTCCCACCGGAAGCCTTCAGCATCTACCTCTTCAGGTAGACGTTTTTACGGGGGTCGGAAGAATGCTCCCTACGCTTACAATAAGCTCAGGTACAATCCTCCTTCCCGCCAGCCTGCTCAGGCTAAGCCCCAGCGCGCTCGTTCACGTCAACAGTGTGCGCCTCAACAGGCCCCTGCAGCTCCCCAGCAAAAGCAAGGGACGGGCTTTTGTCTGGCTCCAGGCGAGCATAGCCGACATAAAAGTATCTGTGCCGGACGATCTACCAGTCGGATGGAGGTTAAAATATTTTCACCAAAGGTGGCCTCTTGTAACCTCCGGTCAGTGGGTTCCCCAAATAGTCCGGCTAGGATACTCCCTAAATTTGATCTCCAAATTGTCCACCTGGAGTCCCCTCAGTCCTTCAGCTT
Organism: Microcaecilia unicolor; assembly: GCF_901765095.1. Taxonomy (NCBI): domain Eukaryota; kingdom Metazoa; phylum Chordata; class Amphibia; order Gymnophiona; family Siphonopidae; genus Microcaecilia; species Microcaecilia unicolor. The sequence continues at coordinate 312,007,551 of NC_044036.1, forward strand.
CCAGCACAGGCAGGTACTTGCAGAGGAACTCTTCGCCCTTCTCAGCGGTCGAGCCCGTTCCACCGGGGCAAGAAGGGCTGGGATTCTATTCCAGGTACTTCCTTGTGCAAAAGAAAACAGGGGGGATGCGTCCCATCCTAGACCTAATGATCCTGAACAAATATCTGATTCGAGAAAAGTTCAGGATGCTTTCCCTGGGCACCCTTCTTCCCATGATTCAGGAAAACGATTGGCTATGTTCTCTGCACTTAAAGGATGCTTATATGCACATCCCGATACTGCCAGCTCACAGGCAGTATCTTTTATTCCGTCCGGGGACACAGCACTTTCAGTATTGTGTACTGTCCTTTGGGCTCGCCTCCGCACCCCTGGTGTTCACCAAATGCCTGGCAGTAGTTGCAGCGTCTCTACGCAAACTAGGGGTGCATGTCTTCCCTTGTCTCGACGATTGGCTGGTGAAAGAGTACTTTCGAGGCAGGAGCTCAGCTGTCCATGCAGATGACTATTCAACTCCTGGAGCTACTCGGGTTTGTTATAAACTACCCAAAGTCCCATCTTCTTCCAGTTCAACAATTGGAATTCATAGGAGCTGTGCAGGACTCAAGACGGCTCAGGCCTACCTCCCCGAGGTGAGGGCAGACAATCTTCTGGCCCTTGTTTCCTGGGTCAGGGCGTCTCAGCAGATCACAGCTTGGCAGATGTTGAGATTGTTGGGCCATATGGCCTCCCACAGTTCATGTGACTCCCATGGCCCACCTTCACATGAGATCAGCTCAGTGGACCCTAGCTTCCCAGTGGTATCAAGCTGCGGGGGATCTAGAGGATATGATCCAGCTGTCTACAGTGTTTCTCAATTCCCTCTCTTGGTGGACAATTCGATCCAATTTGATCTTGGGACATCCCTTTCAAATTCTTCAGCCACAAAAGGTGCTGACGACGGATGTGTCTCTTCTGGGGTGGGGAGCTCATGTCGATGGGACTCAAGGAGTTTGGTCCTTCCAGGAAACCGGTCTTCAAATCAACCTCCTGGAGTTGAGAGCGATCTGTAACGCGCTAAAGGCTTTCAGAGATCGGCTGTCCAATCAAATTATTCAAATTCAGACAGACAATCAGGTTGCTATGTACTACATCAACAAGCAGGGGGGCACCAGATCTCGCCCCCTGTGTCAGGAAGCCGTTCAGATGTGGCTTTGGGCTCGCCAGCACGTTTCTCCAAGCCACCTATCTGGCAGGCGTAAACAGTCTGGCTGACAGGCTGAGCAGGATTATGCAACCTCACGAGTGGTCTCTCAACTCCAAAGTGGGATGTCAGATCTTCCAAGTGTGGGGCACTCACTTGGTGGATCTCTTCGCCACTCGACTCAATCACAAAGTCCCTCAGTTCTGTTCCAGGCTTCAGGCACACGACAGGCTAGCGTCGGATGCCTTTCTCCTTCATTGAGGCAAGGGCCTCCTGTATGCATATCCTCTCATACCTTTGCTGAAACTCAAGCAGGATCATGGAACCATGATTCTGATCGCTCCCTTCTGGCCGCGTCAGATTTGGTTCCCACTTCTTCTGGAGTTATCCTCTGAAGAACCGTGGAGATTGGAGTGTCTTCCAACCCTCATTACGCAGAACGAGGGGGCGCTTCTGCATCCCAACCTCCGGTCCCTGGCTCTCACGGCTTGGATGTTGAGAGCATAGACTTTGCCTCCTTAGGTCTTTCGGAGGGTGTCTCCCGAGTCTTGCTTGCTTCCAGGAAAGATTCCACTAAAAAGAGTTAACTCTTTTAAATGGAGGAGGTTTGCCGTCTGGTGTGACAGCAAGGCCGTAGACCCTCGCTCTTGTCCTATACAGACCCTGCTTGAATACCTTCTGCACTTGTCTGAGTCTGGTCTTAAGACTAACTCCGTAAGAGTTCATCTTAGTGCAATTAGTGCTTATCATTATCGTGTAGAAGGTAAGCCTATCTCTGGACAGCCTTTAGTAGTTCGCTTCATGAGAGGTTTGCTTTTGTCAAAGCCCCCTGTCAGACCTCCAACAATGTCATGGGATCTCAGTGTCGTTCTCACCCAGCTGATGAAACCTCCTTTTGAGCCACTGAATTCCTGCCACCTGAAGTTCTTGACCTGGAAAGTAATTTTCTTGGTGGCTGTTACTTCAGCTCATAGAGTCAGTGAGCTCCAAGCCTTGGTAGCCCATGCTCCGTATACTAAATTTCATCATATTAGAGTAGTCCTCCGTTCTCACCCTAAGTTTTTGCCAAAGGTGGTGTTGGAGTTCTATCTGAACCAGTCAATTGTCTTGCCAACATTTTTTCCCCGTCCTCATACCCGCTCTGCTGAACGTCAGTTGCACACATTGGACTGCAAAAGAGCATTGGCCTTCTATGTGGAGTGGACAAGCCCATTCAGACAGTCCGCCCAAATGTTTCTTTTGATCCCAACAGAAGGGGAGTGGCTGTCGGGAAACGCACCATTTCAAATTGGCTAGCAGATTGCATATCCTTCACTTACGCCCAAGCTGGGCTGACTCTTGAGGGTTATGTCACGGCTCATAGTGTTAGAGCCATGGCAGCGGCCCACTTGAAGTCAGCCACTATAGATGAGATTTGCAAGACAGCGACGTGGTCATCTGTCCACACATTCACACCTCATTACTGCCTTCAGCAGGATACCTGACGCGACAGTTGGTTTGGGCAGTCGGTGCTGCAGAATCTGTTTGGGGTCTAGAATCCAACTCCACTCCCCTAGGCCCATTTTTGTTCTGGTTCCAGGCTGCACTCTGTTAGTTTTTATGTTTTCAGGTCAATCTATGTTATGTCCTCGCCGTTGCAAGGCCCAATTGACCCTCTTTGTTGTTTTGAGTGAGCCTGGGGGCTAGGGATACCCCATCAGTGAGAACAAGCAGCCTGCTTGTCCTCGGAGAAAGCGAAAGGTATATACCTGTAGCAGGTATTCTCCGAGGACAGCAGGCTGATTGTTCTCACCAACCCGCCCGCCTCCCCTTTGGAGTTGTCTCTTCCCTTGTCTTGCTTTGTAAGTTGACTGAGGGGCACGTTTGCGCGACGGGCGGGAAGACGGCCGCGCATGCGCGGTGCGCGCACTCATACACACGAGGGCTGTAGCAAACTTTGTTGCTAGGAAGAATTCCGGACCTGGGGCTGCCATCGGACGTCAACCCATCAGTGAGAACAATCAGCCTGCTGTCCTCGGAGAATACCTGCTACACGTATGTATCTTTCGCTTTCTGTACTGGTCAGGTATATCTATTTTATAGTGTTTATTTTTCAGCTTGGTTCCTTTAAAGATTCAAGGCTCATATTTGCAAGATTCTCAAAAGTATTTCTAATTACATTTCTCCTGTCTCGGTGAAATACTGGGACAGACCAAAGGTCCATCAAGCCCAGCATCCTGTTTCCAATCCAGGTCACAAATACCTGGCAAGATCCCAAAAAATTACAAAACATTTTATGCTGCTTATCCCAGAAATAAGCAGTGGAGTTTCCCCCAAGTCCATTTTAATAATGGTTTATGGACTTTTCCTTTAGGAAGCCATCCAAACCTTTTTAAATCCCCACTAAGCTAACCGCTTTTACCACATTCTCTGGCAACGAATTCGAGTTTAATTACACGTTCAGCGAAGAAATATTTTCTCTAATTCGTTTTAAATTTACTACATTGTAGCTTCATTTAATGACCCCTAGTCCTAGTATTTTTGGAAAGAGTAAACAGACGTTTCACGCCTACCCTTTCCACTCCACTCCACTCATTATTTTATAGACCTCTATCGTATCTCCCCTCAGCTGTCTTTTCTCCAAGCTGAAGAGCCATAGCCACTTTAGCCTTTCCTCAGGGAAGTAGTCACATCCCCTTTATCATTTTGTCGCCCTTCTCTGCACCTTTTCTAATACCACTATATCTTTTTTGAGATGCGGCGACCAGAATTGAACACAATATTCGAGGTGCAGTCGCACCATGGAGCGATACAAGGGCATTATAACGTCCTCATTTTTGTTTTCCATTCCTTTCCTAATAATACCTAACATTCTATTTGCTTTCTTAGCCGCCGCAGCACACTGAGTAGAAGGTTTCAACGTATCATCAACGACAACACCTAGATCCCTTTCTTGGTCGATGACTCCTAATGTGGAACCTTGCATTACGTAGCTATAATTCGGGTTCCTCTTTCCCACATGTATCACTTTGCACTTGCTCACGTTAAACATCATCTACTACTTAGACGCCCAGTGTGCCATTTACTCTCAGGTATACACTGTGGACCCATAATAGGGTCATAAGCACTATTGCGTAGTTATTCGAAATCCTGAATATTCTATGACTACCCTTAAGGAGCAGATTACTTGGGGAACTACTTTTTTTTCTCTATCACCCGCTGGTGGATTGGTAGTAACCCACTTGTTCTGGACTGGTCTGGTAGGACTAAAGGAAGAAAACTATCAGGTAAGACATAATTTTTCCGATAGTGTGAAAACAGATTACTCTTAAAACCAATTTTCTACCCCAGTCTGTTACAACCATTTTGTGCTTTTATCCTGTCATTCATAAGCTATGTAAATAAAACCTTTGTAATAGATGACATTTTTATGTTCTGTTTTTCTATTTTCGAAGCAGCTGAAATTGGTAAGATTTGGTCTGCAGAGAGTAGCCAGTCATTTTATAACTTGATAAGTTGACTGCATTTTTGGAGATAATGTGTTAGGGTTGGGAGAGCTGTTTTCTTCTAACAGAAAATAACATGCCACATAGAAACAAAACATGAAGGCAGATAAGACTGCAAGTATCATATAGCCTGCCCATTCCTGAGCCTTACTGAGCTTATATCAGAGAGTCAATCCAGTTGTAAGCCTTACCTTTGCTTTCTCACAGCAAAGGGCCCTCTTATCTTCTTAGCCCATGCTTTCTTGAATTCTGGTACTGTTTTCTTTTGTTATGAAGAGATTTTACCCAAGTAAAAGTAGAACAGGTATAACTGGACACAGACATCTTGTATTGTAGTAACAGTATAACTATAGTAAAATGACCTCATTGTTTTGTGTATTATGCTGACATTTGGTCAACTGGAAATAAGTAAATTAAATGATAGTTGTCAGTACTGTAACATCAAAACAGCACACTAAATATTCATATAATAGTGTTAGCACAAGGCAAATGAAACATCTTAATAGACAGTAGAAGGGGAATGTCTGTATGTCTCAAATATACAAGATGGAGTAAGACAGACATTGGAATAAATAAAAGTAGGTAAACAGATTGAAGGTCGAATGTGGAAAGTGGACCTAGTCTCAGAGGATGTGTGGCAGGCTAGTCCTGATGAGGTGTGAATGACTGGCTTGTTAGTCACTGTAGTTATTAAAAGCTTGGTAAAAGAACCAGCTTTCATATGTTTTCTGAGGTGAAAGTAATCTGAGTTCCAGAGTGTGAGGGCTGCTGTTGAGAAGGGTTGCTGACAAGTGTCACACATTAGAATTTCCTTTTAGGGTCTAATTAGGGATGTTCCTTGGGAAGACCTTAGGAGCAATCTATTTTTTAGTAGTCTGGCCTGTTCCTTTTGAGGGCCTTCAACATCAAACAGGATTTTAAATTTGACCTGTAGGGTTCTGGTAGCAAGTGGAATTTTTGCAGAAAGGGCATGGTTTCACTGCCTGCAACTGTCTTTATTGGGAGCCTGTCCCATGTAGTTACCACCCTTTCTTTTAAGAAATATTTTGTTCTTTTGTTCTAAATTCTACCTCCATTATCCTCCTATCATGACTTCATGTTCCAACACGTCTTTTTATATTCAAAACCACTTATTTTGCACTTTTTGTATATTTGCAATACCTTGAGTGTTATCCTTTTATTTAGGTCCTTTTAGGTGCTCATTTACAAAGTTACATATAATCTGTGTAACTTTGTAAGTCTATGTACTTTGAAAATGATCCTTAGTCTCATTTCATCAAAATAACTGGCACTTTGTACAAGAAATGAAAATATCATATAATAGGAGATGGATTATTCAGAGATATATTGATAACATATCATCTCCAGGGTCGTTAGACACCCTATCCCAACTATCTTTTAGGCAGTATCTTAACTACATGTGGCTTGATACTTAGGGTGGTAGTTCTTTGTTTAAAATGTATTTTTTTTTAAAAGTCGAGCATATTCAAGTCTCCTACAGCAAGTGTACTTTTTGTTTCTACTGGCTTTTCCTGACCCAGTTTTGCCCATGCCTGAAGTCTGCCTCTCCAGTATATAATGTTATTTCTTTTGTCATCCATACTTGAAAAGCTTCTAGGCAGCATATAGTGCCTAGCATAACAATAAATATAACAGCTACTATGGTCCAGTAAGTATGAGAAGCAGAAGGTCTAAGAAGAAATTTCTAAGTCCAGTCTATTCAAAAGGATGTGTGTGTGTAAAAAGTAAGCAGCTTAGTTGATGATCAGTTGAGTTGAAACTTGTGATTTTTATTTTTTTCAAATAGTACCAGTTTCTTGGAGTATCATCTTGTCCAGGGGTTCCCAAATTTGGTCCTGGAGGCACCCCTGCCAAGTTTTCAGGATATCCACAATGGATATTCATGAGAGATTTGTATGCAGTGGAGGCAGCGCATGAAAATCGCTCTCATGAATATTCGTTGTGGATATCCTAAAACCTGGGGGGGGGGGATGTGCAGGACCACCAGGTTTGGGAACCATTGCCCTAGTCCTAAGTGGTAGCAGATACAACACATATTTAAGAGTGGGGGGGGGGGGGGGGGGTTCCAGTCAGTACACAAACTTGTAGTGATGTCATTGGGGTGGTAGTGTAGCTGAGCTTTAAAAAAAGGTTTGAACAGGTTCTTAGAAAACAAACAGGGTAGCAAGTTCTCACATATGGGTGATCACATCTGACAGAGCCCAATGCAGTAACTAGCATCTGAATTTGAGAGAGCTTTCTAGTACATCTGTGCAGGAGTCCATATCACTGCTGTTATATGGGTGCTGCCTCAGTTCTTTTTTCATGGCAGAGCCCATGGACTAGATAACTCCTTCCTCAGGATACACTTAGCCAGTCAGGTTTTCAGGATAGTGTGCTCAAACATAGTCATTGTGGTTATCCTGAAAACCTGAGTGTCTAGGTGTGTCTTGAGGACTGTGTTGAGAACCACTGGCCTTCAGGAATTAGGTTCAGAAGCAGTTCTCTGATCATCTCCTACAGCTCAATGAATGTGGGACTAACCTTATCAGGTTTACCTATGACATGATCTCCAGAGCAGCAGTAGTGGGAGCAGTAGCAAGAAATGTTGCCTGGTTAAGAGCTTTATGACTTGAGGAGGATGGTAGACTAGTCTATGCACCCGCTCAGGTGATAGTCTCTTCATGGAGAATGTAAACAAAACAGTAAACATTATTAAAGATCATTGTTGCACTCTACCTACTTTGACAAACAGCAATGTTAGAGCAGTCAGTCATTTCTCAGAAAAACCAACTAGGTGGTTTTAAACAAAAAGCCGTACTCTTATCCACTATATAAGTAGCAGCCCAATGCTTGTGCCCAGCTTAATCATGTCAGCAGTACCAGACTAGCCATCAAAGATCTCAAGAATGTAGGCAACAAAAATCTCAATCACAGCCCTAGGTCAAAAAACATTCCAAGTTTATGATATACCCAGATGTGCAGCCTTCCAACCAAGGGCTGAATAATCTTATTTATTTATTTATTTCAGGTCATTTATACCCCGCCTTTTGCCACAGTTTTGCAGCCCCAAAGTGGCTTACAATGAACTAATTAAAATAAATACATTAAAGTTACATTTCAGTAGTTAGGGCGGGAGAACTGCAAATTATCATAAAGAAACCTTCAATTGTAAGTGAAAAAAACCCATGTGTTTGAGGTTTTTCACTTTGACATTTGAAGGGGTCTCTTGTGATCTAGTTTATAGTTCATTGTTTGTTATACCACTTTACATAATACAAATATCAAAGTAATTTGCAATTTTCAAGATATATTTAAAATAAGAAATATAACTACAATAAATGATAGTAAAGTCCAGTCATATTAGTCCGTCCATACCAGCAACAATCAAATCCACACTATTAAATCAGTTTACAGTACCAGTCAATCCCCCAATGTTGAACCAATCTCAAGATGGGGGGAGGGGAGTTACAGCAAAGCAATCAAGACATTCTTATTGAATCCAGTAGACATGCTACAGGATGATCCTATAACTCGGATTAGATTCTCTTTTGTGTGTGTGTGTGCTCAAACATTAACTGTTTACATGACCAGTAGAGCTTGTCATGAAATATATCCTGCATCTCTGATTGGGTCTAAAGCCTTAAGCATCATAGTGGCTTATGAACTAGTTAATGGAACAGCAGTATCCTCATAGTTGTTTCCAATGTATGAATTCAGTGCATGAGATTTAAAGGCACTGCTTTCTCAGCTGGTAAAACCACCCTTTAAACCGATACTCTTGCTCTCCTAAAATTCATTTCAAGGGAAATGTTTTTCTTAATTACATGAACAGGGAGGATAGTATTCCCCTTATACCCAAATTTATTGAAACAGGATAGTATTGAAGACTCGTCTAAAATGTTTGCCAAAACTATTTCTGAATTTCATATTAATTTATAAAACTAACAACATTTCAGTGTGTGGAGTTTTAGGGAAACAATTGAGGAGATTTACCATACCTTAGATTAAAGTTGTACTATACTACACTGCACAAACACATAGAAACACTTCGCTATTTTTGTCTTACGATATGAATAAAATATCAGTTCTGCAGTCTCAAAAATTAATTCTGTCCAGTTGGATTTTTGGATATGTGTTCTTCCGTTACAAGCACACACCACTGTTCGCACTAGTAAAGTTGGCACTCATTATCTTAGAGCAAAGCCACTTTAAATTTCTCATTTGTGTACTTGGTTCCTTGGAAGCATCTGCAGTGTCTTGGTCATGCATGCATACCTTCAAAGAACAAATCAGACACTACTTTGAGTTAAAAAGTCCACCAAAATTTTTCTTAATAGTTTCAACTTCTGAAATATAGATCTGTGGTTTTGGCTACTTCAAACCTAAAGTGCTAACCTTAGCTTTGGAGTTGCCATTTGTGTGGCTGATATTCTGCTTGTTAATGGAAAAAAATGGATTCTCCGTAAACAGCAGGGTTATATCAGCCACCAGGGGTGTAGCTATCTTTGAGCAAGCCCAGCAAAATCCCCAGGATCTGCAGGAGAGGAGTGGTTAGAGAGAATGCAGAAGGGGGGGCAGAGGAACAGTGGGATACTGGACCTGTTAGGGGAAGAGAGAAGGGGAAAGATGTCAGGATCTGCATGGTAGGGGAGGGGGAGTATGTTTTGAGGCAGATGGAAGAGATCTGAGACCTGAGAAAGTAAAGATGAGATGTTGGACCGAATGGGGTAAGTGGAAAGAATAGAGACTGAAAAGTGGGAGTTCGAGGGAGGAGATAGTGGAGGGAAGAGAGAGATGCCTGTCTGTGGAAGGGGAGACGCTGGGCCTGGAGTGGGGAGTGGAAAAAGGAAGAGAGACAATAAGCTGAATAAATGGAGGGACAGGGACTCAGAAAAGAGATGCTGGACACAGGGGAGGGATGGGGACACCTGAGAGGGCAGGTGCTGAATATGGGGGGAGGATAGGGATAAGGATAGGGACGAAAGATGGGTAGTGAACATAGAGAGGAAGATCAAAATGAAAGAAGATTCTGGAAAGAGTTGAGAAAATACAGAAAATATCAGTGAAGAGAAACAAGAAAGTTAGAAAAAGTATGTTTTTTTGAGTTAACTGTAATATGTCAGCTTTAGGAAATGCAGACACCTTTGGCCTCTTGCTGGTGTAACCACTAAAGGGAGTTCAAAAATTGTAACACTGTACTCTGTAAGTAACTCCCACTCCTTAATTTATCCATCCACAATATACATTCATCCAAACTTAAATAATTTCTTCTAATAGTTCAGTGACCTCAGCTGTGCACATTGCCAACTGACTGTCATGGCAATGGAACTTGCACACACTTCATCGGCTCACTATAATGCCTAATTCCTCAGCGACCCTCCAGACCGGTCAAGACGCGTGGGTTATGTCCTCCTACCAGCAGAGGGAGACTGAGAAAACACTAAGCTTTTGAAGCCTGTATATATAACCTGTGCAGAACCTCCACTAGCCAGTATTTTCTCAGTCTCAGCAGAGGTAGTAGTTGACAGCCTGTGCAGTCTCCAATAATCTGGTGAGGTAGTTTGTCATTGGGTCGTAGGATTTTTTCCTTCCAAACTTTATTCTGTTGCAGTACCCTGTACGTGTGTGTAAAAAAAAAAAAAAAAAAAAAAAGTGCTTTGGGGCCCTGGGTCTGGTGGGGCCCAGTTTTTCCCCCTGGGGTGTTACACCTATGTTTGGGTCCCTCCCCCTGTGCTGCTCTCTATTTCTGTTTGCTTGCCAGCTTTGTGCCTCGGCTGCTTTCTCAGTATTGTAGCCTTGAGTGCCTTACAATTTCCAGATGCCAGAATTAGAGTACTGTGCCTTTAAGGTCAGTTATTCTATGTCATTTTGCTTGCCAGCTTTGTGCCTCGGCTGCTTTCTCAGTATTGTAGCCTTGAGTGCCTTACAATTTCCAGATGCCAGAATTAGAGTACTGTGCCTTTAAGGTCAGTTATTCTATTTCGTTTTGCTTGGCAGCTTTGTGCCTCGGCTGCTTTCTCAGTATTGTAGCCTTGAGTGCCTTACAATTTCCAGCTGCCAGAGTTGGAGTACTGTGCCTTTAAGGGCATTTATTTCTTTATTTTCAGGACCGAACGGGGGTTTTGATTCCTTGCTGGAACAAGAGAGCAGCGCTTTCTCCAGTGCTTTTGCAGTGTGAGTGAGTTTTTGGTTTGGCGCGTTTGCGGAACAGCTTTTCCCTTCCCTCGTGGTTTATGGCGGCCCAGCTCCTCCGATGTCGCGCGTGCTCGTGGCGAGGGGTAGAGGCGCCGGGCGCTCAGTGTAGCTTTGCGGTGCACCTATAAAGGTGGCTGCAGCACCCCCCCGACTTGACCGCGGAGGGATCGATGGTGTCGGGAGTCTCCGGGTCAGCGGGAGCGTAGGCAGGGCCGCTGTCAGCGGGAACAGTTTCGGCGGGAACAGCCGCCATCTTGAGTCTGACGCGGCCCGTGGAGCCGGCTGGTTTTGGGCCTGCGGCCTCCGTTTTTGGCACAAAAGGGCCTAATGACGGTCCAGGAATGGTGGGCTTTCCTCCAGATTTTGTCTGGACGCGGTATCAGGCCTGGAGATCGGGACCCCCCCCCCCCCCCCCCCCCCCCCCCCAATTGGAAGAGGGGGCTATTTCCGTCTTGGCTGAGAGACCACGGTTAGAGTGGTCAGAGGACAGGCAATGTTTTTCTCCTGTAGCTGCAGAAGCTGCGCTTAGTGATCTGGGGGAGTCAGATGGAATTGACGGCTCTCAGGAGCAGGATTGTTGGATTCCTGGAGAGGATCCTTCAGTAGTGCGGATTTTCCATAGAGATGAGCTGTCAGAACTCATAGATCAGGTGTCGTCCACCCTTCAGTTTGGTCCTGAGGTGGCTTTGGGGGAAACTGTCCAGGATACGTTGGTGAAGGGCATTCAGCGTCAGGCGTGATCCTTCCCTATGAACAAGGATCTCCGGGAGATGATTTGTCAGGAATGGGATTTGCCGTGTAAGGTGGCAAAGGCAATGGCGAGGCTTTATCCCCTCCCTCAGGACGATAGGGATTCCTTTAAGGCTCCCACGGTAGATGCAGTAGTGACGGCAGTAATTATAGCTACGGCTATCCCGGTTGATGGAGGAACGGCCCTCCGTGATCCTCAGGATAGGAAGTTGGGATCTTTTCTCAAGCGTAGTTTTGTTTTGTCGGCTCTAGCCCTGCAGGCCTCGGTTTGTGGGGGTCTGGTAGCTCAGGCATGTTTTCGTTGGGCCGAGAAGCTCCTGGATGATTCGGTAGATGTTGGTTCTTCTGGGGGTCAGGAGTTAGCCGACTTGGACATGGGTTCATCCTTTTTGTCTGAGGCTTTTATGATTTGTTGCCTACTTCAGACAAAAAATATGGCTATGGTTGTGGGTCTCTGCCACTTAAGGGAGCTATGCTCTTTGGAGAAGATTTGGACAAGTTAGTGTGAGGTCTTAGTGATACCAAGGTTCTATGGCTTCCAGATTTTCGGTTCAAGGCAGGGGCCAGAACTAGTTCCTCTCTGGGACGGTTTAGGGAGGCTCAGTGGTATAGGCCGGGCAGATCGAGTGGGACCTACCCCTAGCTGTCTGTTTGTCCAATTTAGATTGTAAGCTCTGTTGAGCAGGGACTGTCTTTTCATGTTAATTTGTACAGCGCTGCATAAGTCTAGTAGTGCTATAGAAATGTTTAATAGTAGTAGGACCTCTAGGGGTCGGTTTTTCCAGCGCACACAGTTCTTTCGTGAGAGTCGTCACGGAGGGCGTGGTTTTTCCGCGGGAGGTTAGTATTCAGGCCACAATTCCCAATGAAGGTGTGCGGGCTCAGGCTCTGGTGCATGTTGGGGCTCGGCTGAGTCTGTTTTACCAGAGTTGGGCCCAAATCAGGTCAGATCAGTGGGTTCTCAAGGTGTTTCGAGGCGGATGTGCGCTGGAATTCGAAAGCTGTTCTCCCGAAGTGTTTCTGGAATCCCTCTGTCGGTCTTGGAGCAAGAGGGCAGCAGTGAGGGACACTCTGCGGTGGCTGCTCGCGTTGGGAGCCGTGGTTCCTGTTCCTTCAGATCAGCAACGCTCAGGGTGCTATTTGATCTATTTTGTGGTCCACAAGAAAGAGGACACTTTTCGTCCCATTTTAGATCTCAAAAGGGTCAATGCGGCACTCAAGGTGCCCTCTTTCCGGATGGAGACGTTGCGGTCGGTCACTGGTGCGGTCAGGAAAGGAGAGTTTCTCACTTCCCTGGATTTGACGGAACCTTATCTTCACTTTCCTTTGTGCAGCCTTTTGGTTCCAAGTTACAGGGTCCGATTCGTCGGTTCCTTGCAGAGAAGGCGCCGACGGCCCGTACTTATCGTCAGGTCCTGGGCCTGATGGCGGCGACCATAGAGGTAGTTCCGTGGGCCAGGGCGCACATGCGTCAGGTACAGTCAGCTCTGCTCAGTCGTTGGTCCGCTCTGTCGCAGGACTTGGAAATGTGTTGTCCGCTGTCGGTGGCCCCTCGTCTCAGTCTCCGCTGGTGGCTCAGTCCGCGCAATTTGGGAAAGGAATGCCGTTGGAGTCCCCACGGGGGCTGGTAATGGTCACGGATGCCAGTCTGCAAGGTTGGGGGGCACATTGTCTCAGTTAGGTAGCTCAAGGCCGGTGGTCTCGGGCAGAAGCAGAGTGGTCCATCAACCGGCTGGAAACTCGAGCCATTCGGGTGGCGCGCCAGGCCTTGACGTCGGTGGTTCGCCACAAGGCAGTCCGAGTGCTCTGTGACAATGCCATGGCAGTAGCATATGTCAACCGTCAAGGGGGGGAACAAAGAGCCTTGGTGGCGCAGTTGAACTCATCTTCAGGCTCTCTTGGCAGCGCATGTGGCCGGGGTAGGTCACATAGATGCAGATTATCTCAGCAGGCACACTCTAGATCCCAGAGAGTGGTCTTTTTTTCGGTCAGTGTTCCAGTGAGTTGTGTCGGTCTGGGGACTTTCGGTGATCTTAGCGCAACGGCTCGCTATGCGCAAGTTCAGAGATTTTTTTTTTTTTTTTTTCAGTCGCTGAAGAGACCCTTGAGCGGAGGAAATCGACACTCTTCTGTTGCCTTGGCTTCGGGAGTGACTGTAGGTGTTTCCTCTGTGGCTGTTAGTCGGTCGAGTAATATAGCGCATCGAACATCACTCCGGTCGGGTGATTCTGGTAGCTTCGGATTGGCAGCGTCGACCATGGTATGGAGACCTGGTGCGGTTGGCAGGGGCGGCAGCCCTGCCTTTGTTGGGATCAGTTCTGTGTCAAGGCCCGATAATCATGCCGGATCCGGCTCGGTTTTCGCTTATGGTTTGGCTCTTGAGCGGCACAAGTTGAAGAAGAAGGGGCTTTCGTCCAGTGGCTTTGCTACGATGTTGAGTTGCCGTAGACGATCCACTTCCTTGGTGTATGTCCGGGTTTGGAGAATCTTTGAGCACTGGTGTGAAGACCATCGAGTTCGGCCGTTTCACTCTTCGGTGGCGGAAGTTTTGGAATTTTTGCACGATGGTGTTGATAGAGGTCTGGCCTTGTCTACACTGAAGGTTCAGGTGGCAGCTTTGTCATGTTTTCGTGGGAAGCTTCAGTGGAAGTCCTTCGCGTCTGTGCCTGAGGTAGTGCGTTTTTTGAAGGGTGTTAAGTTGCTGCGTCCGCCTCAGTGACGGATGGTGCCTCCGTGGGATTTGAAGCTAGTTTTGGATGCTTTGATCAGGCCTCCGTTTGTGCCTCTGGTATCGGCATCTTGTAAGGATTTATCTTTAAAGGCGGTCTTGTTGGTGGCGATTACTTCAGCACGGAGTGTTTCAGAGCTTCAGGCTTTGTCTTTTAGGGAACCATTTTTGTCCTTTCTGAGGGAAAGGTTTCGTTGCGGACGGTGCTTTCCTTTTTTGCCCAAGGTGGTTTCCGAGTTCCATGTTAATCAGGTCATCTCTCTGCCAGTGTTGGGTGATATGGCTGGAGATTCGGAGCAGCGTGGTATTGCCAAGCTGGATGTCAGGAGAGTTTTGAGTTATCTCTCTGGAACTCAGGACTTCAGAGCCTCTGACCGTTTGTTCGTTCTTCATGGTGGCCCAAAGAAGGGTGCAGCGGCTCCTAAGGTGACCATAGCACGGTGGTTGAAGGAGGCGGTTGCATCTGCTTACTTGGTGAAGGGTCCTGTGGTGCCTAGGGGCTGGTCTGCTCATTCCACTAGGGGAATGGCAGCCTCGTGGGCGGAGAATAGTATGATTTCTCTGTTAGATATTTGTCGGGCTGCGGTTTGGTTTTCGTTGCATTCCTTTGTGAAGCATTATAGGATTCCTGTGCATGCAAAGGTCGAGGTGCGCTTTGGGGCAGCAGTTTTGACCTCTGGCCTTAGTAGGTCCCTCCCATAAGTTAGTTACTGCTCTGGTACGTCCCACGCGTCTTGACCGGTCTGGAGGGTCGCTGAGGAAGGTGAAATTAGATCTTACCTGCTAATTTTCTTTCCTCTAGACCCTCCAGACCGGTCAAGAGCCCGCCCTGTCTGTATTGGAGGCCAGGAGGTGTATTTGTTGGATAATTCTTGGCTGCTGTAAATTGTTGTTTCTCTAATTGCAGACTGTTTATTTCTGTTTTGTGATAGGAGTCCGGGACAGGTGGGGCTCTTCTTTGATAGTCCACCTGTAGAAGCCCAACTGTTTTATCAAAGGCAAAGGAACATGTTTCCGTAAGAGCAAGCGGAAGATGTTTCTTGTTTTTGCAGTTTACTGTGACCACGTACAGGGTTGCTAGTTGTTGTTAGTGTTTTTTTTTGTTTCTCTGCTTTGTCAGGGGTATACTGGCTAGTGGAGGTTCTGCACAGGTTATATATACAGGCTTCAAAAGCTTAGTGTTTTCTCAGTCTCCCTCTGCTGGTAGGAGGACATAACCCACGCGTCTTGACCGGTCTGGAGGGTCTAGAGGAAAGAAAATTAGCAGGTAAGATCTAATTTCACCTTCTTGTCTCTGTTTTTTAATATTTTCAATACTCATATTGACTTTATATTTGAATACTCATTTCTTTTACATATATCGGACCCAGGGGTGGTTGTTACTGTCCGACATGCATGTTTCGCCCATACCTAGGGCTGTCTCAAGGACTGACTCCTACAAAAAATAAAAACATATATAAAGATCCACCCCAAACTTTCACGGTACGTCGATAGAGTTAGTATTTACTTAACACTCATACCGGCCCTCCGTTTAATATTTCACTTCTGACTCACCCTTTCCCGTCTTAGCGTCAGCTCTGCTTAAATAGTTACAGGGTTATTCCCTTGCAAAGATGGCGGCGGCGTGTTCATAGCTACCCTTAATACTCTAGTAGATATGGCGCCCCCAATTACGTCTCAACTCCTGATTGGATACAGCTGATAACATCTACATAAGTGACGCCCATTCCAGTTCAGCATTTAAACCAGTGGGCGTCACTGACTGTAACAAAAATATATATCGCTGTTCTATAAAATTTAACACCCTGTTCACTGATCCCCCTTCCACACCTATAAGCACATGCTCCAGGATCCTCCATCTAATATCATCCACACGATGTCCTTTTTCAATCCAATGCTCCACTAATGGAGCTCGCATACTGTTCGTGGCAACCCGGGATTTATGTTCGGTCAACCTTATTTTCAAGGGACGGGAACTCCTTCCCACATATATTAACTTGCATGGACATTCAATGGCATATATTACATTTCTCGTCTCACAATTAGTTTTATGTCGAGCCTTAATCCACCTTCCATTAGGGGCACACCATTCTACTCCCATGATCACCAGTCTACACCAATGACACCTCCCACACATATTATGTTCCCCCTCACTTTCTCCTCCCCTATCTCCTGGTTCCCAAAATTTATATATATATACGTGCGTGCGTGCCTGGAATGTGTTTGCTTTTCCTTCATTCCCCCTCCCCCTGGTTCCCACTACCTTGGCAGAGATGGCATTATAGGGGGGGGGACACATTTAGTCCTAGCTATACCACTGTCAGCCACATAATTTCACCCACCTTTGCTAAGCAGTTACTTCAAGCTATGTACAAGAGTTTGTGGCAGCAGCAGCACTGGAATGCACCTGCATACTAAGAGAAACCATTTCATTTTTTCTGAGCTCTAAAAGAGCCGCTTTCTTGGTGCTACCAGATGATGCCATCCAGTTGTGTGACTGATTATATCCTGCTGTCTATGGACTGCACTTATTTCATGTATTGATCCTGAATTACAGTAGTTTTTTTCCCCCAGTTAGACTAGTAGATACCAGTAGGTTATATCCCCTGACCAGCAGATAGAGGTAGAGAGTAGAGAGTTGCACGGGGACAGAAATCTTACCCATCCCCGCCCGTCCCCGCTGGAATCTTACCCGTCCCCACCCATCCCCACTGGAATCTTACCCATCCCCACCCATCCCCGCAAAAATTTAAACCATCCCAACCCGTCCCCACCCGTCCCCGCAAGAATTTAACCCGTCCCCACCCATCCCCGTAAGAATTTAACCCATCCCCGTAAGAATTTAATAGTACATAAAAGAAAGTTCCAGTCAGCTCCCTCAGTCTCTCTCTGGATTTGAGCCACAGCACTGTAGGCAAGGAAGGAACGGAAGTTGGAACACTCTGGTGCGCACATGTAAGACTTGTCTCCAATTCACTTGCACTCTGTGCTGAGAGGTCGCCACATGCACGCGCCAGTAGGTCAGGTGACATCTGATTCTCGTGCCTGTGTCAGAGCTGAGGTCTGTGCACCAGCCTGGGAGCAAAGAGGATTAATAGTAACATAGTAAGTGACAGCAAATAGACCTGAACGGTCCATCCACTCTGCCAATAGTCACACTCATGATCAATTCATCATTAAATCAACGAGTGTGATATTATATACTTGATTATGGTCTTTCTTTCGTGTTTCTGGAACAAAGACCACAGAAGTCTATCTGGCCCCATCCTTATGTTCCAACTGCTGGAGTTGCCATCAAAGCCCACTCCAGCCTATTCATGTTCTCATTTGTGGGACACAGACCATAAAAGTCTGTCCAGCACTGTCCTCATGTTCCAGCCACTGAAGTTGCTGTCTAAGCCCTTTCCAGCCCATCCTACACCAGATTGCCATGTATGAGACACAGACCATACAAGTCTGCCAGGTATCAGCCCTAGTTCATCACAGCCAGAGTCGCCATCTAAGCGTCACTTGACATATCCACACACATGCAGCCATTTAAGGTTAGGTTTTTTATAACTTCCATTTTCTAATTAGAGATCCTCTGTGTTCATCCCATGCCTTTTTGAATTCCGTCATCATTTGTGTCTCTACCACCTCCTTAATGGAAGACTTTCCACATTTATGCTGTTAAAGCAAGGAGGAAGAGGAGGAGGAGGTGGAGACAGCACTCAAAGAAATTGGTATTCGGTAGACGAGTGGCTGGTGCAGGTGGAGCTTACAATTCCACGGGAAGCCCACAGAACTGGTTCCATCCCCGCGGGAGTCCCGCAGGAACTGACTCCGTCCCCGCGGGAACCCCGCAGAACGGCTTCCATCCCCGCAGGAACCCCGCAGGAACTGCCTCCGTCCCTGCGGGAATCCCGCGGGTTCCGCGGGATTCCCGCGGGGACGGAAGCCGTGCAGCTCTCTAGTAGAGAGAGAACACAGCTTCCAGTGACATCACCAGTATAAGAGGTGTACACCATAAAATTTGTCAGTATTTCTCTATCTCCAGATGGTGCAGGTTGAACTAGTGCAGTTATGTTTTTGCATCAGACCTATCAGGCTTGACTTCCACTTTCAGCAGTCATGGCTTTTGTGCTAATAGTTGAGTCCAGCCTAGTGATCTCCCAGGGTTAAGTCCACAGACCCTTCTCTGGTTGAGTTGAAGGAGGGAGGCTGCCCTTTATTCTTCAGCCCTCCACAGAGCCCCTGCCATTGAGGTACCCATGCCCTTTTGGCTTTATTTATATCTTCTCCCCCCCCCCCCCCCCCCCCCCCCCCAATCCTTCTAGAGCCAAGAAAAACCAGCATGGTTTAAATCTGGACTGTTACCCAATAAAGTTGATTGAAAAAAATAAGATAAGGAAAGTGAAAATTGAAGCTCTGGAATGGAAAGATTTCTGAACTGGAGTGGCTCTGGCAGATGCTTCCAGATTGTGGTCATCCCAGAAAGCAGTGTTAAGGAGTTTGACTGAGGGGGATCTATTATGGCCACTAAGCAGTGCAGGACAGGAGGCTGCCAGTGGCTCTCTGTAGCCATTAGATCTACCTGCCCTAATTGTGGAGTGGGGACTTCAGAAACATGGGCAGACACCTCTGGCAGTGCTCCAGCATTGGGGAGTGTTATTGGCTTGGCCTTGGAGCAGCCCCCACTTTGTGCCAGTTCCTGCGGATATGCAGTTTTCAGTGGGAACAATGGCTATGTTAGACTTGGGCCCCAGTTTCTCATGGGGGGAGGGGTATTGGTTTTGAAACTTCTTTGGGGAGGACCCTTCTAGATGCCCCAAATGCCTTCTGTTGGTGGATGAACCCTGGAGTTCCCCCCAGGAACTATAGATTTGAATTTGGACCCTAGCTGGCAGATACCATTTCTGAAGGGGTGGGTCAGGCCCTGGCAGAATGTGGGGGCTCTGTGGCAGTGAGAGTGGCCATATTCCTTCTCTGTTTCCATCTGCTGGTTGAGGGATATAACCCTTTGGTATGGTCTGGTCTAGCATCACTGAAGGAAAGAAAATGAATAGGTTAGAATAAATTTCACCATTTGGTTCTACTTTATACATTGTGACTTAAGAAACATGGAATTAATTTGTACCCTTTTTATGGCATTAGAAAAAAATGGTTTCAATTAAACAAGGGTATCATGGTAAGAATTTGAAATTCTCCTTATCCTTGTGTTTCATATAATTTTCTCAAAACTGTATGCTTAATGTTTCATATTAAAACTTATTTCTTCACAAAAAATAATTTTATTGTACAATTTTATGAATACATTTTATTTTAATTTTTGTATGTTCGTGAATACATTCTTGATAGTAGGCAGTGTTTTATATATTCTTTACCTTTTTTGACTAGATCGATGGCTCCACATTGCGAACGCTGTGTTTGCAGCATGGCCCTCTGATTACATTCCACCTGAACCTAACTCAAGGGAATGCTGTGGTCCGATACAGTTCCAAGGAGGAAGCAGCCAAGGCCCAGAAATCTCTGCATATGTATGGTTCTAATTTTTTTTTCTTGTTTAAGCAGGCTTTGAGTCTTTAAATTATTGATGTGTATAAATTCTTCTATGATTGCTCTTCATTTATCATAGTCATAACAGTAGGCACTAAAAGTTTTTATTTGATTTATTAACTAAAATCAAGTAGTTTACCATTAAAATAAAAAAATTATATAAAAATATAGCAGTTAAATATATGTCTTCATCCCATAGCAGCAGAAATCATGGCTCAAACTCTAGCCCTTCTCCAAATACCTGGACAAAAGGTCATGCTTTCAGGGACTTAAGGAGCATTCCACCACATAGAAATTATATAACTAAAAATACCTTTCTGAATAGAGGACAAA
Source organism: Microcaecilia unicolor (assembly GCF_901765095.1). NCBI lineage: Eukaryota > Metazoa > Chordata > Amphibia > Gymnophiona > Siphonopidae > Microcaecilia > Microcaecilia unicolor. The sequence continues at coordinate 312,027,760 of NC_044036.1, forward strand.
TGTATTTCATGCGGAGAAGGCAAAGCCAAAAAACCTCTCTGGGAGGAATCCATTGTTGACAGTGCCTACCTTATTATTATTGAACTTTCACCCCAGTGGCTTACATTTTACAGCCTGTTTAAGCATATTAAATGTGGATTGGATGGAAGGGAAAGATTTGTCCTTAACACTCATGACATACCCGTATATTGAATTATGGAGATGATTTTGCTATTTAACTTGTATATTGTTACATAATCATATCTATATTCATAGGGTAGCCAAAAGACTAAAGCAGTAGTTTGTGAAGACTGAGTTCATTAACATTTACAAAGCAAAAGAGGTGCCTTTAATTTGATTTTTACTGACAACTGAATCTTGTCTTAGTATTTTGTTGCTAGCTCTACTGCATTCTTTGGGAAACTTTGTATCACCTAGCTGTACTGCATTCTTTGGAAAACTTTGTATCACTGTCCATTTATCTATTTTCAAGGTGCGTTCTGGGAAATACGACCATCCTTGCCGAGTTTGCAGGTGAAGAGGAAGTTAACCGTTTTTTAGCACAAGGCCAGCCACTGCCACCCACCTCCAGTTGGCAGTCCAACACTGGAAGCAGCCAGACTCGCATTGGCTCCACAAGCAGCTCTCATCCACTGGTGCGGAATGACACAGGCCATTGGAATGCCCCATGCCTAGGTGGCAAAGGGAGCAACGATTTGCTTTGGGGAGGGGTCCCTCAGTATTCAAGCAGCCTTTGGGGCCCACCTAGTGCAGACGATGGCAGGGTTATCAGAAGCCCTACACCTTTAAACACCCTTCTTCCAGGTGACCTTCTCAGTGGAGAGTCTTTGTAAAGGAAGTGACAAACACAATGAAACCTAACAATCATCAGCACTAAAAAGGAAAAAAAAATTAACCCTTTCCAGTCCAGGGCTTCACGAAGAATCCAGCTTTAACAGATCAGACTGGGCAGCCCTTACTAGTACCTCTGTCCAATATCTAACCTGAAAACTCCTGCAGAAGTCCTTGTGAACTGTTAAGTGAAACAGTATGGGCTCTATTTCTGGTCAGTGTCACAGCTAATTACATGTGGTTGTGGTTTTTTTTTTTGTTGTTTTATGGCTTTTTATTTTATGTTGTTTGTCTATCTGTAAGGTGTACAAAAAAGTATAAAAGCTGCTTAGACTAGTACTATGAAGAAGGGCACTTTTCAGATTATGGGCTGGAAAGGGTTATTTTATCAAGTTTTAATGGGTAAAAAAGGGGGGAGGGGGAGGGACAGGGACAAATGAAAGCCTATTTAAGTGAGCCTGGGACTATTATGCACATTAACAGAGGCAGACCCAATAATCAGAAGGGGATGGAGCATGATTTATTAAATCGAATGGCACTGGTACAGAAGAGAGGCATTAGAAATGGTGACTAGGAACTTAGAGACTGAACAAGGGGAGAGAGTTCTGTATTCACCATCCCTATGGGTCTGCCTATGCACATTATTACCCTTCTTTTATCATTTTTGTTGCATCTTTTCTTTTTTCTTTTTTTTAATCCCCAGAATTATTTTTTTAAATGTTTTAAAATAACAGACATATCAGACACGCAGATACTTGAATCCAACAGGTCAATAATATGAAATGTGAACGCTTTTTACAGCTGACTGATTACACTTCCATGTTGGCAGGAACATACAAACACAGAGGCTCTAGGAAATATGGTTTGAGATTTTATTTTATTACTTTGTATGGTTGTGCATTCTAACAGATGTATGTATGTATGTATGCGTGAGAGTGTGTGCAGTGTAAGACAGGATGACATTTTTTCCTCCTTTAAGTATATGCTTTTTATTTGCTCATTGGTCAAAAAAGTTTCTTTAGCTTCTAGCTTTGCACTGATTGACCGCAGCCCTTCCTGTAGCTAAATCCTGCAATTGGAAAAAAAATACTTGTGTTCAGAGGGGCTGGCGGCAATTCATGTGTAAATGTTTACTCAAGGACTTATCGCATTTAAAAAAAAATTTACAGTGTGTATCTCTGGAGAATAACATGTCTATCTACCTTTTAACGGCTTTTTATTGTGGACTAATGCAAGAAACATTATTACCGGAGTATTGCACCGTTTTGGGGGAGGGCTGGGGGTTTCCATTCGGAATATAAAAACAGAAAAAAAAGGACAGTTCTGCTCTTATTGAACCAGTGGCCATAGATACTTTTAAAGAGTTGGATGGTTCCCCCTTGCAAGCAGGACCACAAACAGCACTTGGGACAATGTAGGTTTGGACTGCTGTTGGAGGAGCCAGCAATTTTTGGCGCTCACTTGTTTACAAACTTTTTTTTTTCTCCTCCGAACTTTAAAATAATTTTAAAAAACTAAAAAAAAAAAAAAAAAAACTTCCATCATCTAAAGAGACTATTTTAAAATGAAGATATTCGACTTCAGAGCTCGGGGATTTGAACAGTGTTTGTTCTTGTTGCTGAATCCTTTTCTTTGGCCATTGCTTTGTACTGATTTATATATATATATATATATATATATACACACATATTTGTTTTATTGGGTGGATGGTCATTTAAAGTTTTGTGCTCTTTGTCGGGGGAGGGGGTACAGGGCAACCTATTTTTTGTGTGTTTTGTTATTTTTATGATGATCATTATCTTGCACATGGTGGAAGATGTCTCAGGAAATAGGCAATGTTTCCAGAAGAGCAACCTCCACATAACCATTTCATTGTATTTTTAAGAAGAAGAAAAAAAAAAAAAGAAAAAATACCCAACTCCTAGCACTGAAGATATTTAAAAAAAAAAAAGAGAATAAAAACAAAAAGACACACAAACAGAAGATACCAATTCTAATCTGTAGCAGTTACATAATTACCAAATAATGGACTTGAAGAATAAACATTTTAAGAGTGCTTTATATATTAAAAAATTGCTTTATGTTAAAACAAATGTTCATTCTTGTTTTGATTGTTTTGGAAGGAAGGCAAGACAATGAAAGAATATACCATTGTGGTATGTTTAAAAAGAAAATTATGAACAATGCATTTCCCTGCCTGCTTCGATTGGGGAAACTTGTGCATTGCATTTTTTTTTCAAAGATTAGCTTTTTAATGGTTTTATTGAACGAGTAAAAGGGTCCTGTAAGAGTGCTAATCAACAGAAGCTGGTTTGAAAGAGGATCATGAACTATGCACAAGCCGAGTTCAAGATGTTTTGTTTTGTTTTTTCTCAAGTTTTTTGTAGGTTATTTAGCTTAAGGCAAGTTTTTCCTCAGAGTAATTACATCTCATTGCCATTGCACGCATTCTGTATGTATATACTTAGTGTGTGTGTATATGTATCTATGCATACACACACACATAGCACTGTATTCTGAAATTTCGCTGAAAGTATGTGACCTGCATGAGGTAAGAACACCTAAGATATTCTTGCCACATGTATGCCATAAAGCTATTAGAATATTCAGCGTCACCAGCAGGATGCATTATAGTGACAATTTGCATATCTGGCTGTAAATTAGCCAATAATAGAGCAGGTTTAACTGGCTAATAACATCACAAAGCAGCTGGCCTACATTCAGATAACAGAAACAAACTGGATAGCCTTTTACTCCCCATGTGAATTTCTAGAAATTGAAACAAGTAATAGACTTAAAATATGTTGTTATCCCATAACTCAGAGAAAGTTAATCTGCACCATTCTGCATGTCATAAAGCCATGTCTAGCTTGTCAAAGTTCGTTTTCAGGTGGTCACGTCATATTTCATACTTATATATACATATATCCAAAATATATACATATATTTGTGTGAGTGTGTATGTATATACAAATATACACACACTCACAAACACCTATACACAGTTTTCCATGCTGAAGATTAGTATTGAGTTGTAGAGGAAAAACTCCTAACATGTTAAGATGGGAGATGGAAGTTTAAACTTCTTTATGTACTTCAATTGTTTTGCCTTTTATTTTGAATTCAAGATGTCTGTAACTCTGAGATTTAAAAAAAAAAGAAAAGAAAAAAAAAGTTTGTGGCTTTTAAATGTAATTTTCCTCATAGAATGTGATTGTTAATGACTTGCACCAAAAGTTGCTTTCAGAACTATGAAGCTTCTTGGAAACATAATAAATTGCAGTTTTTCTTGACTATTCAATGCATTTGCATTTTCTGCTTTTCGTATAAAATTGTTAATGGAATATGCACAGTGAATGTGTGAACAAATTGTATTGTAATATTTGTGAATTCATTTGCATGAATTAGTTTATAATTTCAGTTTTCATAAATGTAATCTGTTATGCATTCTTTAAAACTGTCTAAAAAAGAGGTTTAAGAAAACAGTATATATGGTTAGAAATAGTACAGGGATTTGTTTTTCTGTCTGCTGGGGAAAAAAAAAGCTAGCCAGATCTTTGGATTATAGGGCCTATTTATTTTTATCCAATTTATTCAATTTATAGACTGTGCCTCTCAAGGTTGCAAGGCATTTACAACAAATTAAATACATTCAGTACAGAGCAATTCAATAAAATAACTCAGAAAATGGAAAACATATCATCCAAAGCAACATAACTTTATTGTATTGCAGTCTGACCTGAAAGAAATGGAATGTTGCAATTCAAAAATGAATTTAATTATCATTTACTGGTTGTATATTAAGTGTAATCCACTGTATTATAAATCATTTAAATCAAGTGTAATGATCAGTTGGCACCTTGTAATCAAAGCATTGTTATTGCACAGTTGGTACTGGCTTGAAATTTGTATTTGTACAACACACAGTGTTAAAAGATGATTTTGCATTCGGTGAAGTTTAAATTGTAAGAGTACAAAACCTAATTGCCCTAAAGGAATGTTTGACTGAAATTATGAAAAGTCTTTATTGTAAAAGATCTTTAGTCAGAGTTATCAATATGCTTCTGTAGGCCAGGAATAGGAACCCAGTGATTATAGTAGCAAGGTAACTGTGGAAGCCAGTTTTGAAATGCCACTGATGCTCTTTGTGACCTTGGACAAGTTATTTTCCTTCTGTTTTTTCAAGTAGAAACTTTGGCCCTTATTTAATAAGGCATGTAAAATAGCATGTTTGCTACTATGGTAATCACTAACCAGTGATACCTCAGCACTGCAAATTAGTGAATCCTTTAGTAAATCTTTCTGATGCTGCAGCCAAGATTATCGAGTTCTGAGCAATGCAGAAAGAACAGCTTGCATTTGTTGGGTTGAAAATAGAAACCTTCCCCCACTCCATTCCTTTAAAAACAAGGGAGGAACATCTGCACTTGCCTAACCTATCCCTGTTCCTTTTTTAAATTGCCCCCCCCCCCCAAAAGCATCTGCCTGTATCCCCTGGTGGGTGGTAACAGGTAAGATCCTCAGTCCTTCAAAAATGGTGTTGGTCAGCTCCTAGCAGTAGTCCCATGCTACTACCACAAAGAATCAAATTGCTAAATAAAACAAAAGCATTGTCATACTGGAACAGACTGAATGTCCATCAAGCCCAGTATCCAATTTCCAGTAGCTGGCAAGATCCCAAAAGAGAAAACATGGTATGCTGGCTATCCCAGGAATAAGCAGTAGATAGTCCCAAGTCCACTTTAATAATGGTTTATGGACTTGTCTAAACTATTTTTTAAACTCTGCTTATGCTCACTACTTTTAACACATTCTCTAGCAACAAATTCTATTGCATAATTGTTACACGTTGCGTGAAAAAAACAATTCTCCAACTTGTTTTAAATGTACTAATTTAATAGTTTCATTGTGTGCCCCCCTAGTTTCTTGTATTTTTGGAAAGAGAAAACAAGCGATTTATGTCTACCCATTCCACTCGACTCAGGATTTTATAGACCTCTATCATATTTCCCCTTAGCTGTCTGTTCTCCAAGCCTTTCCTCATAGGACAGTTGTCCCATCCCCTTTATTATTTTGATCGCCTTTCTCTGTACCTTTTCTAATTTTTCTGTACCTTTTTCTTTTCTTTTCTTTTTTTTTTTTTTTTTGGAGATGCAGTAACCAGAATTCCACGTGATATTCTGTGTGGTATAGAGAATATGATGATGGGGACCTGTGGTTAAAAAAAAAAAATTACTGTATTTACCATGGGTGCAGGAGCAAAACTTGTTACCACCCCGTGGGAGCAGTAAAAGTACCTTGCTCCCAGGGTTTGTTTTAAACACTGATTACTGCAGGTCCAGCTTTTTCTTCCTTCCTTCCTTCCCTGTCCTGTCTTTCTACCTTATTAATAGGCCTGCTCTGTGGCTTTCCCTTCTCTGCCAGCTCCCGCCTTCTGATATAATTTCCTGTTTCATGAGGAGGGAAGGCCCCAGAGCAGGCCTGTAGGGGATCTGAAGGGACAGGTAGTGCTGGTGGGAAGGGAGGGCTGGAGCTGAAGGGGACAGAAGCAGCGCTGGAGGGAAGACGGGAGCTTAAGGCAACAGGCAGAATGGGAGGGAAGGAAGAGCTGAAGGTAGATGCAGCACTGGGAGGGGAAGAAATGGGGGGCAGGCTGGTACTGAAGGGGACAGACAGCACTGGAGGGAGGGAGGTAGCACTGGAGCTGAAGGCAACAGAGGCAGCGCTGGAGGGAAGTGAACTGAAGAGGACAAAGCCAGCCGCTGAAGGGGTGGGAGGGCTGGAGCTGAATGGGACAGAGTTGCTGGACCGGAAGACGGGTGAAATGCTGTATATGGACAGAGGGGGTAATGCCAGACATGGTAAGGGATATATGGACATAGAGATGGAGAATAGGAACATATAGGGGAGATGCTGAAGTTGGGGGGGGGGGGGCATAAGGACAACAGATTCTGGACACATGGAGAGGGGATAGGGACATAGTGGTGGTGGTGGTGATGAATGTGGGGAGATACTGGACAGTTAAGTATAGGGGACGCAGAGGAGGAAGAAGGATGGTGAGCATGGAGAGAGAAATTTTCAAATGGCAGGAGAAATTGGTGAGTGAGTTGAGAAGACAGAGGGAAACAGAAACCAGAGCCTGGGACCAAAATGATTTGAAAAATAAAATGACCAGACAAAACTTAGAAATTTTTTTAAATTTTTTGATTACAATATGTCTGATTGAAATGAGTTTCCTGTCAGAGCTGGTGTTAGATGTGGCTAGGGCCTAGGGCAGAGATTTGGGATGTGACCCCCAAAGCTTATTACCAGACCACGCCTTCTTCAGCCTCCAACAGGTTTAGGGCTTTCTCTAGGTGGGGGGCACTTGTCCTAGTTGTACTCCCCTAACACCAATCCTAGCATGTGTGATCTTTATATTTTGTATGGTTTATGAGGAAAAGCATCTCTATTTCTTTGGTGTGGCTTCTTGGGGTTTTGGTTTAATATATCACTTTTGGTCAGCTATGATATATTTGACATTTGTGTTCTGTGTGTGACTGATGTATTCTGTTAGCATGAATTTTCTATGTAGCATTCTGTTGTAATTTATCTTCATACATATTCATAGTGAATATCTGAAACATGACTAGCTGGATGTGTCCCAAGGATTGGGTGAGAAGTTCTGCTATAGAATATCCCAAATGCTTTTCTGCTTTGCTACTCTCTTTTGAATCCCATTTTTGCCCAGTCTGTTGTTGTATGCACAACTGACCTTAGCTTGAGGCTAGAGAAGCCTGCAGTTCTTTGGATGTTCTGGGTTTTGTGACTTCCCGGATGAGTTGTGCTCTTGGAGTAATTTTGCCAGGCTGACCACTGGTCCAAGTCTTCTCCATTTGAAGATAATGCCTCTCACTGTTGTTTATGTGAAGTCCAAGAGCTTTTGAAATAGCTTTGTAATCCTTTCCAACAAATTTTATTCTCATCTCTTCTGGGATGTCCCTTTGATCCGTTACATAGCATTCTTGTAGAACCTTTGAGGTGTAAGTACTTCACTTTCATGATAAGGTTCAATATATGGTGGTAATCAGATTCAATAGGGCTGACTGCAGTCAAGTATGGCTGTGTTCAATCAGCTGAATCTAATTATCAATTAAATTTGGTCAGTTGTATGATTGAGTAACTTAAGGGGGGAAGTTGCTTTTTCACATGGGTATCGGATAACTTTTATTTTCTGTCATCTTTATTCAGTAATCAACATACAACAATAACAACCAAAGAAACCAGACAAGCATAATCATAAAATACAAATCGCCCACCAACCCCAAACCCTCTATCCTCCCCCAAAGAAACAACCTACCCCACC